>NC_090647.1:186018381-186328103 GCF_040937935.1 Hyperolius riggenbachi | reverse complement strand
TGTTAAGCAATATCAGCAGTGCTGAAACGCCACATCCCGCAGCAGAATGAGGGCTTTATACTCCCCAAATACCGGGGCAAAATTCCACGACTTTCCGGGTTGTAAATTTTGCTGCCCGGGGAGGCAGAGCTTTGTGCTGTAGCTCTGCCTCTAGTGGAGTCAATCTAAGTGCGGATCTCCGCCTCTCCCCGCCCCTCTTCGTAAAAGAAGATTGAGTGGGGCAGGGAGTCGGGGATCAGCGGATATTGAGTCCAATAGAGGCACAGCTACAGCGCAAAGCTCAGCTGCTACCAGGAAGCGCTCCCCGATTTTTGCCCCAGGGATTTGGGGTGTATAAAGCCCTCGTTCTGCCGCAGGAATGCAGCGTTTTAAAACTGGCCATATTCCTTAAGCTAAATTACAGGTACAAAGAAGTATTTTATTAGGTTTCAGACTCTCTTTAAATGTCTATTGGCAAAAAAAAAACAAAAAAACCTTTCATGGAGTTATTGGTAAATAATAATAGAAATGAATAAGCAGCTTCTCAAATCAGCAATATAGATGGTCAGTAAGATGATAATTATTCTGGCTGGCATTAGGCCTGAACGATTTTGGGAAAAGATTGAATTGCACGATTTCTGTCAGAAATTGTGATTTCGATTCACGATTTTCTTCAAAATCAAGCTATAGCATGTGCCTCATCCAGACTTCCTCTGTGCAAAGGAGGGGCGGGGCGGAGCTGTGATAAATCTTAAGCCCAAACTCAAATAGACAGGGGACTAAAATAAAAAAGTTAGACCAAGTCAAGGCCAATGGGGTGGGGAGTTATCATGCCACTGTCCCTTGTTTCCCCATGCGGCACGTATTACTGGGGGGGGAGGGATATATGTCATGTCACGGAGGCGGTGGGGACAGTTAATGTTAGGCATGGGATAGGTAGTGTAAAGGTAGGCTGTGGGAGGTGTTGCGCTGATACACATGCACACACACTTAATTCTCTATCTCGCACCCACTGATACACACATACACACACTTCTTCATCTTGCAGCACTCACTGATACACACAGATGATCTTGCAGCACACACTAATATGCACACAAACACACTTCTCCAGCACTCACTGATACACACACAGATATACACACAGTCACGCACTTCAGTCTTGCTTACTCAAATCTCCCCCATGCTGCGCAGAACCACATGCTCTCTTCTCCTGTACGGCAATGACAACTTCTGGAAGGTGGGAGGAAGGAGGGAGGGAATTCTTTCTCTGATCCCTGCTTGCATGGGAACTGCTAAATAATGGGGAATGAAAAGTCAGACCAGACATTAGCCTAAATAGCCATTGTGTCTCCTGGTGGTCTGCAGAGTTGCGTTATTAAACAATCAGGGCCGGAGGAAATTAGTGTTTGCCACCTAAGTGAGAGCGAGAGCCTGAGCCGCCTCCTGGGCTGATGACAGAGGAGGAGGAGGGGGAACTAGGCAGAAGAAAAGATAGAGAGCCTGAGCCGGCTCCTGGGCTGATGACGGAGGGGGAGGGGGAACTAGGCAGAAGAAAAGATAGAGAGCCTGAGCCGCCTCCTGGGCTGATGACGGAGGGGGAGGGGGAACTAGGCAGAAGAAAAGATAGAGAGCCTGAGCCGCCTCCTGGGCTGATGACGGAGGGGGAGGGGGAACTAGGCAGAAGAAAAAATAGAGAGCCTGAGCCGCCTCCTGGGCTGATGACGGAGGAGGAGGAGGGGGAACTAGGCAGAAGAAAAGATAGAGAGCCTGAGCCGCCTCCTGGGCTGATGACGGAGGGGGAGGGGGAACTAGGCAGAAGAAAAGATAGAGAGCCTGAGCCGCCTCCTGGGCTGATGACGGAGGAGGAGGAGGGGGAACTAGGCAGAAGAAAAGATAGAGAGCCTGAGCCGGCTCCTGGGCTGATGACGGAGGAGGAGAGGGAACTAGGCAGAAGAAAAGATAGAGAGCCTGAGCCGGCTCCTGGGCTGATAACGGAGGAGGAGGAGGGGGAACTAGGCAGAAGAAAAGATAGAGAGCCTGAGCCGCCTCCTGGGCTGATGACGGAGGAGGAGGGGGAACTAGGCAGAAGAAAAGATAGAGAGCCTGAGCCGCCTCCTGGGCTGATGACGGAGGAGGAGGGGGAACTAGGCAGAAGAAAAGATAGAGAGCCTGAGCCGCCTCCTGGGCTGATGACGGAGGAGGAGAGGGAACTAGGCAGAAGAAAAGATAGAGAGCCTGAGCCGGCTCCTGGGCTGATAACGGAGGAGGAGGAGGGGGAACTAGGCAGAAGAAAAGATAGAGAGCCTGAGCCGGCTCTTGGGCTGATGACGGAGGGGGAGGGGGAACTAGGCAGAAGAAAAGATAGAGAGCCTGAGCCGCCTCCTGGGCTGATGACGGAGGAGGAGGGGGAACTAGGCAGAAGAAAAGATAGAGAGCCTGAGCCGCCTCCTGGGCTGATGACGGAGGAGGAGGAGGAGAGGGAACTAGGCAGAAGAAAAGATAGAGAGCCTGAGCCGCCTCCTGGGCTGATGACGGAGGAGGAGAGGGAACTAGGCAGAAGAAAAGATAGAGAGCCTGAGCCGCCTCCTGGGCTGATGACGGAGGAGGAGAGGGAACTAGGCAGAAGAAAAGATAGAGAGCCTGAGCCGCCTCCTGGGCTGATGACGGAGGAGGAGGGGGAACTAGGCAGAAGAAAAGATAGAGAGCCTGAGCCGACTCCTGGGCTGATGACGGAGGAGGGGGAGGGGGAACTAGGCAGAAGAAAAGATAGAGAGCCTGAGCCGCCTCCTGGGCTGATGACGGAGGAGGAGGGGGAACTAGGCAGAAGAAAAGATAGAGAGCCTGAGCCGCCTCCTGGGCTGATGACGGAGGAGGAGGGGGAACTAGGCAGAAGAAAAGATAGAGAGCCTGAGCCGCCTCCTGGGCTGATGACAGAGGAGGAGAGGGAACTAGGCAGAAGAAAAGATAGAGAGCCTGAGCCGCCTCCTGGGCTGATGACGGAGGAGGAGGGGGAACTAGGCAGAAGAAAAGATAGAGAACCTGAGCCGGCTCCTGAGCTGATGACGGAGGGGGAGGGGGAACTAGGCAGAAGAAAAGATAGAGAGCATGAGCCGCCTCCTGGGCTGATGACAGAGGAGGAGAGGGAACTAGGCAGAAGAAAAGATAGAGAGCCTGAGCTGGCTCCTGGGCTGATGACGGAGGAGGAGAGGGAACTAGGCAGAAGAAAAGATAGAGAGCCTGAGCCGCCTCCTGGGCTGATGACGGAGGAGGAGGGGGAACTAGGCAGAAGAAAAGATAGAGAGCCTGAGCCGACTCCTGGGCTGATGACGGAGGAGGAGGAGGGGGAACTAGGCAGAAGAAAAGATAGAGAGCCTGAGCCGCCTCCTGGGCTGATGACGGAGGAGGAGGGGGAACTAGGCAGAAGAAAAGATAGAGAGCCTGAGCCGCCTCCTGGGCTGATGACGGAGGAGGAGGGGGAACTAGGCAGAAGAAAAGATAGAGAGCCTGAGCCGCCTCCTGGGCTGATGACGGAGGAGGAGGGGGAACTAGGCAGAAGAAAAGATAGAGAGCCTGAGCCGCCTCCTGGGCTGATGACGGAGGAGGAGGAGGAGAGGGAACTAGGCAGAAGAAAAGATAGAGAGCCTGAGCCGCCTCCTGGGCTGATGACGGAGGAGGAGGGGGAACTAGGCAGAAGAAAAGATAGAGAGCCTGAGCCGGCTCCTGAGCTGATGACGGAGGGGGAGGGGGAACTAGGCAGAAGAAAAGATAGAGAGCATGAGCCACCTCCTGGGCTGATGACGGAGGAGGAGAGGGAACTAGGCAGAAGAAAAGATAGAGAGCCTGAGCTGGCTCCTGGGCTGATGACGGAGGAGGAGGAGGGGGGGGGGGGGAACTAGGCAGAAGAAAAGATAGAGAGCCTGAGCCGGCTCCTGGGCTGATAACGGAGGAGGAGAGGGAACTAGGCAGAAGAAAAGATAGAGAGCCTGAGCCGCCTCCTGGGCTGATGACGGAGGAGGAGAGGGAACTAGGCAGAAGAAAAGATAGAGAGCCTGAGCCGCCTCCTGGGCTGATGACGGAGGAGGAGGGGGAACTAGGCAGAAGAAAAGATAGAGAGCCTGAGCCGACTCCTGGGCTGATGACGGAGGAGGAGGAGGGGGAACTAGGCAGAAGAAAAGATAGAGAGCCTGAGCCGGCTCCTGAGCTGATGACGGAGGGGGAGGGGGAACTAGGCAGAAGAAAAGATAGAGAGCCTGAGCCGGCTCCTGGGCTGATAACGGAGGAGGAGAGGGAACTAGGCAGAAGAAAAGATAGAGAGCCTGAGCCGCCTCCTGGGCTGATGACGGAGGAGGAGGAGGAGGAGGGGGAACTAGGCAGAAGAAAAGATATAGAGCCTAAGCAGACTCCTGGGCTGATGACGGAGGAGGAGGAGGGGGAACTAGGCAGAAGAAAAGATAGAGAGCCTGAGCCGGCTCCTGGGCTGATGACGGAGGGGGAACTAGGCAGAAGAAAAGATAGAGAGCCTGAGCCGGCTCCTGGGCTGATAACGGAGGAGGAGAGGGAACTAGGCAGAAGAAAAGATAGAGAGCCTGAGCCGCCTCCTGGGCTGATGACGGAGGAGGAGGGGAAACTAGGCAAAAGAAAAGATAAAGAGCCTGAGCCGGCACCTGGGCTGATAACGGAGGAGGAGAGGGAACTAGGCAGAAGAAAAGATAGAGAGCCTGAGCCGGCTCCTGGGCTGATGACGGAGGAGGAGGGGGAACTAGGCAGAAGAAAAGATAGAGAACCTGAGCCGGCTCCTGAGCTGATGACGGAGGGGGAGGGGGAACTAGGCAGAAGAAAAGATAGAGAGCCTGAGCCGCCTCCTGGGCTGATGACAGAGGAGGAGGGGGAACTAGGCAGAAGAAAAGATAGAGAGCCTGAGCCGGCTCCTGGGCTGATGACGGAGGAGGAGGAGGGGGAACTAGGCAGAAGAAAAGATAGAGAGCCTGAGCCGACTCCTGGGCTGATGACGGAGGAGGAGGAGGGGGAACTAGGCAGAAGAAAAGATAGAGAGCCTGAGCCGGCTCCTGGGCTGATGACGGAGGGGGAGGGGGAACTAGGCAGAAGAAAAGATAGAGAGCCTGAGCCGGCTCCTGGGCTGATGACGGAGGGGGAGGGGGAACTAGGCAGAAGAAAAGATAGAGAGCCTGAGCTGGCTCCTGGGCTGATAACGGAGGAGGAGAGGGAACTAGGCAGAAGAAAAGATAGAGAGCCTGAGCCGCCTCCTGGGCTGATGACGGAGGAGGAGGAGGGGAAACTAGGCAGAAGAAAAGATAGAGAGCCTGAGCCGCCTCCTGGGCTGATGACGGAGGAGGAGAGGGAACTAGGCAGAAGAAAAGATAGAGAGCCTGAGCAGACTCCTGGGCTGATGACTGAGGAGGAGGAGCTAGGCAGAAGGAAAGATAGGCTGCTGCAGGGAGTCAGTGAAAGCCGCTGAGCCGCTATTTGTACACAGAGCTGCGCAGAGCGGGAGGGCGCAGGTCCGGTGGAATATCGTCAAAAACCGCCACTGTGGCGATCACGGAATGGTCGTTTTCATGATCGCGATTTCGATATCAAAACGATAAATCGTTCAGGCCTAGCTGGCATGCAAATTTAAATTTAGAAGGTTTACATTTTTTTTCCAAATAGAAATAGGAATATCCATGGATATTTGGGAGGGGGAAGCCTCTGGACCCTCTAGAGCTGAGTTCCCCATCCCGGTCCTCAAGTCCCACCAAAAGTCCACGTTTTGCAGGAAACCACACACAATCACAGGTAAAGTAATTTGTGTCTCAGCAGAGCTGATTAACTACCTCTGTGGATTTCTACAAAACATGCACTGTTGATGGGCCTTGAGGATAGGGTTGGGGAACACTGCGAGGCTTCCCTGGCCACACTGTGCCTGTGCAGTAGGACCAAGTTATTTTTTCAGGGGTCCCTGTGCTGGAAAAGGCCCATGTTTTTCCCTACATGTGCACTTGAACAGATAATTGATATAATCCTAGCAAAGGCAGATAAACTAGCATCATACAACCAATAATCTGTGTGAGGGCTGGGGCACACCAAGAGCTGTTCTGAGAGTTTATAAAAAGCGCTTTTGAAAAGCGCTTGGCTAATGTATTTCAATGGGATAGTGCACTCCAGAGCGATTCTTTTTTTTCCCACAAAACGCAAACTTGGGTCCTGCAGCATTTTTGCTGATTTCTGAGGTGATTCAGCCTCAATGTTAAGTATAGGAAAGTGGAAAATCGCTCTGAAAAGCGCTAGTTCAGAGCGATTTTCCAAGCGTTTTTGTTACAGAAGCTGTTCAGTTACAGCTCTACTGTAACAAAATATAAAAACCGCTACACCAAAACGCTCCAAAAAATGCTAGGCATGCTTAGAAAATCGCTAGGCACATGTCTAGAATCGCCTTAAAAAAAAAATCACTTCGAAAAGCGCTAAGCAATTGCTTTTACGCTAGGGATTTTTTTGGTGTGCACTGGCCCTGAGGTGGAAAAAAAGGACAAATCACCATGACATCATTGCAATTTCAAAATAGTCATTAGCATAAACAGTCAGAGTGGGGGTTAAAATGGTGCCACACGTTTACAACATTATCTGTTCCGTTGCAAAGGTTTTCAAATGAAATTCTACCTATTTAAAGGAAAACTTACCCTCACAATTAAAATCCATTTGATCAGCGATAATCCGAACCCGCAGATTGCTCCATAGCGTCCAGCAATTGTATTAGTAATGCAAAACGATAAACAGAACCCAATCCAGTTGAAAATGAAGGCCACTAAGGAAAAACAAAGATTGGGTTTATTAGTTTTAGTGATGCAAAGGCTTAATTAAGACCATGGCACAGATACTAATACTGCACAACAAATGATCCTCAAATTGAAAAACTTTTTGAACACATGAAACTGCAAAACATCTGGTGAAGCACTGATAAAGGTTTGTAATAATTTTCGGAAAAAAAAAATAAAAAAAAATTACTAAGGCTAGGTTCACACTACATTGGTTCCCAATGTAGATTGTCAAATCAGCAGGACTGTGGAGTCCTTTTGGAAGTAATTTTGGGTACCTAGAATCAGTTTCAATAAACTGAGTAGTCAGATGATTTTTGAACCAAATTCATAGCCTTGGTAAGAATTAGACTAAGGAGTCGGAGAGTCGGAGCAATATTGGGTACCTGAAATCAAAGGTTTCATAAACTGAGGAGTCTGATGATTTTTGTACCAACTCCACAGGCCTGCAAAGCAGACCTGATGTATGTTTCACTGAGTCCACACATTATTTTGTGCTGTACGTTGTAATGAATCTCATATATACTATGTCATCTATGACCAAAGGTAGAAGAAAAAGAGGAAGACCAAAAGCAACTTGGAGAAGAACTATGGAGGAGGAAATAAAGAATGTGAGGACATCAAGGACCAAGATGGGCAAGATCACTCAGGACAAGAAGCAGTGGAAAGCATTTATCGAGGCCCTTTGCTCCAGGGAGAGACATAGGAATGAAGTCAAGTAAGTTAAAGGGAACATGAAGTGAAAGGGATATGGAGGCTGCCATATTTATTTACTTTTAAACAATGCCAGTTGCCTGGTTATTCTGCAGATCTCTATGGATGCAGTATCACACACCTGAAAAAAAAGCACACAGCTAATATCGTCAGATTGTTGGCAGAAACACCTGATCTGCATGCTTGTTCAGATACTATGGCTAAAAGTATTAGGCTGGGTTTCCACTAGCGGCACTTCCTGGTCTGCGTGTACGCAAACAAATCCCAGAAGCCATGCCATGCACGGCTAGGGATTCACTGCCTCCCGCACAAAAACTGATGACAACGTCGGCTGAATTTCTAGGGCAAGCGATCGGCTGGCGGCACCATTATTTCCTATGGCAGAATTTCCCTGCGTGATTAACAAGCGGGGCAACTGCAGATTTGGCTTTCCGGGCTAGTGGAAACAGGCCCTTAGATGCAGATGCTCAGCAGGACTACCAGGCAAATGGAACTGCTTAAAAGGAAATAAATATGGCAGTCTCCATATGCCGCTCACTTCAGGTTTCCTTTAAGTTTATATATTTTAAGTGCAATCCGTCTTGCAGAAGAACTGTACCCACTGGAGCTCATTACATGCTTTACATCTACCTGAAACTTGCAATGAGAAAGGCCAGGGAGGGAGCGGCCTGTGGACTACAGCAAGTAAACAAGTAGACTCAGAAACCAAAAGGGAACAACAAATAGGCAGAGATATCGGTCAGCATTATCTTCATCCTCATCAACTATTTTATATAGAACATTTTCAAATTGGTGTTACTTTTGGAAGGTATGAAACCGAGCATAATAACTGCTGTGGCGTAACTGGGCTGTTTATTGTAAAGCGGACTTTGGTACTGTTTAATTATAGTGTGAAATAAAACCTTAATTTATTGAAGCAGACTTGAAACAAGAAATAAAGAGAGTTCTTCAGTTCAAGCCTAAATCTAGATAATTAACGAGTAAATGACAGTCAAGAAGTCATTTGCTCAAGCTCACAAAGAAAGGAGAAGATTGCCACTTGAGAAAGAAAAGTGGTTAAAATGTTCTTAGCTTTTGCTCAATAGGTCAGGGTACACATACAGCCCTGGCAACTAATTAGATTAACAGCGTTCACAATGCCCTTTCTCTGGAAGCCAACAACTGCAATTAAAAGACTGTGCCACTAGAGGGTAGCTGAACACTTCACACAAGCACACAACTTACTAGAGAGGCTCCCTAAACTACACAGCACGTTTTCCCATTTAATACAGGGCAGTTGTATTCCATGATGCTCCACTGATATATGAGGAATCCTAAAGTGAGAGAGATATGGAGGCTAAAATGTATTTATTTTTACACAATGCAAATTGCCTATCTATCCTGTTGATCCTCTACATGTATGCAGATAAGATGTTTGACTGAAGTTTGACTGGATTTGCTGCATGTTTGTTCCAGGTATGGTATTCAGAAATAACGTATGCATGAAAGGTTAGCAGGATTGTATAAAAGGAAATAAATAGGACAGTCTCTATATCCCTCTCAATTCTGGTGTCCTTGAGGCCCCTTTCACACAAGTACTGAAAACCTGCATTGTGTTGCCCAGTCTTACCACAGGGTGCTGCGAGTCCAATGGAAGCAACGGCAAACGCATACATTAAATGTAAAGCAATTTTAAACATTTTTTTTTAAAAAAAGAAACCTGGATTTGTGTGTCTTTCCAACCGTGTCACACCCAAGTGTGTCCGACTTCTCTACTTCCATAGAACAACAGTGGATTCCTTTGTTTTCCTTTGTGTAAACTGTATAACCTGTAATCCTGAATAAGCTCCATAGGTTGAAGCAGACAAAATTATTTTTACGTATCAGAAACTACACAACGTTCCAAATTATTATGCAAAGTATATTTTTTTCTGATTGTTCTGAATAGTTGATGCAAGTGGAAGTCAGCATTATTTTGAGTCATCAATCAGAGTATAATTTGAATGTTACTGAACAAACGTAATGATAACGGTATACTTAATGAGACTCTAAAGTCTCTTTTTTTTTTACCTTATTTTTTCATAAAATCCTCTTTAGCATTAATGCTCAAGTGGAATTGCCGCATCCCCGTGGCAGATGAGTGATTTATTAGTGAGAAATAGACCTGCTAAGTTCCACGACTTTGCAGTTTGCAGATTATGCTGCCCTAGAAAGGCAGAGCTTTGAGCTGTAGCTCTGCCTCTTTGCAATCAATCTTCGCAGATCTCCGCCTCCTCTCCGCCCCTCTTAGTGAAAGAAGACTGAGAGGGGAGGGGAAAGGCGATCCGCATAGATTGTAAACCTCTGCCTCTTCAAGGAAGTATAGCCCTGCAAGCCCGGGATCTTTGCAGGGCTATATCTTAGTAATAAACCTGTCATCTGCCACGGGGATGCAGCGATTCAACTTGGGCATTAATGATGAAGAGGATTGTGTAACAAAATCAGGTAAAAAAAGAGACTTTAGAGCCTCTTTAACAAAAATAAACTAAAAATGCACTGTTCCAAATTATTACGCACAACAGAGTTTCAAAACATTTAATAGGTCGTAAAGAACTGAAAATAGTCATTTGTTGAATTTACAGCATTAGAAGGTCATATTTACTGTAATAAAAAGCTATTTCAAATCAAAAACGCCTTAACAGGTCAAGTTTCATAATAACATAGGTCCCCTTATTTGATAGCAGTTACACAATTCTTGCATCCATTGAATTTCTTTGCATGATGTCAGAATAGCCTCCCAGAGCTGCTGTTGGGATGTAAACTGCCTCCCACTGTTATAGATGTTTTGTTTGAGGTTGCTCCAAAAGTTCTCAATAGGAATGCGATCAGGGGAGGATGGGGGCCACACCATGATTTTCTCTCCTTTTATAACAATAGCAGCCCTTGGCGCAAAGGTAATCCTTGCAGCATGAGATAGTACATTGTCATGCATGAAGATGATTTTATTACGGAAAATATGGTTCTTTTTGTAGATAGGAAGAAAGTGGTCAGTCAGAAACTCCACACTTTTCAGAAGTCATTTTCACACCTTCAAGGACCCTAAAGCGAGTTCCCTTCCCCTGATTCCAGCACAAAACATTACTCCGCCACCACTTTGCTGACATTGCAGCCTTGTTGGGATGTGGTGGCTGTTAAAGGGAACCTTAACTGAGAGGGATCCTTTAACCAACCACACACCACTCCATCCATCTGGACCATAAAGGAGTTGCACGTCACGTATCTGTAAACAAGACTGTTTTAAAATTAGTCTTCTTGTAGTAATGCAGCCATTTATGTGTGTGAGCTTAGGTTAGGAGTGGTTGAATAGAAGGTTTATGCACTGAAATCCTATGGAGAATCCTGCACTTGGATGTTCGTGGGAGTCCGGAGGCACCAGCAGCTTCAAAATATGTGTTTTATGCTTTCTAATAGCATTTTAGCAGCTGTTCTCTTAATCTGATGTATCTGTTTGGCAGAACCTTTCCTCATGTTGCTATTATCTGCACAAACCTGTGTGCTCTGAGTCGGCCACAAATCTTTTAACGATTATGATGCTTAGGTTTTTGTGAAATATAAAGGTTTTCATACCTTGTCCAAGGCATTCAACTATTTCACACTTCATCAGCAGAAAGATTATTTTTCTTTTTCATATTGCTTGAAACTGGTGGTCTGCTTAATAATGTGGAACACCCTTTTGTAGTAGTTTTTCCTTTAATCAGGCTCGCCAAGCAATCCGAGATTAATTTCAGTGGTCAAAAGAGCTCCAATACTATCCATGAGTTTAATTGAAAAACAAAATATTTAATCTTTATGACACTTTAATACAACTTGCATAATAATTTGGAACGCAGTGTAGGCACTATAACAGCTGCCCTAACACTACAAGAAAAAAAAAAAACATGGAAAAAAAGGGTGACCTGATCCTCTTTAGGGATTTCAACATTTCATATTAAAATAATGTACTTTCTTATCTCCAGCCTTCTTGTTACGTATACATATATACTGGATGAGCAGTTGTTTTGCAAGGTACATCAGTTCCACTGAATGTTAATAAATAATCCTTCTGACATGGGAGTTGTATGACAGCAAGGACTTTCCCCTGTAAACAAATAAGGTAAGAGGTGAACTGCTCTGGTGGATACATCTGAAGGGGAATGTATGGTGTTTACCATATTAGTTTTATACATTGTTTTTAGTGCAAAAAATGAAAAGATAAAACATTGTTTTATCAGAAATCCTACAAATAAACAGTCCATCTTGTTTTATCAGCAGAGGATTGTGCTGCTTTAGGGCTGGTTCAAACTGCATGAGACTTCTGGCCTGAAGTTGTGCTTAAAATACTCTAGGAAAATGCTAGGATAATGTAACTAAAGGGGTCCATTAACAATACAATATTTTCCTCAGATGCGGTCACTCAATCAGATTTGCAGGACTGTATGAAGTTAGAAGGTAATTATCAATTGTTCCCATAAACAGATTGATTAGGATGCCTTCTCTCTTCAGAAATGGAAAATGCAACTTTACAAATGGCAAAATTCTGTATTCCAATCAACCACGGAATCATTTCATGTCGATTTTCTCCACTTGCTTTGTAGTTTTCTGTACAATTCAATCGTAATCTGAGGAAAATATTGTACCATTAATGGGCACCTTAACATTGCTCTCAATGAGGTGACAAGCCTGGCGCTGGACAACTTTACTAAAAATCCTGCTGCACGTATTTAGGTGGCGCCAGGTAATAATTTTGCCTGCTCCGTGTAAGTCAATAGAAAATGGATGCTAGAGCCAGTAATATCACTTGCAATAGCCAGTCATTTCAGAAGATGGGAGCAGATGCAGAAGATGCGAACCAGTCCATTCATTTTTTCAATGATTTATAAAGTGCCAACATATGCCATGGTGCTGTACAAAGTAAGAAAAACACACATGGGGTACATAATGATACAGACAATGATATACACCAAATATAGACACTGGTACAAAATACAGAATTGGTAATTACAGTGAGGAATTTAACATGATAAATAAAATGTATAACAGAGTGCAAGCTAACAAAGAATAACAAATGCAAGACACAAAAGGGTGAGATCCCTGCCCTTGTGAGATTACAATCTAAAGGAATATGGGGGGGGGGGGGGCAACCATCAATTAACATGAACAGACTGAATGCAGTAATGCAGGTAACGCACTGACAGATTATTATAAGGCCTCTTTCAGGCTGACAGCAAAAGGTCACGTTAGCCAATTGCCAAGAGTAAGCACCACCAACTGAATGGGTACGATTGTAACAATACACATGTCAGCAGCTGACATGCGCTTACTGTCTGGTAAAAAAAAATAAAAAAAATGCCCCATGTGTAGCAGGTGGTCGCTGCTGCAGGAGACAATCGCCAGTGCTGGACTCTTGCAACTTTCAGATCACAGATGTTATTTGATTCGGTGTTGGCGCTTACTGAAGGAAATGTGCAGTAAAGAGCTGTGACATTTGACTGATATGTTTCAACTTGTCATGTGCACTAAATATCACATTTTTACTTTATTTCAACCTGATTGGCTGTTTGAAATACCACATAGTGAAGCCTCAGTAAGCCACTTGCACTGCTGGCACATTCTCTGATCTTCCAGATAGATCTCCCAGTGTGTGACCGGAATTATTGATATAATAAACAAGCCTAACATTTCAAGAACAAAGTCTGCAGAGATGGCAATAGATAACTAGACCCCAGCATACTTGTTGGAATCTGTGTATAGTAGAGTTGCTTTAGAAATAATATGCAAGTCAATGGCAGATTGCATCAGATAGGTGTTCTTCCTCAACAGGGGGGACCCTATCATATGTAGGTGGATACAGAACTGTGTGATATTTACTGCTAATCTGATAGAAGAGCAACATGGAGGTGCCCGTTTCTCTGAAAAACACTCATTCCTGTTCGCAATGCACATTATCTGGCTATATAAATATTATAGAATCACATTAGGACGAGGTCTGTAAAGAAAGAATGTCAGATTACCTAACCACCATATTTATTCCAAGGTAGGTGAGTGTGGTGGGATATAGGTTACAATTTTTTTTACTTTTTTCGATTTGACCATTTGGATTCTTTTTTTTTTTTTTTTTTTTTTAGCCCAAATAAAAAATGAGACTTATGAAACCAATGTACCACACACACATGACAAAAAACGATTGAATAAAACAAATTAGATTGAAAGTAAAATTATTGTGGATTGTGAGAACCTCAGTATACGATCCTGCCTCTGTGCTGCCCGCTCTTGTCCCGACTAGTTTCGGCTGCTGCAGTCATCAGGGGATAAACGTTTATCCCCTGATGACGGCAGCAGCCGAAACTAGTCGGAACAAGAGCGGACAGCACGGAGGAAGGATCGTATACTGAGGTTCTAGTACCACATTGGGTGGAAAGCGCTACATGCCTGGGGAGGGTCCTAAGTGGATTAGGACCCTCTAGAAGTAAGTCTTTACCTCATATCTCCTGTTATGCCCTTTTTTATCCAGAAATAAATGAACTTTACATTATCCACTGAGAGCATCCCTGTTTGCTTTATCTGCACCTTGAGTGCATACAGGTAGTGGAGTGGAGATATACACATCTAAAGAAGAATATACCTGCGCTGTGAACAACTACTATAGCATTGATCACTTGGATATTAGGAGTTATCCTAAAGGCCCATACAGACGTCGGATTTTTCCGAACGTCGGGCGGATCGCTCAAACTCAGTCTTATCACGCGAACGACAGTCTGTACACACGCCCGATTTTGCGTGCCGACAACTGAACGACAGGACGTTCAAACGACCCGTCGTTCGGAAAAATCCAATGTCTGTATGGGCCTTTACATGGCTGCAACCTTATTCATCATATTGAAGTGGGGCGCCACAGCTTTTTACCTTACATACAGATGTCCTTGATGATTTCTCATACAGATGTCCCTGATTTCTCATACAGATGTCCCTGATGCTTTCTCATGGGAAAGGGGGTATCGACTACTGATTGGGATAAAGTTCAATCCTTAAGGGTTTACGCATACTTAAAAGTTTGTGTTTCTTGCGCATTTTCTGGCACAAAACTGTGCACATTCAGGCATGCTAACACACAATTATGGTATTTAATTAAAAAAATGTTCCCCGCCGTGCCATAGCATACTACCACAATGTACAGCAAACACGTGCACATTGATATGAAGGTCTATGTACCTTCATATTAACATGAAAATCCCACACCATCTGTAGAGCATCAAAGCTGACTGCACTACACATAGTGAGCACAAGCCCTACCTGTGTTCATCTTGGTAACCATTTGATTCATGCAGAATTGGCCTGTCCAGGGTATGGAGTGTTTGGAAGTAACCCCACTCCTTCCACATACCTTAGATCTCACTTTTTGTGGAGCTAGTAGCATGCTTGAGGTGACCCAGTGGGAAATCTCTGTGGACTTCCCTGATGCTCATTTTTACACCTGCCCAAGTGAATATATAAGTAAACGAATGCGTAAAATCATTATACCTATCACTGTGTGTACATTAATTAATAAAAAATACCTCAATTCATAGGATGGAGGACCACCATCTGGATAGAGCACCGAAGAGCCTGGGCCCCACTAGAGATTGTCAATCAATCAAAATTGCTAGCGTTTTTGAGATCCATTTTGCCAGTAAAAAAACCCAGAGCATTTTCCCGAGAGAATTCATGGAATGAGATTTTGGCCCCAGCATTCCCTGAATGATATTGCTTGGAAAATGCTGCAGGCACCGTGATTGGGATTCCGGAAAATGGTAAATTGTTCCTACAGTTACACTAGTGAAGTGCTTTTTGAATCGCCGGCGATCCCTAGGAAGCACACTGAAAACGCTCTAGTGAGCCCCAGGCATGTCCAAATAGCTGCTGTTAACATACATAAGAAATACTGTAATTACAATTAAAGCTTTCATTATGACACAGGGATATTAGTTCATCACAGCATCAGCTATCCCTTTCAGGTTAGACATCTTCTGGATTACACATAATTCATGTGAATGACTTAATGAAATAGAGCATCTTTGCATTAAAGGGAACACTTGACCAGTTTAACGGTGAAGGCCTGCAGTTTCTTCCTCGCGGATTACATTTAACCGGATCATTTATTCCGCAAAACAAGAGCTGGCGTGAGAGTCCTAGTGAGACTTTTCAAGCATTCGCCTTTGCTCCACTGAAGTGTTAGTAAAACTGAGGCAAACCACTGTTTAATGGAAAGTAATGCGCTTTCCCCCCTTTGAGAGTAAAACAAAAGCAATTTTAATGTCCTTAGAAAAGTAGATGTAAATCCAGCCCTACTTAGGAGGATTATCATCTCTGATGCCTATAAGGCATGCAAAACCTGAAAGAAACAAACAACCAACCATCTTCACATTAAATTAAAAAAAGAAGAGCACAAGGTGAGAGAAATGACTCCATTTCCCTTCTCGCTTTAGCAATAACAACTTCACTGTTTCGTGCCATTTACAACTTGCTTATTGAAAAATTTACAAGTTCAGCATTCTGCTTTAAAGGAGTTATCAGCCAAAAAAAGCCTCCCCCTGATCTACTTACCCGGGGCTTTCTCCAGCCCCTTGCATCCGACATGACCCATGCCGCAGCTCCCCTCCCAGCTGCCGGCCTGGGGTCCCCACCGGTGCAAAGGCCGACCTAGATGTCGTCCCGTACTGCGCCTGCGCGAGCACTGCTGTCAATCAAGTCCACGTTATCCAGAGCGTACTGTGCAGGCGCAGTAGTTCTGCACCTGCAAAGACCACGTCAGACAATGTAGACTTTATTGACTGCTGTGCTCACACAGGTGCAGTAGAGGACTACCTCTAGGATGGCCTCTGCAACGCCAGGGTCGCGGCATGGGACAACTTATGGTATAATGAATTGTATGTGTAGTATTTTCAGTTACATAGCTTTTTTTTATTTTTTTATAACATTGCTTCATACTGTCACAGTTGCAGTGTTAAAACCACACTGTCTTCTAAGCTATAAAACAAAGCAGAAGTAATGACCCTTTGAACCTTCCTGCAGTAAAACCTTATCTCAAGCTGTCTCTCACTGTTTAAGTGCTTCAGAAAACACATCAATCCAGTGGGTCAAATAGCTCAGAGAAGCTATTTTGCATAGAGAGCAAATGAAGCAGGAGACTCTTCTTTGCTTCCAATATTCTATTTCTTACCTGTACTACACATGCAATTCATTATCTCATAAGTTTATTTTCCGTTCAGGTTTTCTTTAATTATTGACAATTTGACAGTATAAGTTGCTTTGCCAGGAAATCCATTATGCCACACATGGGTTGCCGCTGCTCCATGTAGTCTACAAACCCAGCTGCTGCATGTCCAGTAGAACAGTTGGAAACACAGGTGCGGACCATATTATGGTTAATACTGTGAAATCAGTCCAGTCATCCTGGGGCCAAAGTAACTACTGAGAGTTATCAAAACAACCCAGAGAGGGAAAGGCATTTCAATTTTGGCTTAAAGTGGAACTTGACCTTTATTGCGAAAAAGAGACACTTAAAGGACACCTGAAGTGAGAGACACATTGAGGCTGCCATATTTATTTCCTTTCAAACAATACCAGTTGCCTGGCAGTGCTGCTGATCTTTCATGCATCAGTAGTGTCTGAATCAAACACCTGAAACAAGCATGCGGTAAGTCAAGTCAAACTTCAGTTGAAAAAAACAGGTCTGCATTCTGGTTTAGGGTCTATGGCTGAAACTATCACAGGCAGAGGATCTGCAGGACAACTAGGCAATATGCACTGTATTTAAGGTAATAAATATGGCAGCCTTCTCACTTCTGGTGTCCTTTAAGTTAACTAGCTAATGACCGCCTAATGCCAATTGGCATCAAGTCCTGTAGCCGGCTAATGCAGGAGATCGCGCGCAGGCTGTACGTGCATCTCCTGCTTGGGGGGGTGGAGCTCCGCCCCACCTTCAATCTTCCAGCAGCGATCGCCGCTCGGGAGACTGTTAGACGGTGAAACCGCTGTCTTTCTACTAAGTACAGCGCTGCGATCTGCAGCAGCGCTGTACTGGGGACAGCCGTGTAACACAGCTATCCCCAGTCACACAGGAGAGCGAACGGCTCTCATAGGCTGAAGCGTATGACAGCTGATCGCCATGATTGCCTGGCTGGGGGGAGGAAGGGGTTTTAAAAAAAACTAAATAAATAGTAAAAAGTATTTAAAAAAAACAAACAAACATTTATTTAAAAAAAATACACTGGGGGGGAGGGAATGGGGTGGGGTGATCAGACCCCACCAACAGAGAGCTCTGTTGGTGGGGAGGAAACGGGGGGGGGGGGGAAATCGCTAGTGTGCTGTGTTGTTCGGCTCTGCAGCTTGGCCTTAAAGATGCAGTGGCCAATTTAGCCTGGTCTTTGGGGGGGGGGGGGGGGGTTAGCACTGCGGTCCTCAAGGAAGTTAAACTCTACACATTGCTAGCATTGACTCCAAAGGTGACTTTGATTCTGGGCACAATCACCCAGCCCCTACACCATGATATGAACAGTCTGCTAACTTACAAGTGTGCATGTTGTTGCCTGTCAAGTAGTGCAGGTGTGAAAAAACTGATATGACCATGTGCAGCCCATGCAGGAAAAGGAAATACCTAAAATTCCATGATAAAAAATATGTTTCGGCTTATGGTCAGTGTTGGAAATTGACAGCTGCCTGTAACTTGAAATGGAATTGTCATTTTTAATAACATGCAATTCCAAAGTCATTCATGTAGCACTGATAGAGGTTTGTAGCAAACAGTTTCTTTAAGGCCTCTTATACCCTGCGCCGCACCCCATTACTATTCCCCAGGCATCCCCGCTGCAAGGGCCATGTAAATCTATGGAGTCTTGCACACTTTCAAGCGATGCGAAGAACCAGAAGTATCCAAATCACCTCAAAAGCTGTAGTGCGTTACCGAATGATGTGTGCCTACTGCACGGACTATGGAGTAATGTAATTACACCACAAAAGATAAGCCACAAAACATAAATCCACACCATGGACATACCAAATACTGTAACTCAGAAGAGAAAAAAGATTCCATATAGCGGACAATCAAGCAAAAAGATCACTCATTATGGTAAATAGAACAATCTTTATGAATCGGGGACATGTCCCATAAAAACAATTAAAACCAAAAACAGCGCCGATCAGCGGGCATGATTGTAAATGTAAATACATAGCCATAAACAATATACATCAGTACCAATTAATACAGGGCAAACATGCAAAGGAATCAGTAGAGAAGTAACTAACTGTGTATCCAAAATGCTCAAGTTGCAAATAACTGCCGAGTCATGTATATAAACCAACCACGACGGCCATCATAGACCCCTGAGCTGAGCAGACCAGAAATCAATCATAACCCCTCTGCTTGTAAACAATGTGGGAAACCCGCACTACTTACCCCAGTGCCCCCAAGATGTCCGCCGCTGTCCCTCACCAGTTCCGCAAAAATCAATGCCTCTTCAGAGGATGCGATGGCTATGTATTTACATCCACTATCATGCCCGCTGTTCGGCGCAGTTTTTGGTTTTAAATTGTTTTTATAGGGCATGTCCCCAATTAAGAAAGATTGCTCTATTTACCGTACCATAATAAGTGATCTTTTTGCTTGATTATCCGCTATACAGAATCCTTTTTATACCTCTCTTCTGAGTTACAGTATGCAGTAATGCAAGTCAATGGGCAATGCAGTAAGTGTGCACGATGGGATCGTATGTATGTCACTGGGATTCCTATAGGTACGCGCATGCACGGCGCGTGCATGCTCGTACCTATGGGAATCCCAGTGACATACTTCCTGCCCAGCAGGGAGTATGTCACTAGCCGGGGGCGGGCCTATGTATATGACCCTGTCGCTGCACCGAGAAGATACTGGACATTTTCTTACACTTTATGCGCATCCTTTAAATGTATGTATAATTTAAGTATTCAAATGGCAAATTTCTGAAAATATTCTGTCTCTATGCATTTGTTCTGCATGTCGCATGAATAGTACACTTTTTCTCCTGAACACTTTCATTATTTTTATTTTGTCGAGCGGTTTCAATAATTTGAACATTTTCAGCTAAACAAAGCAAATAAAAGAAAACTGCAGAAATCACACATTGTGAAATTGTCTGTGCCTGAATGTGCCCTGAGTAATTTCCTTACATGTAAAATAAAAGCGCTAACACTGTTCAATAAAGTGAAATGTGTACCTGTATGGCTCCGCAGAGACAAGCGCCACAATTCCCTTCCTTATTACCATCTACAGCAAACAGTTTATTTACCTAAAAACATACAGCTCATGCTATTTATAGCTGCCTAGTGTATGGGCCAAAAGCAATGTCACATTGGCAGAAGGCTTATTTGTATATTGTCAGTGTACAATGCATCTATTGTTCCCGCACAAAACAGGAGTTCAGCTGCAAAACTTAACCTGTCAGATTGGATCAAATCCATGGATGCCAAACAAGCAAATAACCAGCATGCCTGATCTCAAGCCCATGTTACTTAGTAAAACTTTACTTTACAAACTTCAAATGAATCAACAGGGAACATGTTGGTGCGAGAAGCTATGTCTGCAGACTGCAAAGGTGGGTCTGCCTAATAGTTGTAGCACCTACTAATAGCTCGTACTATTGTCTCTACCTGATGGAAAGAAGACTGTTCACCTTGAAGTCTAATAATGACAAACAAATAAAGCTGAAACTACTTCACAGCATCATATGACTACCTTCAGCCCAGGCCAATTCACAAGAACGGTCGTACATCCGTCGTAAATCCTGCAGTTTACCATCGTTTGCGCAAATGCTGCATTGTTGTCCCTATTTTTCCTGTCTTTTCAGCAGACAGGTTGCTTCCAGGGTCGCTTACCGCCACGTCTCCTTGTAACCCTGCGTGCGCTAATAGGTTTTCTGCATGCTTGCAGAAAAGCATTAAAAAAAGCCCCGGTGAACCAACCCTAAAACAGCCAAATGTGGGAGAAAAGTAAGGGCTCTTTCATGCAGGCAGCTGAAGGTGGTGAATTCACTGCCAGCTAGCTGCTCTCTTGCACTGGCCGGGCACTTGTTAGTGCTCAGTACAAGCGCTGAACGGCCGCAGCTGTGCTCAGATGCGATATGTTGCGGTTCCCTGCCAAATAGTAACACTATTGCGTGTCAAGCGCTGACACGTGTGGTGTTGAAAATGCTGCCATTGGCTGTATTTTAATTGCATCTGAATGGCGCTCTTGGATGGCAGATGGGTTGCTGAACTGCCCAACAAGTGCACAATTCAGACTCCCATCTGAAACAGTTTAAAAAACAAACAAAATCCAGGCTCCTCACCTTGAGCTAGGACATTTAAACACTTGTAGATTTAATGGGGAGGTGCTGGAAGGGGTGTGGCAAGCAAAGCAGTAAAACATCAGAATGAACTTCCACACATTCATGCAAATCCTCATGCGAATCCACTTACAAAAATCATGCAGCAATCAATGCTGTCCCTACAGCTAAATTAAAAGCTGGAATCTTCGTTACAAGAATAAAGTCTCTTGCATAGTCACATACACCGCGTAGAGGTAGCCCAGTGTCGTATGTGTCCTAACTCTGGCCCTGTAACATGCATAGCACAAACATGCACGCATTCAGCGCATCAAAATCTATCTAGGGAATAGGAGCACATATCCTTAACGTCCTCCCTGGGACAGATAGTGTATCTAACTAATCCTGCAAGTGAACTGCTAGTACCTGCATATGTATCATGTGAACACACCAGAAAGCTGTGTGTTAAGATCACTAATAGGGGAAAAGGGAGAGCACTAGAAAAAATCCTAGCCAAAGGATCAAATACAATTTTACAATTTTAACACACAAAATCCATGCTCCTCACCTTGAGCTAGGACATTTAAAGAGACTCTGAAGCGAGAATAAATCTCGCTTCAGAGCTCATAGTTAGTAGGGGTACGTGTGCCCCTGCTAAACCGCCGCTATAGCGCTGCTAAACGGGGGTCCCTTCACCCCAAACCCCCCACTGCGACACTTGGTCGCAGACTTGGTCGTTCCTGGAGGCAGGGCTAACGGCTGCAGCCCTGCCTCCAGTCGCGTCTGTCATCGGCGCATCGCCGCCTCTCCCCCGCCCCGCCCCTCTCAGTGAAGGAAGACGGAGAGGGGCGGCTGAGAGGCGGAGATACGCGCTGACAGACGCGCGTGGGGCAGGGCTGCGGCGGTTAGTCCTGCCCCAACTAGGAAGCGCTCCCCCGCATTACGGAGGGGATTTGGGGGATCAGGGACCCCCGTTAAGCCGCGGGATAGCGGCGGTTTAGCAGGGGCACACATGCCCCTGCTATCTTTGAGGTCTGAAGCGAGATTTATTCTCGCTTCAGACTCTCTTTAAACGCTTGTAGATTTAATGGGGAGATGCTGTAAGGGGTGTGGCAAGCAAAACAGCAAAACATCAAAATGAACTTAGCTGTAGGGACAGCATTAATTGCTGCCTGATTTTTGTAAGTGGATTCACATGAGGATTTGCATGAGTGTGCGGAAGTTCATTTTGATGTTTTCCCATCTGAAATAGGCCTAAGGGCCCTTTCCCACTAACGCGTGCATGATCCCAATTTCCTACACGCGTTATGACGCACAGCATGATGTCAGGATGATGCAGGTCGACGCGTATCAGTGGCCCTAGTTCTAATTCACCCAACGGGAAACCACTTGCATCATACAATTACAAGCACCCAGAGGCATTACAACATAATGCTCTGGAATGTTTTGTCTAATGTGAACGGTAACATAAAAGTCAACAGACTTTAACATTACCTTTCTTACCACATCATATGTGCGTTCTGTCAAAACGGACGGAAACAGCGCCTAGTGTGAAAGAGCCTATAGAGTCCTACTCCTTAAGAGTAAATTTACATTCTTTGCATTGCTGCTTTGCACAGACATACTAACCTGCAAATACTATACTACCTACCTGCAAATAACTACTTACTACCCGCAAATAACATCCAGCTAATATTTCAAGATGCACATATTTTTACAGTCTGGAGGTTGTGGTATATCTAAATTATGACAACAAGCACTGGCTGGCATTACAAATCATTTGAAGAAAAGACCCCAAATCCTATTCTGAAATTTCCCTCAGTTTTAGGTCAGTTTTACCGCTAAATCTTTGCGTCGTAACCCTGAAATAACTACTGTAACTAGTTAGTGTACTAGTTGCATGCTAATCTTTCTCTTTTTAGGATGAAGTTCAAAATACTGTATTGGACCAAGCGAAATACAATATCATAAAGGCACCAAAACAAAATACTATATCATAAAGGCACCATTTCATATCCATCGCCGATGTTAGAAAAAAACCCTATGTTAATTATAATGATTTAACCTTCGGCCTCCTATCAAAATCGTGGTAAAGGATTCATGGCCTCAAAGGTTTCTCCTGAAATACCAATGTTCGTTGTTGTTCCCCCTTCTCTGGTATACCAGGATACCATGACACGTGCAAATCAGCAATGAGCAAAAACGCTATTTTACCCCACCCAGGAGGAAAAGTTTGGGATTACAAAAACACCCCAGTGTCTAGCAGCTGATCCAGTAATCCACCAACTGGGTTGGGTCAGTGATTTTATAAGGTCCAACTTCCACCTCTTGGGTGGAGCTAATCAGTATACTCAAGAGGTTTTTCGGTGATGGCGAATGCAAATAGAATGCTGTGATAGACGCACGCACATAGTACAAAAGTATGTATGCATAACAACATTTATGTACATAAAACTGCTACAGCATTCTTGCATTTGCTAAAGAGGAATTCTAATGTAATAGAGCATAATATACAGCCCAATATAAGCAGACATCATAAATATATAGCAGTAAATCAGTTGTGCTGTGCCCTTTATGACCTTGTCTAACGTCCATTTATAGCAGGCTGTTTACAGCAAATATGTTATTACATACATTTCTAGAAGGTTGCCTAACAAAGAATGCTACAACCTTGCCTTTTTACAGTCTCTTTCACATGGACAGCTGGACTGCTCACTTGCTATTCGGTTTTGCTACCAATCTGCTGCTGAACAGGCGGCATCCGCTACCTAATGCAACTAAGTGGCAGTGTTTGTAACCATGTGTGTCTGAACGACACTCGGTGGGGTTGCTGTGCAGTAGGAAACCGCTGCATGTAAGGTCTAATGGGTGGTTGCTTCCCACTCAGATGTACATACAGGGGAAGGGTGCCACACCACTGCCCGTGCCATAAGTTTGCAGCTGCCTGCAAGCATGCTGCAGGTTCCCAGGAGCAGCTGCCATGAAGTGAACACAAAACTGCCTGTGTGAA
Source organism: Hyperolius riggenbachi (assembly GCF_040937935.1). Taxonomy (NCBI): domain Eukaryota; kingdom Metazoa; phylum Chordata; class Amphibia; order Anura; family Hyperoliidae; genus Hyperolius; species Hyperolius riggenbachi. The sequence goes on along the minus strand of NC_090647.1, from coordinate 186,304,275 downwards.
AGAGTCTTTAATCCATAAGGGCTCTTTCACATTAGACAACGCGTGCAGGAGCCGTTCTCCTGCACGGGTTGTCTGCCTGCGGCATGTCGTCGGGTATCTGCGGTGCGACGCAATCAGCGGCGGCAGCTGGTAATTAAACCCGACGGAGAACGCCGGCTCGCGGGTGCGTTGGATAAAAAACTGGGCCCGGGTGCGTCGGAACCGCAACGCATCGAAACGCAGCGTCGGGTGTGAAAGGTAAAATGAAAGTCTATGGACTTTCATCTTACCTTGGTTAACGCAAACGGCTGCCGTTTGCGTTAACGCACAAAATCTGCCCTAATGTGAAAGAGCCCTTAGCAGCTTCCATTGAGTTATCTCGTTTGAGATAAGTGCACTGCTTTTGGCCTCTGATCCCTCTCTACTAGCAGAAAATATAGAAACTGAAAGCAGAAGTTCTCTGTTATTGGCTCTGCCCACTAGTGACAAGTGGCCGTAAATACACATTGCAGCAGTACTAATTAGAAGCAAAGGAAATGTAACAAATAAAAAAAAAGTGCTAAAATAAATTGGCCTGGATCGCATGCAAGCCTCTAAATAAATTGGCTGCTAATGGGTTAAACTGCAGCCATTTGCAAAATGCACATTGCAAACAACTTAGTTTATAAAACAACTGGTTTATGGCATCCCTAAATCTGGTAATTGTTGAATCCACCTTACAGACAGGTGATTTACAACCGGTTTCTATCATGCAGGTTAAGCTGTATTTTATTGGGCAATATAGCAAATTGAGTTTTCAGTGCTGTTATATGGGAATGCAGGAGGAATGCAGGAGAGAAATTCTTTAATAAACAAGCTGCCCTTATTCTGTGCTGATGCTCTGCCTTTAAGACTTTGCAGTCTCTGGCCCAGAATGAGCATGCAGATCAGATGCTTTGACTCTGCTCTTGACTCCACTGGCTGCATGCTTGGTGCAAATGTGTGACTCAAAAGCAACAAAAGCCTAAATCTCAGCATGGCAGCCAGGCAACTGGCATGGTTTATAAGGGAAAGAAGATAGCAGCCTCAGTATTCATCTTACTTCAGGTTCTCTTTAGACTTCCTGATAACTACCACTTAGATGCAGAAAGCTAAAAATGTGTACTTTTATAAAAAAAAAAAAAAACTTTTATAACTTATAATTTAATGCCCAAGCCTTGCCTGATTTATTTGACAAGGCAAATAAATAATACAAGGATGCCATTGGAAGCCGCAGGCTTTGGCAAGACATAAAATCCTACCTCAATGACAATTGGGAATGCTTCAGAGACAAGGACATGAGAGGCGACTATGCTTTTTTTCATTTTTTATTGTGGGGGGTGGTGAGAGGGTGCTGTGGGGGATAATATACTCAATGTAACTGACACAGCCAAGGACAGATTTGTTGGTACATTTATAGTTTATTAAAACAAATGTTTTATGCCTCCTGAATTCAATGAACAGCAATTGTCCTATGTATGCCTGCACAATGCTGCTATGTCATTAACTAAAGCAAAGCAAGTGTAAAGACAGATGAAGTATTGAGTATTATAACTACGTATTTTAAAATGACCTGGACAGATTTGTCAGTACCTCTAGAAAGGTTCATAAATAACTAGATTAGAATGATTATTCAGGCTGGCGCCATACTTGACTTGATACCTGACTTGAGCAAGGCTACCCAAGGTAAGCACAGAGGGATGTTTTTGTTGGATCTACACACCAGTGTGTATCGTCCTTTCCCCCCAGTCTCCATAATCACGCCTTGAAAAATGTAACTTTTGGCTAAAGTTACACTTTCAAACACCTTCTTCTTATTTCCTCTTATTCCCAGTCCTAATTCACGCCTCTTAATGGAAGGAAATGGGAGGGTGATAGGAGGGGACATGGCTGCAGGCCTGCCTCTTCTTTTCTAAAAACTTGACTTTAGCCAAAAGTGATATTTTTCAAGGCGTGATTACACGAACCGGGAGTGGGTGGAGAGAACAAGTAGAGAAATGGACAACACACAGAGGTATATGGATCCAGCATGAACATGCCTCTGTACTTAGCTTAGACATTGGCCTCAATTCACTAAGATCATGCTGGAGATAATAAGGCAAGAGAAAACTTACCTCCACACAGTGAGAGAGTAATCTTATCTCTTCATTCCTTAAGTTACCTCCTCTGTAGTTATTTTACCTCCTCTGTAGTTATTTTCACACGCCTGTCTTTAACTCTGGAGTTATTTTAAGGATTGGAGAGTTAACTTAAAGACAGAAGAGTTAACTTTAGGTTTGCCTGAGGTAAAAGGTTTCCTGAATACTACATGCCTTATCACCATGGTAACAACTCTAGAAGAGAATTAGTGAATTGAGGCCAATGTGGCTTCGGGACAGGTGTCCTTTAATTAGCATTGCAGGTCTCCAGCCTATTACTCGAATGTTTAGTTTCACTGGTTACTGTAATGTTTGGTGTAATTGTGTGCCCCACACTGAACATGGACTAGAGAAAGCAAGACACAGAACAGAACAGGACACGGAACATTCATATTGCGCTTTTCTCCTGGGGGACTCAAAGCACCAGTGCTGCAGCCACTATGGCTCGCTCTAAGGTCTCCTTACTGAATAGGTGCTGGATTACTGAACAGCAAGAGCTGAGATTTGAACCCTGGTCTCCTGTGTCAACCAAAGAAGAGTTTTCGAAAAAAGGTCACAAATAAAAAAAAATAGTCAAGCACATTAAAGGTAAAGACTATAGGACCATCTCTAAGGAGCTTGATGTTTCTGTGTCAAGAGTTGCAAATATTATAAAGAAGTGTAATGTCCACAGGACTAGGACAAGCAGAAGCTAACTGATGCAGAAAATAACGATGGTCACCTGATACCCATAGACACACTGGAAATGTGTCATAAACTATCACAAATAATTGTTTTGGATGATAACAGTTGCAGATATGTACAAGTGTTTATTCTTGGCAAAATCTGAAGTTTTTCCTTCTCTGTATCTTTATGTATTTATTTTTTAACATAAAAGGATATGTTAATATTTTCTGAAGTGATCATTTGAGGCCAAGAATCCATCAAGCGTTCCATAATTTAAAAAAAAAAAAAATTAAAATAAATTAATTAATAAGTATATCAAAAGATGTATGAATTGGTTTAAAAAAAAAGAATTTCACGAACTGAGAGAAAATGGGGAAACTATTTGTTTAAGGTTTTGTATAACTCTTCTTTCACCATCTGTGGTCACTAATTTACAACACCAGTCACCAGTATTAGGCTTGGCAGGCTAAAGATTTCCCATGCACCATTACTTTGTTCTCTATGGCTGCAGGTGGTGGTACTGCCCATTTTGCTGATTTAATTATTGACGGAACTTCTCCACCCACTCACGTGGTGCTATCTCCTTCACAGCTCTGTTAGTGGCTGGAGTGGGAAGAACCCTGAAAGACAGCATTTGATGGCCACTGTCAGTAGCGCAATGCAACAAGGTTAGAAATAATCCCTGTACATTAGCTGGAACCGGCATCTCTGATCCCGGAGGACCACTGTTAAAATGTTGGGCCTGGGGCGTGGTTTGCGCGGAGAACAAGACGGAAGCAGGCTAAGAGCGCTCCGTCCTCGCCAAGCCTAAAGCGGCCCAAAGCGTTCGCCACTGCACGCAGCAAAACATACCAGCGATGGAGGAAGCAGCCATGGACCTGGACATGTCCAAAAAATGGAAGAAGTCCGGCCAGAAGCCACAAAAACTGACGGACTTCTTCCCTCCGAGAGACCCGCAGATCCAAGATGGCGCCGGCCCGTCCACAACAGCGCAGCAGAGCTCGTGCGCGGATGAGTCACACCCGGACCAGCAGCAAAGCAGCTCCACTCCAGCTTCCTCTCCAGACTCGGCTTCCCCCTTCCAGAGCCCAGCCAAATCTAGGCCACGGAGAAGCTCGGAGACCTCAGACAACGAGCAGGTAGGCCAAGGGCTCCCTCCACGGGGAGGAAACAAACAGACACCAGCCCAGTACCCATTTGAGGCCTTCCCTGCCTCAGAGTCAACAGCCACACAAATGTATATTAAAGACATACTGCTGACTTTCAAGTCTTCACTGCTAGCTGATATATCACAGCTCACTGCAAAAATGACACTTGATATTTCCTCCCTGGGAGAAAGGGTGCACAGGGCAGAGGACAGGATTACTGATCTCACCAGAGAACACAATCTAATGGTGGACACCTCAGATACCCAAGCTACTGATATCGCCTGGCTGAAATCCAAGTCTGCTGACATGGAAGATAGAAGCAGGAGAAATAATGTCAAGTTTAGAGGAGTCCCTGAACGGGTTTCTCAAGGAGAACTTTCTCCCTACCTGAAAAGCATAGTTAAAGCTGTCCTTCCCAATGCATCAGATATCGAGCTTACAATTGACAGAGCCCACCGCCTGCCCAAACCATCACACTTACCGGATACAATCCCACGCGATGTTATTGCACGCTTTCTCTTTTACACTACAAAAGATGAACTCATGCTGGCAACTCGGAAGGCCGGGGCGCTCCCGGATCCTTATACAAACATTCACCTATACTCGGATTTATCAGCATCTACCCTGCAACTGAGGAGAGCTCTCCAGCCATTCACAAAAGCATTGCAAGCTATCCAGATCCCCTATAAATGGGGCTTCCCCACCAAGCTTATCTTTTCCTACAAAAACAGGAACTATGTGATTACTTCCTCAGATCACGGCATTAAGCTATTTAAACAGTTACAACTCCAGGTCCCTGACATCGCAAGGCCAGCAGTACCACCTGGCTCCTCCAAAATCCATGCAGACTGGCATAAACAAAGCAACCGCTGATGGCTCCCCGAGGCCACTAGCCTCTCCGCTTAACCTCCACCATTGCTAACGCGCTTTTGGTTTTATTTCGTATAGCAATGATGGCTCAGTATTGGTCCCTACCTCTAGGGTGCGGTCACTGGAACTTTGCCTCACCCAGTGTTATGTTCTGGTTACCAATGCTTAGGATAGAATCAAGTTACTATTATTGCATGTTCATATATGTGTTTTCCCCCGTGCTCCCCTTCCTGAACAGGTCCCCCCTACTACCTGTCCGACCCCGCGGATATGTACTCATATTCATATATAGCTATAAGGATACCCCAGGACCCAATTATTCTGGTAATGTTTCGTGTTATGTGCTGCAGGATAACCTAATTCAATGTCTATCAAGGTAATGTCACTAAATGTGCGGGGTCTGAATTCTCCCTATAAAAGACACATTTTCTGGAAGGAGGTCAGATCTAACGCCCCACAAATAGTCTTGGCCCAAGAGACTCACTTGCTACAAGTGGATTCCCCCCGATGCGCAAACCCTCTGTACCCCACCATTTACTTTAGCTCGTTTACCAAAAAAAAGAGAGGTGTACTCTTGGCCTTTCACCGGGATTTGAAAATATCACCAATTAACGTCACCATAGATCCACAGGGAAGGTACATTATATTTGTGGGTCATATAGATGAGCAATTATTTACCCTAGTCTCCATTTACAGTCCTAATCAAGGACAAAAAACGTTCCTGCAACGGTTGTGTAACCGCATAAACGCAATAAAGCAAGGCCGCTTACTAATAGGCGGAGACTTCAATGCCTGCCTTTCATACCTAGACTCGTCCCGCTCAGATACCAAACATTTAACTCTCATTGATAAACAAGTCAGATGGAATGAGCTCTTTGATCCATGGAGGATTCTCCATGGCTCTGAGAGGGACTACTCCCATTTTTCTGCAGTACATAGATCACACTCAAGGATAGACATGTTCTGAGTGGATAAAATACTTCTACAAGATGTGGTTTCAGCCGGTATAGGCACCAAAACCCTGTCGGACCACGCCCCAGTGGACCTCACATTTAAGCTTGGGCCCTCCAACCATAAACCATTTTTCTGGAGACTAAATAGCTCCCTGCTATCTAACGAGGCCTTCTCAGCAGAGTTAGACCATGAAATAAAAGGGTTTTTTGAAATCAACCTCACTTCTGAGGTTGGCATGGCTACGGTCTGGTCTACTCATAAGGCATATATTAGGGGGCTACTCATAAGAAGAGGCGCGATCCTCAAAAGAGAAAGAAATAAAACATACAATGCGCTTTTAGAAGATATTAAACAAAAAGAGGCACTCCACAAACAATCCCCCACCCAGGAGTTGACTTCCTCCCTTTTCTCTTTAAGAGAAGCTCTTAAATCTGTCCTACTCCACCAATACGACTACTCCCTTCAGAAAGCAAAACTCCTAACATACTCTCAAAGTAATAAAGCGGGCAAATTTTTAGCCAGGATGCTACGCCATAGGCAGGCTAAATCCAAAATACACTCAATGATCGACCCCAAAACAAATAAAAAAATCTCTAACCCAAAACAAATAGCTGATCTATTTAGTGACTATTACGCACAACTGTACAACCTTAAAAATGACCCTGAAACTACCCAACCCACCTCAGAAATAATAAGGGACTTTCTAGAAAAAATCAAGCTGCCTCAACTCTCCCCCACCCAGCTTAATTCCTTAAACAGCCCCATCACCGAAAAAGAGATCTTAGAGACCATAAAAAAACTAAAAAGAAACAAAGCCCCCGGACCGGATGGCTATTCTAATGAGTACCTCATAACCTTTGCCGGCTCCCTAGCACCCCACCTCTGCAAGCTTTTTAATGATTTTGCCGCTGGGACCCCGATTCCTACCGAGTACCTAGAAGCAATTATCACAGTGATCCCCAAACCGGGAAAAGACCAGACCAGTCCTGCCAACTTCAGACCAATATCTTTGCTTAATATCGACACGAAATTGTATGCAAAAATCATAGCCAACAGGCTAATGCATTTTACCCCTAGCCTACTATCATATGACCAGGTGGGCTTTACTAGGGGGAGACAGGCTTCGGACGGCACAAGGCGTATGCTAGACTTACTAAAGCACGTTGAGCTCTGTCGAATGCCTTCAGCGGTCCTAACTTTGGACGCGGAGAAGGCGTTCGACAGAGTTCACTGGCAATTCTTGAGGGAAACTTTAATCAAATTTGGGTTCGCCGGTGAGATTTTAACAGCAATCATGGCCCTGTATTCTTCCCCTTCTGCTAAGGTGAATGCAGCGGGGTTCATTTCAGAATCCTTTAAAATTTCCAATGGCACACGCCAAGGATGCCCCTTATCCCCCATCATCTTTGTGCTCCTTATGGAAACTATTGCCCAAAAAATACGTTCCAACCCTGATATTTCGGGAATCTATGTAGGTGACACCCAACACGTCATTAGCATGTTCGCAGATGACGTGGCCTTAATACTCTCTAACCCTGAAACTTCTCTTCAACATCTCACCGGCGAGCTCAAAGCATTTTCAGATGCCTCCTATTATAAGTTAAACCATCACAAATCGCTTTTAATGGGTCTGAACCTGTCCTCCCCTATGATGTCCAGGATTCGTGAAAAATTCCAGTTCACATGGGCTAGTGGCAATGTCCCGTACTTGGGTATACAGCTGTGTAGGAACTCAATTGATCTATTTAAAAGCAATTTCATCCCCCTCCTATCAGCTATTAAAACTGAATGTACTGATATATCCAAATTTTGGATGTCTTGGTCTGGTCGCATAGCAGCCTTTAAGATGCTCATCCTTCCAAAAATATTATACTACTTTAGAACTATTCAAATTCCACTACGCAACACATTTCTGCTAGATCTCAAACGTACTGTTAACCACTTTGTCTGGAACGGCAAAAGGGTCAGAGTCCCCTACGAAGTAATGGTTCTCCCAAAAAAAAGTTGGAGGCTTGGGTCTCCCGAACATCCCCCTATACTATCGTGCCGCAAACCTAGAGATGACTAAGCATTGGTGGGATCCCAACTCTCCTAAACTTTGGGTGAACATAGAGAGACACTCCCTAGGCTCCCCCCTGAGAAACGTACTCCTTGGCATGGTTCTTGGTGCTCCTTCTCCTCGATCTCAATACCCCTCCATACAATCTACATTACTAGCTTGGGAATATTTCATCAAGCATCCCCCTGACCCCGCTAATACCCATGGTCCCTTAATACACTTGTCGGTCCTACAGCAGTTCACTCCTGATCTTAACCTTTCTGCATGGTACTCCGCCAATATTAACTCCATAAATGATTTATACAGTGGGCACAACATAAAATCCTTCAAGGAACTACAGTCCTCTTTCAAATTGCCCGAGTCGCAGCTATTTAATTATAACAGAATAACTTCATTAATCAGATCTAAACACATTGCTCCTCCTCAACTCCCCAGACAAATCCTAACGATGCTAAACTACAAAGGCATCTTTGTGGGTGGTATCTCAGTGTGGTATGAGGAACTGAGCAGAAACCTCATCTTACCAATCAAAAAATATGCCCTCACATGGGCCTTTGACTTGCAGCGTGATATTACAATTCCGCAACTCATCTCTGCCAACTCCCTGATTCTCAGATATTCCAGGTGCAATTCTCATTGGGAGATGTCACGTAAACTCATCTTTAAATGGCATTACACCCCGAGGAAACTGTCCCTATTCTCACCCAATGCCTCTGACACTTGCTGGCATTGCTCCTCTGAAATAGGCACATTTCTCCATATGACATGGCAATGTCCTTTAATTATTCAATTTTGGTACCAAGTTGAGGGGCTGATTAAACACTTTCTGCTTAGAAACTTCAAGATCTCCTCACAACTCGCTCTATTACTGGTGGGACTAAATACTCTTCCCAAAAATCTACAACCCCAGATATGTCATATCATCCTAGCAACACAGTCTCTTATCTTCTCCAACTGGAAGGCAGCAGATCAAATCACAATGCCCAAACTGCTAGCTTTAGTCCACCGGAACCTAACACTAGAGAATAAGATCAGGAGTAGAACTGCGGGGTCCCCTCTCATACCCCCTCTACCGGATACCTGGTTACAATATTCCGAGTACTAACACTAAGCTTCTAAACTTACTCGGACACAGAATAAGAAGGTTCTAGAGTTATTGATCTAGGTGAGGCCTGTTCACCGTCCCCCCCCTCCCCGTCCACCCCCCACCCCTGTTAGTTGGTTTGTAGATTTTGTTATGTTTATTGTTATTGCTATGGGCATCAGCCTAGGGCCCCCCTCTTTGACAGCCCTGGCAAAATACGAGGTTTACCTAGCATTAGAGTAATCAACAGCTATGAAGATCTCACTTTAGTTAGAATAAGGAGCTTCCCACCCACGTTGGGCCCTCGCCCTCTGCTATCGATGGGTGATAATGTTATATATATTACTCTTGGATCAAGCCCACTGTGGCCTAGTTAATTGTCCCCAGGAGTAATCCTAGGATGGAAAACGGAGGTTCTCTCCCTAGCATGTTTTCTCCATATATTTTTTTTTTATCCTCATATCTGATACTGATTTCTCAAAGGTCTATATCTATGTATGTCCTGCATTGTTAATGTTACATAATTTGCCTCTTGTAATAACCTCTGCTCATGTGCAATTTCTGCTCTTGTTTATATATGCGTGCTATCTTTAAAATCTCAATAAAAAACACTATAATGAAAAAAAAAAAAAAAAATGTTGGGCCTGAGGTTAACTTTGAGGTGAAAAGAGGAAATAGAAATGCTGTGCAACAAATTGAACTTTTATATAAATGAGAAGTTTGGAAAATCTTACTGAAGAAAGCCAGCATGAAGATTCCATCATTCCCCACTCTTAACTGGTCAGCATCACTGAAGTCATCCCGTGGAGGATACTCTTCTTCCTGATTTAAGAAAGTAAAACAGAATTTACACACATGAATCCCAGATACCCCAAAATGTCCATATTCTAATATCTTACTCCTGTTCACTTAACATATGCTGTAATGGATGGTTGTCAATAACATGAGTTTCAGATATTTTTTGTTGTTAGAATTTGATAGGGAAGGATTCACATGTCAGGTTTCCATTAATGTCTCAATCTGGACACGTTTCTCTCACTTCCAGTTCCCTCGCTGACGAAACTAGACAGCTAAACGGTGCGCTTGTTCGCCTGTTCAGCCTCCTATCTGCCAGTCATTGACCGCCTTTCAGAAATGTCACGCAGCTGATTGGCGTTTGTAATCCCACACACAGCGTTTGACATGTGGCAGCAAAAAAAAAAAAAGTATCCATGTCTGAACACAGCCGCACTCAGATGTGACTTATTGTGGTGACTGCCTCTCTGCTGCCTGTGCCAAGCACTTACAAGTGCCTAGCTGGTGCACGGACACCACTAACATCAGAGGAATTTCTGCATTCAGCTCCCCAAATGAAAGAGGCCTTAATGATTCAGCAAGCCGAGCCAATTGTTCCTCTCCTCACCCTTCCTGCCAAAGCTGCTCCGTCGTTCCTGACACCATAGTATATGCACTCTTCTACATACAAACAAAGCATGTCACTTGGCTGTTGCCTAGCTCATCTGTACAGGATCAGAACTCTGCAGTGACACCTGCAGGATCGAGTTCCATCCTGGCAGGCAACATAAATTCTAGGGAAATTGTGTTTGTGTCTGCACCTTAACCCTGCCCATGCATAACAATGCAAGCAGAAATCTTGTGCATCAAACTATTGGAAGTATGCTTTAGGGCTCTTCACCTTCTGCCAATGTCTCGTGTATCATGTAACACAAGTGAACAGATTCCCAGGGATGTCCACACTAATATGCTACCTTATGCCATTTACAGGAAGGGGTGAACCAGCAGCCTAGAGCCATGTGACATGACTCCATGTGCATAGTCACAAACAAATGACTTTGCTCTTTCCCCCAGGAGAGTTTAAATACATTTGATTAGGGAAAGTGCTAACAAAATGTGACTTAAACAGTACATACCCTTTTCACTTCGAAATGTGTACAAACAACTCTATACAACTTCAATATACATTTTATCATTTCATTAAATGGAATGATAAAAAACAGATTAAGCCTACCTTTCTCTTAAAGAAATTAATTCTCAGAAATAATCGGTTTCAAAACCAAACTTACATTTACTACAAAAGATCTGTAAAAATAGTTGGAAGTCAAAAAGTATGTAATGTGTTTAAACATGTAATAAAACTAGATTAGCAGTGGAGAGAATATGTTAAAACCTTAGGAGTTTTTAGAGTACTGCACACGGCAATTAAATAAGAAGAGACAAGCAGGTGAGATATAGACAGACATAGGAGCACATTCTGATAGTAAATTCAGACTATACTGTAAAGTCTCCATACATGTTGGCTTTACTCTAATACCAGAAGCCAACAGTCAACCACCTAACAGTAACTGGTCCTACTGAAACTGTGCAGCAAGTTTGTCTTTGTTTATATTCAGTCTACAGCTAGCATGAAAAGGTGCTTATTTATAGATGAAGGTAACACATGTTATTTCCTCAAAGCCTAAGGGCTCATTCACACTACACAACACATGCACGAACACAATTTGGTGCATGCGTTGCCATCGCAAGGTCAACGCACGGAATGCATGTCGGGGTGCGCTAAGCACAGACGTCGGCAGCTGTACTCATCTGGTAACGCGTGCGTAGATAAAATGTTCCCATGTGTTACATCGTAACGCATGGGAACGCACACCGGTAGTGTGAATGGTAATATGAAAGTCTCTGGACTTTGATGTTGCTATATGCATCGTGCACAATGTGCGTTGCGTCAAAACTGGCAGCGCAGCTCATGGACAGACATACTGGTGAATATTGCTTTTGACAGTTTAGTAGGCAGAGTGCTCAAATATTACCAGTTTGTCACCTGCAGCTAAAATTCCATAAAAAAAAAAAAAAACTGGTCACATGAAGTGAAGCAGGCGAGTTGGATGCATCAGGAGTAGGGATGGTCAATGGGATGCAAATAATTTTGGGTTGGTGCAGTTATATGCAAATGTTGTATGAAAATGTATGCAGTTTGAAGATTAACCAATCAAATAATGCTGAGGTAAAATTCAATTGGTCCATTTTCTAGCGGCATACAAAATGTGCATAAGCTTGCATTAACTAAAAAATGATTTGCATCCCATAGACCATCCCTAATCAGGAGGTTTGGTCTGTGAGGGACTACTGCTGCTGCTTGGCTTGCTTTAGCATGTAGTTCAGCCTGCAAGGCTGCTTAGGACAGACTGGAATCTGACTGCAGCCTACTGTGACAAATGTTTAAGGTGCAGGAAGGGGCTGCTGTATGGGTACCTGACCAGGTGCTGTGAAAGTGATTTAGTTGACAGCAGCTAATCAAGGAGCTTATGCATCAGTAAAAACAAGCTCTACCACTGAATGCTTACATACAGGGCTGTGGAGTCAGTACAAAAATCATCCGACTCCAACTCCTCCTCAGTTTATGAAACCACAGACTCCAGGTACCCAAAAATGTTTGTACCAACTCAACAGCCCTGCAAGGGCTGTTGAGTTAATACAAAAATCATCCAACTCCAACGTTTATGAAATCTCAGACTCCAGGTACTCAAAAATTGCGCCGACTCCTTAACTCTGACTTCACAGTCGTACTTAAAGGACCTCTGTCGCGAAAATCTTAAAATTTAATATATATGTAAACATATACAATTAAGAAGTGTGTTTCTTCCAGAGTAAAATGAGCCATAAATTACTTTTCTCCTATGTTGCTGTCACTTAAAGTGGGTAGTAGAAATCTGACAGAACTGACAAGTTTTGGACTAGCCTATCACCTCAAGGGTGTTTCACAGGGATGTTTTCATTGTCAAAACTTAGTGCACTTAGTGAATGGCAGTTGCGCCGTCCAACTGCCAAAAAAGTGTGCAGCGAGAAGAGAGGCTGGCCATCATATTTGTATAAATCTTTTTCAGGGAGTGCCTTTATAAAGAATAAAAGCCATGTTGAGAATCCCCTATGGAGAGTTGGACTAGCCCAAAACCTGTCGATAATGTGAGATTTCTACTACTTACTGTAAATGACAGCAACGTAGGAGAGAAGTAATTTATGGCTCATTTTACTCAGGAAGAAACTTTCTTAAGGTGGCCTCACACAATAAAATAAAATGATCTGATTTTACGGAAATTCGATAACGATCGGATCTCCCGGAAAAAAATCGAAAGCTTTAATTTCATTCGACTGAAAAATCTGATCGGATTTCCCACTTTTTTCGATTTTTATCTATCCGGAATGCCAGATATTTTTCTTCAATTTCTCTAAAGATTGTATGGTCTGTGTGTTAGATTGTCAATTTATTAATATACACACCCAAGCAATTTTCTCAGAGTTTCCAATCATTTTTATCATAACTGGGGAAAAATTTGAACATGTGTGTGGTACATTGGTCATATTTTTGAAACGTTACAATCAGTCAGAAAAATGTATTGCAATTCTTAAATTGAACAGATATTTAAAAAAAATTGTATGGTGTGTGGCCGTATGTGTTTTACATTTAACATTTATCACGACAGTTCCTCTTTAAATAGAAATAGGAACACATTTGGAATTGGGCTTTTAATTAAAAACGAAAATGTGACCGTGCTGCAAGTGTAAAACATTTAAAAAGTATCCTTTTCCTTTGTATTATTTCGTGTAGATAAGGAAAGAAATCTTAATAACTAACTGGTTGCCATAACATTCTACTTCCCTTAATGAGAGCCCATGCAATAAATGAACAGCTCCAGCTCACTGCTGGCTAAGCTTTTACATCTTTGTGTGAGTGAAATAAATTGTACTACTGCTTATAGCAACTATTCATGATCACTACAGGACACCCGTAAAAACAGGCATCCTGTAATATTACTGCCGAGCTGACAAACCACTACCAGGGGTGTGACATTAACAATGTATGCAGCTCAAACAGGAGAAGTGGGTGAGAATTAAAATGCTACAATAATAGTCATGATGGCAACGTGAAAAGGTCATAATGATGGATATTTTTGCTCCTATTAAAGGACTGTTACAAATTGCCAACGACAAGTGACTTGCATAGTTCATCAGCGTGGAGAGCTTAGGAATGAGTCTTAATGCGACAAAACGCCTCAGCAATGTGAGGCAGCCTGTGAGCGTTCTGTGCTGAGAATATGTATAATTACCGGAAATGGCAATGCACTTCTCTGCCCAGGTACAAGCAGGGATGATGAATGATTAAAAGGCTGCAATTTTCCCAATATGAAACAGTTCATTACTTTACATCCAAAATGCAAAAGGATCATGAAGGAAATGAGCAGTACAGCAGAAAGCTCAGCATTGCAGAACTGTTTAGTGAACACTGTGTATGGTGAACTAAAGGCGCAGAGGGGTACACTTTTATTAAAGGGAAATTGAGCAGGCAATATGGAGAAGGACTTATTTAATATTAAACAGTACCAGTTGCCTGGCAGTTCTGCTGATCCACAATTCAATATATACACGCAAACAGGGTTTTTTTCATGAACCAAAGTTCTCTTTTATTCTTCAATTGTTTCTTCAGAAAGCAGGTGATAAATGTAGATACAACATCAGACCTTCATTTCACATAAAAATGCCTGACACGTGTTTCGCGGCCATCAGCCGCTTCCTCAGAGGCACACCACAAACAAAACATCCAAAGTCTAGGACATAAAAACCACCAGCGCAATCTGAAGTGAGTGAAGAGAGATACCCTCAACGCCGTCCCAGTGTGAGTGGGCGGCAAGTCTCTTGTAGCCCACTCACACTGGCACGGCGTTGAGGGTATCTCTCTTCCAAAGAGATCAGCAGGACTGCCAGGCAACTGATATTGCTTAAAAGGAAATAAACATGGCAGCCTCCATATACCTCTCACTTCAGGTTCCTTTTAATTAACATATGTTGCGTTATGCCAGTCACTGTATAATATTTACTTTATTTACTTTACGCCCAATGTACAGTTTATCTGCTTTGAAAGCTTTATTGAAATGTATGGCATAGCTGCTGTATTTATATATTATAATGTATCCACTGAGAATTTGCCTTCTGTGTACACTTTCTATTTGTGTTCAGCTGAAGCATCGCTAGCAAGGTTTACTAATAGTGGCTGATAAGTGTAAAAAACAAGATAATGTAATCACTTGCTCAACTTTGGCATCAGAGCTAAAGTTTCCCACTGCAGATAAAAGTGTTGTTTTTAACTCTTTGAATGCTGCTCTGCTATAATTTTTTTCTGGTAGTAGGTTTTATTACGCTGTAAAGAATCATTTAGAGCAAAGAGGAAACACTCCATTTCATACCACTTTAAGTTCAACAAATATAATGCAAGAACATGTCATTCAATATTACAACATTTTTTTTTTTTTACCATTTTAGAGTATTTCAACAGGTTAAACCACCATTCACTGAACACATGCACATAGCTTGCAAACACAGTCAAAAAAAAAAAAAAATAAATAAATACATGCAATCCATGCAGCTAAAACCCAACTCCAGGCATAGAAAAGAAAATGCTATCTGAAGGCCTAGCCCAGTAAGAGATTGTGTCTATATGTTGCCATCCAGGTGTTAAAAAGTTTTCCAAAAATGTGGTTGAGTGGCCAGCAGCAACCCAACTAAAGAAGTTCACAACATGATCCATTGCCATGGCTGCTAAGCTCTGTGTCATCATGCTGTTCACAATACAAAGGGGCAGGGCATAGAGTTCTCCGAAAAGATTGTAGCTAGCAGCCCTAGTCTGTAGTACAGGAATTGGCTGGTGCCATAATGAGCAGGTGCTTAAAGGAATACTGTAGTGGGGTCAGGGGAAAATGAGTTGAAGTTACCCGGGGATTCTAATGGTCCCCCGCAGCCACTCACCGATGCTCCGGCCCCGCCTCCGGTTCACCTCTGGAATTTCAGACTTTAAAGTCTGAAAACCACTGCATCTATGCGGCCATGTCCTCACTCCTGCTGATAGCACCAGGAGCGTACAGCGCAGGCACAGACCATACTGGGCCTGAGCAGTACGCTCCTGGTGATATCAGCGGGAGCGAGGACACAGCCGTGCAGGCACAGTCGTTTTCAGACTTTAAAGTCTGAAATTCTAGAAGTGAACCGAAGGCGGGGCCGGAGCATCGGTGAGTGGCTGCACGGGCACAGGATATCTGTGGGGGACCATTAGAAGCCCCGGGTAAGTTCAACTCATTTTCCCCCGACCCCCCTACAGTATTCCTTTAAGAAGTTATTTACTTACATTAGCTAACAGGGAGCTTGAAAAGGCCAGAACAATAAAGAGAGGCCTGCATGGGAATGCTGACCCTGAAGTAATGTTAATTACCTGTCAGGTGTGCTTAATTTCGCAGGTGTGCAGCTTTCCCCCAGCTCCTGGGGAAGGTTCATCAGCTGGATCTTGATTGGCCCAGGGCCTGGCTGGTGTTTCAAACCAGCCAATCAGGCCGGTGGGGCTGAAGCCTTATATAGGGAGCAGGCAGGCGGTGGCGTCATCCAAATTCAGAGCCCTGTGGAAGCTGAACGCCCACCCTCCCTGCCGCAGGTCGATTCTTAATTTTGGGGTTGTAAGTGTTAGTGGGATGATGGCCCCAGTTAGGGGTGATCATGTAGTGTACAAATATGGTGAATTGATTTCTAACAAGGATGTTGTTGTGTTGAAGTTGTATTACTTATTGAACTAATAAAGAAAAATATTTGTGTTATTATTATAACCCCAATAATAAAATTGGCCGCTGCCTTTTCTCCACTGAAGTTTGTGTGTGCATTATTTACTAGTAGTGTTAAGTTGAAGGTAAATGGGGAATGCATTTCCATGCATACAGCCGAAAACAAAAACTTTGACAGTCAATGTCTACACAGGGCTAGGCTAATACCCACGTCTGGAGTTATGCTTTAGAAATGCTTGAGATGAAGAGTATAGCCATAATTTCTGCATGCACCAATCATAAGCCACTTTGGTAATTTTGTTCAAATTATTGAGGATACATTGTTGCACATACAAGTGAACTATTTGCATGCTTCGTGTACAAAGTCTACAACCTAGAAGGTGGATGACATGCAAATGTAGTAAGAGCATTAAGGAAGTCAATTATGCCATAAATATTTGAGTAGAACAACACACAAAATGCACTGCATTAGTAAACAGAATTCATTGCAGGAGTTCTAATGATGTGTGATGTTTACACAGGATCTTGAAGCTTCCACTGTGCCCACTGGGATGTTCAGACTTTGGTTGATGCAGTGTGAGAACTATAGGAAGTAATGTCAAGCTGTGCCTCCGTGATCATTTCAAAGATTCATAGCCTTACAAGTATCTGAACATCCCAAGCGCACTACCATGAAAACCTCCAAAGCCTGGATGGATATTCTGAAATAACATTAAGTAATAATAGTTATAAACTGTGACATTTTATTGTCAAACAGAGCTGCTCAAATCCGGAACTGGGAGACATACGGATAGTTTTATCCGGATATCTCCCAGTTACCTGTGCGGGGTGGGCAGGGGTCAATCTTACCTGTCTGACGTCTTCTTCGGTCCATCCCTCGGCGCCTCCCAAGATGCGGTCCAAGCGGCGGTCACGTGGTTACAAACACTTCCTCCCTCCGGGTTGAAGGAGGAAGTGTTTGTAATCACGTGACGCGCATCGTGGGAGGCGCCGCGGGACAGACGAAGAAGACGTCAGACAGGTAAGATTGACCCCCCCGCACACTTTTACTGGGAGATATCCGGATAGCAACTATCCGGATGTCTCCCGGTTCCGGATTTGAGCAGCACTATTGTCAAACTTAGAAGCATCAGGGACAGCCATACTATCCAAGGAAAAATAAACTGATATATAAGTAGATAATTACTTGTTCTACTTACATAACATATGTATTGTGCTGTATGTTTCGATTTCAATGAATTTTACATAGTAAATAAAGGAAAACTGTTCCTGGCATTTTCCATTTTTACTTTTTCTGACTGAAGCAAATCCTGATGTCATTTCCTCTCTTACTCCTTTTTCTACTAGAAACTGCACTGTCATTTCTAGCTTACTTTGTAAAACATGTGAGCACAGCATAGATCGTATTTCAGCAGCTTTTCCCTTTTCAGCCTTGTGTCACACTTAACTGCCCTCAGCCAATCAATAAGGAGCAGGAATGTGGGAGGGGAGAAAAACTTCCTTCTCAGTAGCAATTTACCAAATAGAGCCAGGCTGACTGAGATAAGATTTATTACAGTAGAAACATGATTAGAGTTTAATGCAGGGTCAGGTTGTAGGCTGCATAATAAACACAGAGCAGTGGGTAAATGAAATTTGATTTTGTGGTTGAAAATCCCACTTTAAAGTCCAAACAATCATTAACCCTCTGTACTCAAAACAATAACAAGCTGGAACACTAGTAGCGATAAAAAAAAACAGGTTGCAAATTGTATTTGGTTGTAGAAATAGAGAATATTAACTTCCAAAATGGATTTCACGTAACAGCATTCTGTACTAGACCTTTTCACTAGTATTGAGGTTTCCTCTGCTAAAAGGGACCCTACTCTACCTATACCAATCAGTAAGCAAGCAAACATCATGCTCTTAAAGAGCAACTGAACTTTTAAAGGAGACACATTGCCTGGCTGTCCTGCTGCTCCTCTACTCCAGTGTTTCTCAAACCTGTCCTTGTGACTCCCCAACGGTGCATGTTTTTCAGGCAACCTCACCTATGCACAGGTGAGGTAATTAGTGTCTCAGCTAGGTGGATTCCATGTAGCTCAGACACTAATTACCCCACCTGTGCATAGGTGAGGTTGCCTGCAAAACATGCACCACTGCAGAGTCACGAGGACAGGTTTGAGAAACACTGCTCTACTCTGATGCTTTTACTCATAGACCATGAACATGCAGATCAGTAGTTTGACTGTATTAGCAGCATGCTTCTTTCAGGTGTGTGATTCAGACACTATTGATGCATGAAAAAAAACAGCAGGATGCCAAGAAACTTGTATTACTTAAACCTGAGATTCACACTGAGGCCTGTCAGTTTTCTACCATTACATGGAACACATGTATCAACACAAAAGAGAAAACAATCTCCAAGGAGTGACAAATAGGCCTCGATTCATAAAGCATTACCTCATGCGGTAATGCTGAAAACAGCAGACTTTACCGACCACTTAGCAAAATGTCAATTCATAAAGGCTGTTACCGCATGAAAAGCTGACATTACCGACCAGGGAGATAAATTACCGACTTGGCTGTAGTTACCGACAACACATGTCAGTAAATTGTCAGCAAATGTCAATTCATAAAGCCTTCAACAAGCGGTAAGCCTGGCGGTAGTTACCGACACCTCTAGTGAGGCAATAACAAGTTACCGACAGCTCTGATGAATGCAAAAGTGCAGAGAGCCGAAGTCTGTTTGAGTCATCAGTGGAGAGAGCCAGAGAGCCCTCTGTGTGAATCATTTGTGCAGGCAGGGAAAGACTGTGTGACTCATCTCTCTGAGTCATCAGTGGAGAGAGCCATCTGTGTAAGTCATTTGAGCAGGCAGGGAAAGACTGTGTGACTCATCTGTCTGAGTCATCAGTGGAGAGAGCCAGAGAGACGTCTTTGTGAGTCATTTCTGCAGGGCAAAGAGAGAATCGAGACACTGCTCTACTCTACTGCTCAATGGGCTGCGGTAATTTACCGACCTCCAAGGGCAGCTGGGGAAATCTTTATGAATTAGCACACAGACCGGGAAAATACCGAGTGCGGTATTTTCCCGACAAGATTTTTTTATCGCACTGCTGTTTATGAATTGAGGCCATAGTGATGGTCATGTCCAGAACTCATGTAAAAAAATGTGATCAGTTTAGTCACAGGAGATAGATATGCCAGTCTCTGATTTGCTAGTCATGATCTTGTGCTAGACAGGATGTGATCACAACAAATCTGTCAGCTGATCAAACAAACCACATGCTTCTCCTGCTTCTCCATGAGTTCTACTAGACATGGCCATCACTAGCAACAGACTGTACTACTTACACTTCTTAGTAAGCACCCATTCTGCAGAGGAAACCTCATGGCCGGTGACAGGTTCTAGTACAGAATGTTGTTGCATGCAATACATTTTGGAAGCTAATATCCTCTATTTCTGCTACCCAAATTCGATTTGCAAACTAGGTGCTTTTATCGCTACAAGTGTCTAAGTTTGCTGCGTTTTGAGTGCAGAGGATTAATGCTTGTTTGTATGTAAAATGATCACTCCTCTCAGTACCTACTTTCCCCTAGTAGGTCCCTAAGCAGGTTTTGGATATAGCTTCCCATTCTTGAGTGTAAACTTAATAGTTCCAGATTAAACCACAAAGGAGAAATTACAAAACTTGGCCTTTAAGTAATAATAATTCCTAAATGCTTCTAATCTATAGGTATCACATAACACATTTCCCATGGATTGTTCCAAATAAAGAAAAAGTAAAATTAAAAAAAAAAATCACTCTATGGTCCCTTTTACACTTACCGTGGTGTCACGTTGCGGTACTCTCTCCCACCGCAGTGACCATTAAAGTCACTTGAGACATGACACACTGCCTGCGACGTGCCGCAAATAGACGGAAGTGCTCCCGGTAATGCACAAGCTGCGTTACCGGGCGACTTCCATGGTAATCCCGGAAGTTGCATTCAGTTATAATTTGGTCGTACTGCGGCTATAACGCACGGTGCAACTTTTTGATTGTTCCAAATCACTCTGCAACCGCACAGCAAAAAGTGTAAGAGGACCCTAAAGAGTACCAGTTACACTAATGCATTTCCAGTAACCAGACTCTTCGCTGTGAAAGCAATACCCACGGCAAGTCAAGAATTATCGCTTTGATCCTCAAAGACTTAATCAAACATGTTGGTCGTTAAAAAAAAATAACGATCACCACGGGTGGCGTGTGTTAAACATCGTTCACTTTATGTTCATTAAACGATGTTGCGCTATATCGTAAAAAAAAAAAAATTTAATTGTGCAGAATTGCCTGCAAAAATCATTTAGTGAGTATGGGTTTTTAGACTTCGGGGCTGCTCACAATGACTTCAAAGGTGAATGTTCTAGCCTGTATACAAACAGGCAGCAGCAGTAACAAACACGGGCATGAAGGTCAGGAGATTGCTATAGGAACACCACTATGGTCATCGCTCCACCACGGCAGATCCCCTCCTAGAATCCCTCCACTGGCTTCCTATCCAGTCCAGAATCAGATTCAAGATACTGTGTCTGACCTACAAATCTGTCCACAAAACCTGTCCAACCTACATTTCCGATCTTACTCAGAGGTACACACCTAGCCGCTCACTCCGCTCTTCCAATGAACTTCGCCTGACCGTCCCCCGCATCACCCAGTCCCATGCACGCCTCCAGGACTTCTCAAGAGCTGCTCCAACACTATGGAACTCCCTACCTCCACCCATTAGGGCAGCCCCCTCCTTCAACATCTTCAAGAAAGAACTCACCTTTTCACTCTGGCCTACTACCCCTCACAAGTGCTCTAAACCTACAGCTGAACTCTGGTCCCCTACCTCTCATGTCCCTACCTCTCCCTCTAGATTGTGAGCCTTTGGGCAGGGTCCTCCTCCTTTTGTGTCCTATCTGATCTTGCACCTCCATTACTGTGAACCCATGCTATGCATCTGAGTGAACCTAACTTGCCTAATCTCCATGCTCCATCCAGTGACTGACTAAGCATTACCTGGTACTCATACTATGGTGTGTGATCTGGTTTTCTTGTATTCCTGTATTGTCATATTGCTGTATGTCACCCCTAAATATTGTCTGTAACCTAAATTAATGTTCAGCGCTGCGTAATATGTTGGCGCTTTATAAATGCAATAAATAAATAATAAATAAATAAATATGGTCAGGCTGAAAAGGCAATCATGCCGAGTGATTATTTGAATGAAATTCTTAAAAATAACAACAAAATTGTAATGAAGTAGGCCTACAATCGGATACATTAAGCCAAGTCTACTTTACAGAAACAATGAAATAAAATATTTGCTGCCAAAATAAGAAGTAATGGGATAGTAAAAGACTACAAAACAGTCTCCAAACAACAGCTTACCCTAAAATAAAATAAAAAAAAAAACGTAACATCCTCACGGCACCCTCGCTAGAGTAATTACACAATGCACTGTAAGTCGGAATGTGTGCAATGGACATTTTGGGTTAAACATCACCTTTTTCAAGTCCTGAAAGATAAACTACTGAAGTGAATGAGGATTGCTGAATCAATACAGACAGACTGCTGGAGTTCAAACTCATTTCCTAGCAATGTGATATGAAGCAAAGAAATGACTTTGCTGCAAAATCATGTGTTGAGCCGCTGTGTATGAATATGGGAAACCTCCTGTGACCGATTACAACTTGTCCAGTTCTTTTCCGGATTTGGCTATTCACATAAGCACTCAAATGGTTTTGACGTGAATAAAAATGTTGCCATTAACAAGTATAGTATTATATATTTTTTCAAAAGTCACATCCCAGGATTAGAACAGAGTAATGGAGAGGAAAATAGGCTAATCAACATTTACATAGTGTTGGTGCTAAAAATATAAGCAACTAGTTGACATGGGATGTAAATGTGTCTAAAAACTTTTAAATAAAAGGTTTAAAAAAAACCCCTAAGGAAGCAGATCTTGACCTTCAAAAATAATTAGGTTTGATTTGCAAAAGCTGCAAATTGACAGCAATCTTCAACAGGGATGCATAAAAAAATTACACTCCTATTAATGGGGGGCGGCGGGGGAAAACATAACTGTGCCATTAACTAACCTTGCCAGCCTGCTATGACCCAGACAGCTGAGAGACTGCCACCAAATAGAATGTTTAAGCACTTTTGTGGTATTTGTGCAAGAAAGACATCTGTCTTTCTTGCACAAATACCACAAAAGTGCTTAAACATTCTATTAGAGTAGCCTACCATAGAGCTGACTGGCACCACTTCAATTTGTTCACTACCCTGCTGCACAACGCATCCACTATTTTTCTTGCTCCCTAAATGCTACTCCTCTTTCCTTTACAGGAACATTTGGCCTCTTTCTATGTCATTAAAACTAATCCCATATAACTATCAAATTGTATATCTGCTGTGGAAATAAGCCCATCCTCTTATTTGCTCTAGTTATCTCATCTCACAACCACATTCAGGACTTCCTGTAAGCTTCTTTTCTCTTCTGGAATTAACTTTCAGTATCCATTTGGCACTCACTGTTCCTTAACCTATTTTGGTTCCTGGACGTAGACACTACGTCCAGGAACCATGCGCGCTCCCGTGGCCGATCGCGCGCGTGCATGCGCACTCCCGGCCACGGATTCGGTAGCCACGGAATCAATGTATCGGGCTATGGTGCCCGATCACTGATTCCTCTCCCCCGCTGAAAAAGCGACAGCTTCTCTCGGAAGCTGTGCTTTTTCTGGCCGTTTCCTCCCCTCTGCGTCACTCTAAGCGTGTGTTACGCTTAGAGTGACGTCATGTAAACAAACTCATGGCCGCCATCTTGTGGCCAAAAAGTAAAACTACAACTAAAAGTAAAAAAAATTTAAAACAGCACACAATTACATTATAAAACTATAGTTTACATCCCACCCTCCCAAAAATACCCAAATAAAATGTTTAATATAAAAAAAAAAAAAAAATACATTACAATAAAAAAAAAAAAAAAAAAACATGTAAATATTTACCTAAGGGTCTAAACTTTTTAAATATCGATGTAAAGATGAAATATTTCTATATTTTTTTTATTTTAAACTTGTAAATAGTGATAGATGCAAAAAACGGAAAAAAATGCACCTTTATTTCCAAATAAAATATTGTCGCCATACATTGTGATAGGGACATAATTTTAACGGTGTAATAACCGGGACATATGGGCAAATACAATACGTGAGTTTTAATTATGGAGGCATGTATTATTTTAAAACTATAATGGCTGAAAACTGAGAAATAATGATTTTTTTCCGTTTTTTTCTTATTCTTCCTGTTAAAATGCATTTACAGTAAAGTGGCTCTTAGCAAAATGTACCCCCCAAAGAAAGCCTAATTGGTGGCGGAAAAAACAAGATATAGATCAGTTCATTGTGATAAGTAGTGATAAAGTTATAGGCTAATGAATGGGAGGTGAACATTTCTCAAGTGAAAAACGACGGAAACGCGAATGGGTTAAGATCTTCAAATGTAATCCTTAAGGTCACCACTATAGGTAAGCAGATAAACTACCGTAGGACAAGTTATCTAGTTTCTGCTCCAGCTTGTTCTCATTCTACAAATACTAGGTTGGGGTACTACAGCTTAGCAATCACCTTGCAGTCACCCTTTACACCCTTTTATTCCTTTAGGCTCTAATTTTTGGTTTAAGTCAGTCAGCTTTGTGGTTCTTGCTCAGACATCTTTGCAATTCAGTCCAGAAATTTTCAGTGAAATTCAAATCTCATCTTTGTGATAGTCCCTTCTGAACTATGACTTAGTTTTGTAAAGTTTAAGTTCACTACTTGTATTAAAAAAGTGACAATATTGACAGACTTTAATGGAATCTAGAATTCTGTGAAGAAAAAAAAGAAACCCCTCCTGAGCCAGGTAGGTTAGATGAACACCTGGACTTTCTACCGACAAAAGGATATGCCTGCAGATTAACTGCACAGACTCTGCAAAGGGGTGTGGCTTTCACACAGAATTCCACAGTAGAATCTCAGTTATCATGCACTTAGGGGGTTGGGTAAATGCTGGATAAATGCATTATTTGGTTGCTTAAATTGTACCAGATATGTGACATGATGAGATAAACATGTGTATGTATAGTAAACAAATATTAAGAATCAGGCTGTTTTACTTGTTTTATTTTGCTGCTTGAAAGAGTTAATTTCTAGGCATGGAAGTGACAGCTTCTATCTTGTCAGTGGCTTGTGGTGAATATTGTAAAAAAAAAAATCACTGATAAGCAAATTACAGCAATGAAAGTTTTCCTGGCATAATACAAGTTCTGAGGGCTGGGAGAGATAAAATACATGAACTATTGACCTTTTTGCGAACGCTTTTCCTAATAGGCTGCCATTGTTTAGAACAGTAAAACATTCAACCTACTTTCTAAATTATTAAATTTAAAATAAATCCCTGGGATACTTTAAAAAGGTCATTTTTAGGAGTAGGAGGATAAATAAAATGGTATATCTCATCAGTATATTTTCACCTCTGGTTCACTTTAAGCTATATGTGTTCCTGATGTCCGCACAAAAACTGTATCACTGCAATCAAAGGGATGTGAGAAAAAATGAAAGAAAAAAGAAAAAAACAAACACTCATATTTCTATAACATGCTAGCTAAGGGCCCATTTTCACTACACGCGATGCGGCTACCGCACCGCGACAGAACTAAAACCAATGCACGGCAATGGAACAGTTTCCAATGCGTTCTGGTTATACGGAGCGGAGCAATCCGAAAATCTGCAACATGCTGCAGATTCTCGCATGGCCGCGTCCCATCTCTTTCCATGGGCGCCGTATCTCCCTGGAAGCAAAAGTGATGCGTAGCCGCATCGCTTCCCTTCTGATCCCATTCGCCAGTGAAACAGGCCCTACGGTAAAGACAGTGGGTAAATCGGGGGGAAAAAAAAAAAGTTTTCATAATGCAAGCTTTCAGAGATCTAATCTTGTACAAAACTTTTCTAGTTATTTCCCCAGTATTTGTTTTTCTTTTGTTCAGGTTTAAATAAACTAAAAAGGGGGAAAAAAACCCTCAATTCTGATCTTGGTTCATTGTTTAATATCAAGGGAGAGAGAAATAAAGCTCAGTTTGAAATGTTTGATACAAGAATACAATATGTGTTCAGAACACTGTAAATGTAATACAATCTACTTTGAGAGCGGCATGAGAGATAGATCAGCATGGCCATGCAGCATTAAACAGAGCACAATTCTCCATCCAACATTTTAATAACAATAACAGAGGGGGGACAGGAAGAAAGTTCACATCTCAGCATGAAATAATTGATATCAAAGACTAAAATGGTTTCATACCTCTGAAGGACTGAGGAATATTTCATCAAACAGACTTCTAGACTCTCTAACTGGGCCGTGCTTAGCATGGAAAACAGAGAAACAAGACAAACAACTGAAGCACAGGACTGAAGCTTTTCATTTAGAAGTAAATGCTTCTTCACCTATTAAGAGTATTTTTTCTAAATGTCACACTTTGTATACACATCTTTTATTACACTGGAGAGTCATAGAAATCAAACACACTTTGCATGCTGTTCTGTGATATAAAGGGAAAGTTACAATCATAAATATGTACTAGAAATTGTAGTAATACACTTTGTCATGCTAATGGTAGACCCAGAAGAGCAACTTTTACCTTATACAGTATAGCAATCTATGGCTATTTGAAATGCTGTCCTTGGGAGTGAACGGGCAAAGGAATGCAATGGTCTATGGCAGGGGTGTCAAACAAGTACAAAGTGGGTCAAAATTGAAAACATGGGACCAAGTTACGGGCCAACCTCAATGTCTAGTAGCCACCTCCCTCCCTTATAAAGTTCTCTGGTGTCTTATGGCCCGCTCCCCTTTACTATACAGTCCCCTTGTATCTAGTGGCTCTCCATACAATTCCCTGGTGTCTAGTGGCCCTCCACCTTCCCACATACAGTTCCCTGGTGTCTAATTCCTCTACCCTTGCCTATACAGTTACCTGGTGTTTAGTGGACCTCACTCCTTCTCTGCTCATTTGCCAGGTGTCTAGTGACCCTCCTCATACAGTTCCTTGGTGTCTGATGGCCCTTTCCTTCCCCTATACAGTTCGTTGGTGTCTAGTGGCACCCTCCCTTCCCTTTACAGTTCCCTGGTTTCTAGTGTTTTCCTCCCACCCGTTAATAGCTCCCTAGTATCTAGTGACCACCCTCACCTATACAGGTTCCTGGTGTCTAGTGCTTTCTCCCTCCCTCCCTGTATGGCTTCCCTGGTGATCTTTGGCTTCACCCCCAATATAGCTTCCCAGGTGGTCTAGAGTGGGCCAAACATAATGCAAAGTGACGAAACCACTTGAGGGACAAATTTATGGGGGCCCTAGTTTGACATGCATGTTCTATGGGATCATCAGCATGATCACTTTATTCATCATTTGGGTCCGTGAATTGCAACATGCCATCACATAACATCGTTATGGAGGTACTGAGTGGATGAGAAAGACTACTGTATACCAATAAATGCTTTAGTGAACAAAGTTTTGTAAGGAGAATTTTCAGGTTCTCAGTCTCATTATGCAATAGCACTGAGTGATAAAGTGTATGCAAAGTTTGACTAGTCTTCTACCTTTATCCTACACCTTCTACATAAGGTATATAGTAGAGTATAGCAAGTACAAAAACAAAACAACATTTCTCTCGCTCAAAATGACAATTTCATGAAAATACAGGCCAGCTACACTGAACGTGGGCTTTACTACTTCAAATTCTCGCTTTCATTCTTTCTTAAAGAGAATCTGTACTCTAAAATCGTACAACAATAAGCATACCATTCTATTCATTATGTTCTCCTGGGCCTCTCTGTGCTGTTTCTGCCACTCTCTGCTGAAAACCTGGCTTGTAATTGCCAGTTTTAGGCAGTGTTTACAAACAAACTAACCAGCTTGTGATAGGCTCACATAAGCAGAGTGTGTGAGTCATACAGAGCCTGCAGGGGGCCTGGAGAGGGTGTGTATAGCTTCTATCCAATCACAAGCAGCCCTGCACATTCCAGTCTGACTGCCTCAGCCCGACAGAGCCGACAGAGGAAAGAAGATTAGATCATATAACAGAGATAATACAGTCACTGTGCAAGTAGGAAAGGCTGCAGTAAGCCAGACCACATTAGAAAAGGCATAGGAACTTATAGGATAGAAGAAATAAGGATAAAAATTTTGTTACAGAGTCTCTTTAAGCCCCATACACACGCTCAACAGCAGTCT
The DNA here is from genome assembly GCF_040937935.1 of Hyperolius riggenbachi. Taxonomy (NCBI): domain Eukaryota; kingdom Metazoa; phylum Chordata; class Amphibia; order Anura; family Hyperoliidae; genus Hyperolius; species Hyperolius riggenbachi. The sequence goes on along the minus strand of NC_090647.1, from coordinate 186,276,496 downwards.
TTTATGCTTTCACAACTTTTGTTGTGAAACAAGTTGGAACGCCAAAAAAAAAGTATTTTGCTATTGTTCAAAGAGCTAATAAGACTGATAAGAAGTCAATCCAACAGTTGAGCACCATACACCTGCTCAACAGCGGTCTTTTATGCAGCACAATTATCAGACAACTTTTGTTGTGAAACAAGTTGAACAACCAAAAACAAGTTGCTTGCTATTGTTCAAAGAACTGATAAGAAGTCAATCTAACAGTTGGATTGACGTCTTACCAGTCTAATCAGTTCTTTGAACAATAGCAAGCAACTTTTTTTTTGGTTGTTCAACTTGTTTCACAACAAAAGTTGTTTGATAATTGTGCTGCATAACAGACCAATGTTGAGCAGGTGTATGGGGCTCAACTGTTGGATTGACTTATCAGTCTTATTAGCTCTTTGAACAATAGCAAAATACTTTTTTTTAGGTGTTTCAACTTGTTTCACAACAAAAGTTGTAAAAGCATAAAACACCGCTATTGAGTGTGTGTATGGGGCTTTAGCCTTTTATTCACAGCCCTATTCAATGATGTTAATGTACCTCAGCATGTACTGAAGGGTTTATCAGACTCAGGTGATGAGGAGTTAAGATAATTTGTTGGACAAGAAATTACATTTAAAAGCAAACCTACATAACCATCATTGGGTCTGATTTAATTCCCTTTTTCTCCTAGGTGATATTTTCACATTTATCGATAAAATACTCAGAATAATTTTAGCAGTCCTTTTTCACCTGCCTTTTGGTAATTTATCAATTGTAGAATGCAAAAGTTATTTTAAAAAGAATATGAAAAATAGTCTCCTAGGAGAAAACTTACGAGGAAAAGTGAATTGGATCGGGCCTATTGTGCCTCAGTCCACGAAGAGAATGCAAAAAGAATGCAGGACAGGCAACAACACAGAATTAGTGATGGTCATGTCTAGGCGAACTCATGGAGAAGCATGTGATTTGTTTGATCAGCTGATAGATGTGCAAAGCTCTGATATGCTGTGATCACATCCTGCTTTAGCACGTGATCCTGACTAGGGATGGTCAAGGAGATGGCAATAATTTTGAGTTGATGCAGCATTGTGCACATTTTGTATGCAAATGTATGGCAGCTTGAAATGAACCAATCAAATCCTGCTGAGATAAAATGTAAATTATCCATTTTAAAACTGCATAAATGTAATAATAATAATAATAATAATCCTGCATCAACTCAAAATGATTTGCATCTCATAGACCATCCCTAATCATGACTAGCAAATCAAAGACTTACATATCTATCACCTGACCTAACTGGTCACATGCTTCTCCATGAGCTCTCCTAGACATGACCATTACTACAAACAGGACATTTATACAACAATTTGTGTATCAAAATATCTTAACATAATGGAAAAAAAAAAACTTGTAATGGTAACAGGCTACTAGGGACGTCATCCTGGCCACATAGAACGCATTCATGTCCTATTTTTGTGCCTGGAGATACATTGTAAATTACCAGTGCTTCTATTGACTCAGATACCTGCTTTCCTATCATTACAAAACAAGAGCTGATTCATAGCATCTGTGCTCTGCTTGACCTTGCAGTGCTAGAAGTAAGTCTATAACCAGGCATTTAACTACAATGAAAGACTAGGGCCAGCCTGACACCAAATTACATGACTGGCCTTTCACAATTAGCTTTGCAATTCATTTTTTCAGCAGGCAGGTCATTTTGACACAGAGAAGGAAATGACTGATGATTAATAGGGCTAGACTATTAGCTTGTAAAATGTGGAAATAATTTTGTTTGCCTTTATGCTCTAAAGGTGCCCATAGATCTACCGATTTGGCGGCCGATCGACCACCCGATAATTATCTAAATGATCAGATGAAAATGGGTGCCGACAAAAAGCATGCCTGATCCACCAATTGACCAATTTTGGGCCGAGATTGGTCGAATGAATCGATCTGACATGCTGCAAGATGTCGGGCCGACATGCTCAATCGGGTGTGCGGCAGTAACAAAGTGCAATCATTATGAACGATGAACTCTATGGAAACCCCCAGCATAAAGGTTACCCCGTACCCCTGCATCAATACATTACCTCTCCACTGCCCGCCAGACTCATTGTCTAGGTTCTTGCCCCATGAACCCAAAAGAGGCGTTCGGCAGATAAGGCAGCGTCACAATGCCAATTGCTGAAAGACTTCATGCTGAAATCGGTCTGGAATCGACCTATGGTTTATGGCCAACAAAGCTCTCTACGATCAGACAGAGATCGGTCTATTGATTAATCGGCAGCCAAAAATCGCTAGGTGTATGTGGAACTTTAGTCCATCTTGTCAATCCCCAACTTACCCCTCTGGGCAAGAGAACGATGGCCACTATCCCTCCTGCTTTTTCACCCATAGACACAACTGTGTACACTTGGTACTGGGGAACTTAATTTAGCTCTGTGGACAAATAGTGCACGCGCCTCTGACCTAAACCGGATGTCTGTGTGCAGAAATAATGGATGTACACAGCAGATTATGCAAGCAGAGATAATGGGAGAATTTTTCTTTAAAGTAAACCTGATAATTATAAGGGTGGTCAAGTTATATAAAGGTACACTCCAAAGTCTCTAAGGCTTCTGTCTTGGCTTCTTGATGGAAAATGGTTTGAGTAACTTAAGCTAGACTTGACTTTAGTCATTTAAATTATAAACATTTTATTTTACAATAATTTTAATAAAATGGCCACATACCTATTCTGGTTGATTATCAGTCTGGTCACATGTTTACAATTCACTCTGCAGATCAATTAAATTCCACCATCTAAGTGGTGGAACAGTGTGTGCTGCCAGTAAGAAGGCCCTGTATCTGTCAACCACAACACCGGAAAGTGAAGGTTAAGTGGTCCCAGTGGTGGTGACTCCAAAGCTGATAAGTTGCTCAACCAGATACCAGGAACAACATCAGACCTCTCTATCCATAAGAATGCAGTGCTAAGGACAGCTTACATTTTTAGCAGAAAACCTTCAAGTCACAAGGCCTGTGGTAAACGACTCAAAGTCGTAGAATCGTATCAACTTTTGATGATAACACTCCTAATGCAGTTACTGCTAGTATTCCGTCCAGTACTGATACTGAAGTCAGATTACTTCACCGTGTAGTAATATACAGAAGATGGCAGTAGGCATTCCAAAATACTCTCCCTGGGGGGCTATTCATTAAACTGTGACAAAGGGGTCCATGGTGGCTCCAGAACTTTGAAATTTGATTTGAGAATAAAGCTTTTAGGAATATATTGGCACGCCTAATGACATTTGCTATATATTACCAAGGTTGTAGAGGACACATACCAGCCTATAGGTTTGAATACACTACACACACACACACTGGTTTTGTCAAGTGTGCATTATCAAAAAAATCTGTGAAATTGCATTGACATTGTGAATTTGTCACAGGTCTCTATTTTACATAAATGCTTGCACTCTAGCTAAGAATGTATTTGAACAGGTAATGTTCAAAGTATTTCAACTGAACCAATGCTGAGCACCATCATCTGCTTAAGAGCTTTTACTATGCAAAAGGAAAGCTGGTAAAGTGCAGCAACTCATCAAACGCTGTTCTCTTTATCTCACACAAGAGAAAGCTATTTCATACTGTGTAATTGAGCCAGGCTGACAGACTGAAAGTGTTTAAAACAACTCCCTGCGTGCTGAAATGGGCTCATAGAACAAGATAGCTCTAAGTACTGTTCTCTCATGATATAAAACATTACTAAATAACAAACCGTACAATGTGCTGCAAAATGTCAGTGCGGTCCAAAGCTGATGCAAAGAAAACAAAAAAGGGAAGAAAATACAACACAGGATGATGACATGCCTTGAACCCTTATATTTAATTAGGAAAAAGGTATGTGGTTATCTAAAAAGATACTACTGTGCCTGCGCAGGGAGCTCCCAGCGACATCAGCGGGAGCGAGGACGCGTGTGGCCATGGCCGCCCAGACGCAGTTGTTTGCCACATTAAAGTCACAAAAACCGGAAGCAAGCCGCTATGGGGACAAGAGGATTGTTTTGTCCCGATGCAGGCACAGGACATCTGCAAGGAGAGGGGTCAGTAGAAGCTCCAGGTAAGTTAACTTTTGTAAGGTTACAGTACTCCTTTAAACAGTGTCAAAAGCTTTCTGAAAATTGCATACGAATCTCTGGCACAAAATAAAAAAAAGTGTAGTTTAATGCCCCACAGCGAACGGCTTGTACTGATCGTGTCATCAGTACAAGGCAACACTAGAGGGAGAAGAGTGGAAAAGGAGAGGTTGGCTATCCCCGTGGCCGCTGCTGAAAAGGTAAGACACAGCTGCCGCTACACTCTATACATTTACACAGTGAACGGGGACATGGGGAAGTGTAGCGGGGACATGGAGGAGGAGGAAAGCGGGGACAAGGGGGAGGGAAGTGGAGGCACAGGACACAGTGGGGACACCTGGGAACAGAAGGGGACACGGGAGGAGACAATGCTAGTGTGCAACTTAAATCAGGTCCTAGTTTTCACAGCTCAACAGTTCAGCAATACATGCGGTAGTGACGCACCACTCACTGTCTGAATGCAACAGTGAGATCTGACTTTGTAAGGCAGTGAGTGGCATGTCACTACCGCATGTATTGGTGAACGGTTTTGCCGTGTAAACGAGGACCCAATGTAAGCTGCACACTAGCACTGTCTATCCACTTTTCAATAGTCGGTTCCGTGCCCGGAAGTTCTTGGCTGCTGTTGGCTGCAACAACTTCTGGTTGTTGCTGTAACATCTACAATTGCAAAATGGATTTGTGCATGCATCCACTCACCAAATGGACCGATATCCCTATTAGAGGGAGGCAGCTGTTGCCTGGTTGGTTTTAGCTGTGCAGTGCATGGTAGTATGTGTGTGGGCTCTGGCTGGTCAGTTTTATGAGATGTTACTTATTTAGCCAAACCTGCTGTGGCAAAGCCAGGTCTAAAACATTTGATGGTGGTCCTAACATTTACATTATTTCTGCACAGGAATGTTCTAATTTTTTATGTAATTTTTGACTCCTTATTCATTAACTGACCTGTGTCCAATAATTTGTGCAATAAAACTTGTGCTGTGTGTTATACTGGTCATTTTTCTCTGGTGCTCAGAGTCCGCCAGGAGAAAAGCGCGATATAAATGTTGTCATGGTCTCCTTTCGATACTACACTTGGTATCCATCACCTCTGGTTGATCAAATTCAAAAATTGAGAATGGATTTGAAGTTGATTTCATAAAACAGTTAAATAGACTGGTCAATCAAATGGAAATATTGACTTGGATTTGCCAGGCTTACGACTAACTTTAGAGTGCAAACTGAGGAGACAGAAGAGCATATAGCAAGTCCTGCTCCCCACATCCTTCCAATCATCACAGATAAGTTTGTAGGCATGCTGATCCCAAGATCTCAGGGCACATATACTATACTGTATCCTGTAGTACAAACCGTGATGGAGGCGGAAATGCTTCCATAAGTACAAACTCATTGTTTACTCTAAAGACTAAACAGTGAAGTGTTGGTAGCAACTATCTTATAGCATTAAAAATTGCAAGAAGCAGTTCAGTTCTCTCTGCTGCAGTTCTCAGTCTATGGTATAACAATAAATGATACATATCATGTCACCACTGTAAAATTGAAAGGCGGCCATAACTTTGTTGCGCCATATTTTTATGTATGAAATGTGCAAACTAAACTTTTTATGAAACATGCCAACTGAACATTGTTATTCCTCAATACTTAAACTTCAAATATTTCATCCACAGTAGCATTTACTAAGCTTGGCTGCAATAACTCAGAAATCATTTCTGCAAAAACCTCAGCCCCATACATCTTGACATCAGGTAAATGAATTCACTTTGCAGAAGTAAAGCATTAGCATAGCAAAATACTAGGTGCAGGACTACTATCTATCTTCTGCCTGGGATAGAAATTGAGGTCCGAGTGAGGAACTGTAAATTTAATCTTGAATAAAAAAAAATGACAAAGAGTAGCAAATTGAAAATCCACTCATGCAGAAGTCTGTCTGATCTGTTCTTTTGATATTTGAAGTTTGGAATAGTCAAACTGTTATTTTTTTCATTTATTTTTCTATCAAAAATTGCTTTAACTACCTTTCCCAACAAGAAAGTTACTTGCTAATACGGTAATTGGGCATACAGGAATATATGCCTACAGCAAGAGGACCACATGAATGCAAGCCGTCTCTTGTCTAGTGTTAATATTAGCCCATAAGCCGTTGCCATTGACTTGGGTGGATGTAGCACATACCCCACACATGGTACAAAGTTATTCTGATGTTGCTCCTAACCTCCGCCCCCTACTGTTAACCCCTTTCTGATGCCTAACCCTAAACACGTACTCCCTAACACTAAACTCGCACCTAATGGTAACCCCATTCTGATGCCTAACCTTTACTCCCTCTGCTTAATTTCAATATGTTCCCTGGCGAAATCTCCTTCCTATTACCTCACCTTAGCCAATAGCTAACTAAAATCTAACCTCCCTTTTCCCAATCTCGTATGATTTACCCTCCTAAATTAAGTTTATATATTTTATATAATAGTCTTCTTCCGTTGTCTTCAGCTCCAGCGCCAGATTCAAGCACGGGAGATGGAAATCTTAATAGCTGGTCCTTTGGTTATTATTAGCCTTTTGGCAACAACCAAAGGAAGTTACTGCTCTGGCATAATCTTAAATTGAAACTACAAGAATAGATTAGCCACCATGCTATAAATTGTAAGGGAAAGAGGTTTTTGTTGTTGTTTTTTGGGCATTTAGAGAAAAAAAAAAAAAAAAAGTGTCAGAATGGGTTAATAGGTTTACCAAAACCAAAGGTCTACAAACCTAGACAACGCCTTTAAAGAGAACCTGAACTGAAAATAAAAAGTCAAAATAACCATACACAGGTCATGCTTACCTCCTGTGTAGTCTACTACTCAATCTCTTTCTCCTCTCTTGCGTTCCATTTATCCACTGTGATCAATGGATTTCTCCGTTCTCCATATATATTAAAAATGGCCATTACCCCCTAACGGCTTCCTGGTCAGCACACTGTTAAACTGTAATATCACCCACTTTAGCCATAGGGAAACATGGACATTACCTTGCACATTCAGTTATAACTGATATACTTCAGTTCTGACAAAATATTGTCAGAATTGAAAGGGATCACTGTAAGAAGAAAATGGTGATCCTCAGGAGGAACTGATGGTGAGGTTAGTATGTAATATTAATTTGCAGCTACATCATGTGTTTATTTTAAATAATTTTCCTCGCTTCAGGTTCCCTTTAAAGGTGTATACAAGTTAACATATCTCACCTGAAGGAGGCAGGAAACTGTCAGAGCACACACTGAAGAGACTCAATAGCAGTACACTTTATCTGGTAAGACACAGGATATAGTGGGAATGCACCCAGGGTCAGTGCAGCAATATCAGTCTGCACCAGGATATCACTAACACTGTCTTCAGTAGGGCAGCACGGAGGCATAGTGGTTAGCAATCTCACCTTGCAGCGCTGGGTTCCTAGTTCGAATACCAGCTATGTTAACATCTGCAAGGGTTTCCTCCCACATCCCAAAAAAATACACAAACTGGTTTCCCCCTAAAAAAAAAAAATATAAAAAAATGACCCTAGTCTACAAGACATATGACTATGGTAGGGATTAGATTGTAAGCTCCACTGAGGGACAATTAGTGACAAGACTATATATACTCTGAAGCACTGCGGAAGATGTTGGCGCTATATTAATAGTAAATAATAATAGGAACAACAAGACATCCTAGGAGTCCAGTATATACTGTAGGTGGGGAGTATTTTGATCAATGGTTTTGACTTTGCATAAAGCCATTTCGCAAGGCATTTAAAAAGATCCCTGATGGTGTTCATAGTAGGATGGCTGGTGGGTTATATTGGGATCACATACAGAACTAGTATTGTGTAATGATTCACCTTATTACAACCATACCTCCTCAGATAAGGTGCTCTTTCCTTGCGAATCATATAAAGTAGCTGTGATGATCCGCTCAGCTGCCTGTGCAGGCAGGCAGCTTTTTGACCACTGTTCAGGTCTGCATTCTGCAGGTCTCTGGAAGAGAGACCTTTTGTCAGTTTTGCAGCTTGCTGCTGCTGGGGAATTTGGATACGTTGGTCATGCAAATTTCCTAGCCACATCCTCTGGAGGTTTGTACTATAAATACCATGTGATATCACAGACCTGGGCTGGTCATAACGGTTTGTCCTGTGAAACACTCCTGGAGTGTCAGCCTTGCTCATTGTTTGAAGATTAGCCTAGAGTAATTCCTGGGACTGCACTAGGCAGGTTCCCTAGTGCAGTTAGGATTGCATATCTGTTTTGTTTGTCTGTTGCGATTGTCCTGTCCCAGCGGTGGTCGTCAGGAAGTCGTTCTGATCTTTGTTCTTAGAGTATAGCTGGAGCAGCGGTTGCTACCAGCTATCTCATCTGATCTGTCTTGTCTGCTACGAATGCTTGCTCGAGGCTCAGTGAGGTAACCGTTAAGCAAGCGCTCGCGTCCTCTGTTTCAGGTTTGTCTGTCGGTGGTTAGTTAGGCGTGCTTGTCTCTGTTGTGCTTAACACGCGGAGACCGCGCAGAAAACGCGGTCGCTGTTGCGAATGAGTGCGGTGTTTGCGTTTAGTTAGCGTTTGTTATTTTCCCTATCTTCTCATTGTATTAGTTGCTGTGCCTTTGCTACTCTCGTGCTCTGCCTTGCTGTAGCCTTGTGTCACCTCTGGCAATCGCCTCTCTCGCGATTGCGTTCCTACTTCATATCTGCTGTTGTGTATGCACTGTCGCGGGTTGGCGACTAGATTGGTGCACACACATACCCTCTGTCGCTTTGCTCTCTCTCCTTCAGGGCTATCTTGCCCTGCGTTTCTTCCCTTCGTACAATTCCTGTCTGGCGTCTGTGGCAGGGCAGAGGATCTGTTCCTCTGCACTCCACAGCTCCACCTGCCGACAGGAATTTCCCTCTACAGATGCATTGCACCTTTTGCTGGGTTCCCTCAAATTATACGCTTGTGGAGGATTTCCGCAGTGTCAGCGCACGTCTTGTGCGCTGATCACGGAGAGAATTCCACAATCGTTACAGTAGCATTTGATTTCTTAACAGTAATGGATGGAAAGAGTACATCTATGGTTTAACATTGATTACAACTTCACTTGTCTTAACTTTAAACATAAATGCCTCAATAATTCACAAAGCAATGTTACTTCCTTTGTCACTTGATCTAACATTTGCTTTTATAGGTTGATTTAGGACACTTCGTAAAGTTATCACTAACCCTGGTTTCCAGTTTGCTGCTTTAAAATCTTTGCCAACTAATTCCAGAATAACCTCCACATTTCTTTTCAAATCCGAAGAGGGCATAAATGAAGACTTATCCACAACTTGTCTAGATCATGGTCTCACCTTCATTATCAATTTCATGGTACCATTATTTGCATCCGCTAATAGTCCAGATTTACCAATCCCTGTCGTTCATGGAGATTCAAAAGCAGAGGTGCCCACACTTTTTCGGCTTGTGAGCTACTTTGAAAAATTAGCAAGTCAAAATGATCTACCCATGTACAATTTTAGGAGCACAATTGTATATACAGAATGGAAAATGTAGTGGAGTAGGGATCTACCATGAGGTCCTTCGCGATCTACCAGTAGATTGCGAGCTACCTACTGGGCGCCCCTGTTCAAAAGCAACTGTATCTGATAATCATCATCACCGCCTCGCCTGGTTTATTAACAAACATTTGTTTCAAAATCACTTCTATAAGAAAAAGCTCAACATCTTTGGAAACACCAACTTCTTGCTCATAGCACATTGGTGAGAAGGATACACCTCAATTTAATAAAGTGCATGATGAGGTCCCAACTCAAAATCATTCAAATTGATAAAGCTGATGTCAACACCTGGAATGTAACCAAGGTGTTTCGAATCTCAGATTATGCTGATGTTTCGATGGTAGAATTCTCTTTCTTAGACTTCAAGGTAATACTTTACTTTCAAGGTATGAATCCAAAGTGGACATACTTTTGTGCCTCAAGTATTTTAAGTCTTTTCTGTGCTTTCTGAACAGCTTTTAAATCTTAGATTCATGTTCATCTACACTCAAATTTATCTTTGATTTTGAAGACTGCCTGGATGTCTGCTTTCTTCAAAAATGTACAAGAAGCCTAGTGTGGAGGCTATGGAATTCCTACAAGTATACTGCCTAGGTCAGTATAGCAGCTGATGGCATCCATTTATCAGTTGACAGCAAAGACATTTTATTTTCTTCTACCCATCTTCTCTACCAGCTTTTTGCTCTTGAAGTGAACCATCTATTTGTTTATATAGTCAAGAGGCCAAGCTCGTGACCAATACCATTGGATATAGTTGCGTGTATGTATATGAATCCAGATTTAGCATGTGAATGTGAGAAGAATGTGTGGTGGGATGTCTACTATGAGCAATGGGGCACATAGTTTTTAAATGCTTTCAAACTTAACACATTTGTACTTTTAGGTTGAGTATTTATTTCATTTTAGTATTAACCTATCCCTAAGTTTGCACTTGGGTTGTGGGGGAATTTGGTTTGATGACTTTTGAATGATCTAGCAGGCTCCATGTGCAAACAGTTAGTATTTTGTTAATAGAATTCTATTTCATATTTATTATTTTAATACCTTTAAAGCTCAAGTCCATGCAGAAGTGAAAAATAAACTATGATAGGTGAATCTGTTGTCAACACTGTCCGTTCTAAATAATGATTTGATTGAGGTTCTCAAGGTCTGGGACTCCAAGTTCCTAACACTAGTAACAAATGGCTGTGGAATTGACTACAGTTTTCAGAAACTTGCTGTTATTACCAGGGCTGCGGAGTCGGGACAAAAATCCACTGACTCAGACTCCTCTGTTTAGGATTCCACCGACTCCCGACTCTGACTCCTCTAATTTGCATATTACAATCTTGTTGAATGAAAGTATGTAACATGAAATTTTTCTATAAACTGCCAACGCTTAGGAATTTTAAGAGACAACTGAAGTGAGAAGGATATGTAGACTGCCATATTTATTCCCTTTAGTCATAGACTAAAACTAGTCCTTGGTAAGAGTACTTGTAAAAGGTACAAACCGGAACAAAGAACATCTATCAGACCCTAAGCAATGTAACTGTGGGTACATGTAAGATTTATGTGCAGGTACTCTGCAGGGGAATGAGGAGATTCTTCCTCTATCATACATTCTTCATGCACAATCTGAACCAGGTGTATGGTTGATAGACAACACCTCTGTGTTCAATGTGCACAACATTCTCAGTGGATTCCCTGCAGATTTGTGGGGAGTGCATATGTAGAGTATAGTACTACTGTGTAAAAAGTAAACCTGAGACCGATGAAATTAAAGTTTTATATATATACCTGGGGCTTCCTCCAGCCCCCTTTAGGCTAATCAGTCCCTCGCTGTCCTCCTCCGCCACCTGGATCTTCTTCTATGAATCCAGGTACTTGAGCCAGTCTGGCGTAGTGCGCATGCACACACTCCGCCGCCGCCAGCGTACTACACCTGCACAGCACTATTGCGCAGGTGCAGAATGCTCCTGGCTGTAGGAGCAGCACGTGGCCGGACTGCGCTGACTGGCTTAATTACCGGGACTCATAGCAGACGATCCAGGTGGCGGAGGAGGACAGTGAGGGACTGATTGGCCTGAAGGGGGTTGGAGGAAGCCCCAGGTATGTATAAAAAAAAAACCTTTTCTTTTCACCCGTCTCAGGTACCCTTTAATTCGTAGTTACCAAACCAAATTTTACAGGGAACCTTAACTGTGTAAAGGAAAAAAAGTTTCACTTACCTGGGGCTTTCCCAAGCCCCCTGCAGCCGTCCTGTGCCCTCGCAGCTCCTCAAGTGTCATCCGGTCCCCCGCTGTGGCTTAGTTTCATTTTCGGCCAACTGCCAACAGTCGGCTCTCGGCAACGCGTCCATTTCTTCGCCTTCCCCGCTGTGAAGTGCATCATGCAAGCGTACTTCGCCTGCACATGACGCGCTTCACAGCGGGGAAGGCGAAGAATAGGACGCGTTGCCGGGAGCCGACTAGTAGTCGGCCAAAAACGAAACTAAGCCACAGGGGGGACCGGAGGACAATTGAGGAGCGGCGAGGGCACAGGACGGCTGCAGGGGGCTTGGGAAAGCCCCAGGTAAGTGAAACTTTTTTTCCTTTACACAGTTAAGGTTCCCTTTAATAACATATCCAATTATTTGATTTGATGAGCAAAGAGAGTGCATACATTTGCATAAATCAGCATCAGCGCAGAATTATTTCCATCTCATTGACCATCTCTATTAGTGACACGGCTACACAGCAGGCTTTATTCTTTCAGCATAGATGTTATTTAGTATATATAAGAGATTTGTTGTGTGTACACATCATATATACTGTACAGTCACAATCAGATACGTATATCTGACTTTAAATATATGGGGACTGCTTTACTGAAGCAGCACAAGTAACTAATTTTGATTGGTTTATTTCATTTGTGTGGACTAAGCACAGCTATTACTGTATATATAAATTATTTATGATGACTATTATCTGAGAAATAGAACATCATATTTTCTATTTTAATTACAGTTTAAATTAATTAGGAGTCGGAGCATTTTTTCCCGACTGACTCCAGGCACCCAAAATTGCTCCGACTCCATGACTCCGACTCCACAGCCCTGGTTATTACATTGCAAAGCATGATGGGAGCTGGGTATCTGTAGAACAGCGAGATGTTCCTTACAAGTCAGAGAGCAGCCACTCCACCCAGAGACCAGTATTGTGACTCACATGGTTCAAAAGACTGAAAACCTATGCAAATTCTAAGGAACAGCTGTAGGGCTACATATTCAAGAGCTCACAGCCACTAAAATCCTGGTGTAAACAACGCCTGCACTTATATTATTTCGGGTGATTAAGTAATCTTAAAAGAAAAAAAAATGTGAAAATCGGTTCTAGAGTCTATGGGAGATAATGGCTGTCTAATACAATCGTCTTGTCAAGTTGTCACACTGTACTAAGAGAGTTAAGCAATCTGACCATTCAGAAAATTTCACTTGACATTTATCTGCATTCACGTCTAACCTGGAGAAAAGGGGGAAGGAGCAATTGCACATAGTGGCCCATATGCAATTCACTTTTTCACCTGAGTTTTCTCCTAGGTGATATTTTTAAACTGCTCAATAAAATGCATTTTAAGCCCCCAGAAGGCAAGAATATGCTCAAAATAATTTTAATAGTACTTTTTCAGCAAATTGTTGGTACTTTTTTAGTTGAAAAGTACTGGAAAGTTATTTAAAATCAAAGATGAAAAATTATCTCCTGGGAGAAAACTCAGGTGAAAAGGAGAATTGCATATGGCCCAGTATACTACTAAATGTCTTCATTGCGGCACAAGCATACCAGTGAATGTCTTCCTTGTGGCACGTAGATTGGAAGAATTGTGTCCTGAGAAATTAGATCCCTTCACTCTGGTTTCTTTTATTGTTGGCCAACATGAATATCTGGGAAATTTAATAATAATAATTTTAGAAAATGGTGGCTCATCTGTGTCAATTGTTCTAAATGGCCAAAAAATAGAATGTCGAGGACAGACTCAAATCTTTCTCTCTTCTATTGCCCAGTTTCTGACTTTTGGTGGGAAACTTTCTCTGGTCAGGTTTAGCGTCAATATTCTACCCATTCTGTTATAATGGATTAAATGATGCTCTGTGGAATATTCTAAATTTGGGATTTAAAAAGAAAATAAAATAACCCAACCCTGATCTATACATCTCCAAAACCTCATGTATAACATACAGAACATGAAGTGCTCATTGTTGCCTTAATGGAACTGTAAATTTGAGATTTTTTTTTAATAATCCAACCCTGACCTATACTTTTCTAGGACTTTGTCTCTGGAGTGTCCCTTTGTCTTCATGTTACTCTGTTGCATAAAATCCAAATGAAAATCAATTTTAGCTCTAGACTTGAATGCATCACAAACAAGACAAACACTGAAATAGATGAATACTTTTGCTATGTACTATACTATCAAATGCTCAGCTTGCATTCCTCAGGGTTACTTCACGGTCACTTAAAACAAAACATCTACCAAAAAGACCTGTAAAATACAAGTTTATGTTGGCTAGTTCTCAAAATATCTTGAAGGGTGTGCATGGTGTGGTGCACGAATCTCTTTCAGTTGCATCCAAGTTGAAAAAATGTGCATTACACCTTCAATCATTTAGGCATAAATAATACAAATTCCTGCTGCAATATTCAAAGTAGAGCTATAGTCAAAAATGTTTCTCTGCTTTAAAAGATAAGCCATGTCATAAAAACCTAAAATGGACAGACATTTAAAAAAGTTTCTGAAAGGGTTGATAGACAGCGTTTAACTTTGCTTATTAATCACTTTGCTTATTAAGCTTATTAATTACATGCTACTTATCACTGCAGCAGAAGCATCCCGGATCATGTTTTGAACAACAATTAATACATCTGAACAAACACAACAAAGTTTTTTTTGCTGTAGGATTTGGTGACTGTGGGGAGCTCTCAGAATGCTATACTTTGAAAAGGGAGTTTGTGATTTTTTTACACAGATTAAATTACTGTGAGTCAAATGCAAATAGGTTAGTGTAGGAAAACAAGTTCTTATTGTATGTTTTGACAGATTATAATTCCACTTCAAACTATTTTTTTTTTTGTATCGCCTCCAAAATAGTGCCCATGTTTGTCTGGTGTAGATGAACATTAATGACGTCTCAATGAGCTGCAAGGAAAAAATGCTGTCACCAGCTTTATAGTAGAGTATACCCTATATAGCTTATTGAGTAAAGTAATAAATGAGAGATGACAGAAAAATTTCCCTAAACAAGAGGAAGCAAAAATAATTCCTACAAACCACATAGAATAGAAGGACTTGGCAGAATGGGATGAGGCTCAACAACTGTAGACATCGATGAAACATGACATTTTTCCTCTGAATGCAAAGTACTCATGTACTGGTGTGCAATCCTCCCTCACATCAGACAAATAGGACCCACCGAAAAAACGTCTCCCATTACTAAGGCTAGGGACCCACTACGAGAGCTTTGCAGAAAATGGCAAAGCGCCAATGATTTTGCAAGTTGTGAAAGTGCTGCAATTTCACTACGATTACTGGAGTGTTCTCAATTTGGCTCTGCAGCCACTGATGCAATTGCTCCCAAAATGCAGAATACATGCAGTGATTTGCAATTGCAATTTTGCGAGTGTGACCACCCCATAGGGTTCCACTGGTGTAGCACTTTGCAGATCACCAGCAATAGGCAAGGGCTGCAAAATGGCTCATGAGGTTGTGTGGACAGACTGGAATGAAATATTACTTACAATAGACTAGTGAACCTTGTAACCTATAGACATGTTGGCTTCCGCGCCATCATTGGGTGTGTGCATGGGGTGGGAGGAACGAAGAGAAGAATCGACAACGCACAATGGTATGTGGATCCAGCATGAAGATACCTCTGTGCTTACCTTAGGGAGCTTTGCCTCGGGTCAGGTATACTTTTAAAAACGGATTACCTAGTAAGTTCATCACAGGACCTACACAGCTGTACATTCAAAAAATTAGTTTCTGCAGTTTGCCACCTTCCATTTTTTTCCTTTGGTTCTGGTGCAAGGGGTACTTTATTTGCATGGTAGATATTCAAAAAGACCTCAGCTGTTGGATTAGCATAGCACTTCCTCTCCCTGTGGCTGACTGGACTATTTGGCAGTCCTCGTACTATCCTGCAGGGCTTGCCCAGAGAGGACTTATTTATAGTACGATAGGATGATTTACTTCTGCTAAATGAAGTAATGTTATCTACTCTGCCTTGCTTGGGAGAGATCAGATGCTTTCATACCTGGGGACACTGAAGATATATATTCTTAGCTACCACACTCACAAAAAGGTTCTAAAACTTGTAAAGACACTTTACTCTATACAAAATCTGTCAGTCGAACTGGAATATTATTATAAGTGATATATAAATCCTGCAATGGGTTAATCAATGCTTGCAGCTATTATATGCAGGACACCGTAGGTCATATCGCACAAAGAGATAGTGAAAGATATGTGAATCAGAGGTAGCAGCAGCATGTGGCAGATCCAGCAAGACTCCAAGAAAGCATAACTTTAATACAGTAATAGTTCACCCTCCGAAATTTTGTCAGAGGAGCCTGCCATTGGATCGCCACACAAAACTACACTGCATATAACCCTGAGGCAGAGTGCACCAACAGGATCATATACATACGCCTGTCCCCGTTCAGTGATGTACTCCCTGTTACACAGGAAATACGTCACCGGGATTCCCGTTGCACCATGCTTTGTTGTTTACACTTATTGTGTCGCCATAGACTTGCATTACTGCATAATCTGCGTGGTAGGAAAGGATTATACGGTAACGCCCAGATGACTTTTCAGCAGGTATGCAGCGATTTAACTATTTCCATCACAGTGCAAGTATGAGGGTCTCCATAGACTTTCATTGACTTAGTGGCCCCTTGCGGTAAAATTACTAACCGCAGCCCCATAGTGTTAAAGGGCCTTCATCTTCCAGAGAAGTTCCCTTTGGAAGTCAGTCATGTGACCCGGAAATCCCTCCATTGAGCATGCTACTGGCAGCAGAGTATGTGCTCCCCAGCTAAGGAGAAGCTATTACTGTCTTGCTCTACTTCCTGTGACTAACAGATTCATTCTTCATGGTCAACATTGCAGCTACAGTAGATTCTGATCATTATGAGAATGAGCTGTAGCTGCAGTATAGGCCACAAAGAGTTAATTTTTTACCAGCAGAGGGGCAGAGACAGGAGAGCTGTGCTGTAAAGAAGCCTCCGATGAGCTCCTCTCTATAGGACTCCATAAATGATATTGGGATGGCATATACAACCCATTTATGGGTCTTAGCAGACAAAAAGGAAAAAAAAAGTAAATAACCCAGTCCTGGTTTGGTGGCTATCTAATGATATCCCCACTAGAGACTTGTTGATGCAGGATATGGTAGAAAACCTGACATACCTGAGTGAGGTACATAATATTCAAAAACATACCGCATTTATACATACTAAATACTTGCCTACTGTCGGCATACGGTACTTTCAACATCCCACATTTACAATTAAAAATATTTCCCCACCAACCTATAAAAGATAAAAACTGAAACAAACAAACACAAAATGTCATGCAGAGAAACACAGCTTACCCTCTGTGCTGCCTCAGCAGCTGCGGCAGCCATTGCTGCTGCTTTGGCCTTCTCAGCTTCATCGTAAGTTGGAAGAGTGGTGGCTACGCTATAGGGAGGCGGTACAGGGTAGAATTCATTATGCGTTTCTGTGAGGAACAGAAAAGAAAAACTATGAAATTGCATCAAAAGAAACAAAACATAAAAATACATACATAAATGTAACATAATGAAGCACACCGGAATGGGTGGATATTTTCTGGCTAGGTAGCAATAGGACTGATACACTACTATATAAAAAAGCTGGAAGTTTTGATAGTGGCAGGCGACAATAAAACAGGAATGCGACAATTGGGGTGCTTGCAGTCACTCCAAATGGCAACTATATTTTGGTTCGCTTTTGGTCACTTTAAAGGACCACAAGCCCACAAAATTTTAAATACACACATATAATGTAAAACACTAAACTATATGGCATTCTAGTGATGTGCCAGGCTTTTCTGGGAGCTGGTCCAAACAGTTGGCTTTCTCCTCGGGTCGGCACAGGATCACCAGTGGCTGTAAATAAGCCGAAGTCTGTCTAAATGGGCGCATGTGAACATGCAACCATCTTATTCCCTCTGGCAGCACTGGCAACAGCTGGAGGGGAATCTGACTAAAGTAATCAGCAAGTGGTCAATTAGCCACTCCGTTACTTTGGCAACCAACAGGCTGCTAGGACTTTTAGTCCCAACTAATTGTCCCTCCCCCAATAAAGCTCAGATTCTGTCCTGTGTCTCTTTGCCAGAGATAGTGGTTAGTTGCTTGAGTGCTAATCTGTTGGGTGTGATTTTGGACTACTCTTGTGCAATAACCTTGCCTGACCTTTGATCTCACTTTGGATTGCTGCCTGTATTGACCATGCTCCTTGGATTGATGGTCATCTGAGCTTCTGCGTTTGACATTTGGCCTCGTCTCTATACTGTCTGTTTGGCTCTCAGGTGTTTCATCAGTTTACTCGGCCTCAGGTGCTATACTTTGCACAATTAAGTGGGACAACCAGAGTTGGATAGACATGATCAGTCTCTCGTTCACGCAGGGCCTTGTCTATAGGTGAAGCTTGCTTAAAGAGATTGAAGTAGAGGATCTGAAAATAAGCTGTTGATGACCTAGGATATGTTCATTTGTTCCAGAGGAAAGTGCATTATAGGTAGTAAAATTAAAAAAAAGTAAAGAAAAAATAATTCGGACAAATTTGATTAATTGTGGGGTGGTTTATCTTCTCACAAGGGATTCTCAGAGTTTTTTTTGTTTTCAAAAACACTTCTACAACTCAGTACAACTGCCAAAATAGTGTGAAACTGAGTAGTCAGACTGGACAGCATTATTGTACAGAACTTTTCAAGGGAGGGGTTTTGTAAAGAAAAAAGAAAAATCCCTCATGAGGAGATTGACTAGTCCATAGCCGTCAGTTTTTTTAGTACCTACTGTAAGTGACAGCAATAAAGGGGGGGGGGGGGTAGTACTTTTTAGTGCATTTTACCCTATGTCTTAATTGTAAACAAACATTTTTTGTTTAATCAATTAAGGAAACATTTTTAGACACAACGTACCCTCTGATTATTTCTCCACATAAAGTCACCTCCTTTATTTAAAAATGGTATGAAACTCAGAATTTTTTATTTGCTCTAATTGATTATTTACAGCATAAAATCTACTAGCACGAAAACATTTGGTAGCAGAACAGCATTCAAGCAGTTAAACACAGCACTTGCTTCTTCAGTGGAAAGCTTGTTGCCGCATCTGAAGAGGTGATAACATTAGCTTTTGTTTATATTCCTTTGTCTGCTACAATTAGTAAACATTAGCAAAGTGTTGAAACTGAGATCTCTCTGCTTCTAGTATGTGTGCAGCTGAGAAGTGACCACTAGATAGATTGTAATATATAAATAAAGCAGTTATGCAAGAAAATGCAATGGCAGCTTTCAGAGCAGATAAACTGTATTTTGGGACCTTGTAATTTGTAAACAGACAATACTACTTGTGCACAAAAGCAATTACGGTAACTATATGGGTAATAAAAGGAGGAGCGGGGAGGGGGGAGGAGTAGTATAAGATACCTTACCTACGTGTTGGAGGAATTGAGAAAGGGGGCTTAATGAAGAAAACTGTTACCCACTTTCTGTAGTTATGGAACAGTGCAGAAAGAGAAGGGATTAACCTAACTGTTGCAAGTTATTACACAGAGAAGAATACATTGTGTAGCAAATAAAAGCAAACAGCTGTTACTTTCTGGATAGCCCTCACAATTTACTTTGTTATTTTACAATATGTTAGTGTTTCCACTCATTACTGTGAGGTAGTTTCACTCATTAAAATGTTAAATTAAAATGAAATCCTATTGCCAAGCACATAAACAATGCAGGTAGTCTTCTGAAATTGGAATGTCTGGTTTACAAAAAGCCCATTATCAAACTTTCCAACAGGAGGCCAAAACAGTGGAAAGAAAAGTCTGTTTACAAATTAATGGGAATAATCTTCACAAAGGCTAGCCTAGTTTAAATGCTGCAGAACAACCCATTTCCCAGTACGCACGCCTTGCCCATTATGCAGGAGTACGCAGTCTGTCAGAACAATCAGAGTCCTCAGAGCGGCATGGTTCACCCACTATCTCACATGCTACAGTTTTAATATCTGCAGAGACATGGCTGGAAATAGACATCTTTTTAGACCTTCTCCTTTCTGACATAAACCTTATGGATAGGTGTAAAGTCTCTTTTCCACTAGCAATCACCTAGTGCAAAAATCGCAATACGCAAGCGATTGCAATTTTTCATCAATTTTGTATATGCAACTGTGATTTTGCATTAATCTTTTTAACATTGAAACACAATCGCAGGTAGAATTGCTCCAAAAAGCGATTGCACTTTACAGAAAATCAAAAAATGGAAAATACTTTTCACGATTCCTATTTTAAAGTAGCGACCCCAGCAATTTAAAAATCGCTAACGTTTTGCTATTGGAAGCAACTCGCTCTCCGTGGAAAAGGTCCCTAAGGCCTGGTAACTGGATTTCACAATGCCAGGTCAGCTGCAGAAATGGTCAGCACTACTAAAGGGGCAAAATTCCTAAACAACAGACATTGCAACATCGACGATCTCCTGGCATGAGATTGTGTGGTGGCAAATAGAAAAAATCAATTCAAAAGACCAAAAAAAAAAAAAAAAAAAAAAGGAGATAAACCATTCATTATTTAACACTTTATCTTGCATTTTTCTCCCTCACTTAAGCAATTTCCACTTTACTGCAAGAAAATGCACTGTACTTTGCCAGTAATCCACAAACAGCAGTACCTATAAATAACTGGTTAAGAGAGTTGATAAATGTAATGGATGAATGTTCTGAAAGTGGTGGCCATTCATTTTTGCAGTGTTTCTACTTTCTAAATAACCTACAGTGCTACCAACGGGAAACCTGAAGCGAGAGGCATATGGTGGCTGCCACATGTTTTTCCTTTTACACAATGTAAGTTGCCTGGCAGTTCTGCACATTCCTGAAACCAGCATTTGGATGATCTAGTCAGACTTCAGTCAGAGCACCCAATCTGCATGATTGTTCAGGGTCTAGGGCTAAAAGAATTAGAGGTAGAGGATTAAAAAGAGAACCAGGCAACTTGCATTGTTAGGCACATACAGGGGAGGGTTTGCGCGAGAATGATCCCGGGTAGTGCATAGAAAAATATTGGTAAACTAAATAACCAATATTTAGCAAGAAGTAAACTCATGCAACGGCACAGGAATACATATTGTACTCTAGTAAATGATTAAAAAAAAAAAAATAGAGGAGAAATTCCATTAAAAGGGAACCTGAA
The DNA here is from genome assembly GCF_040937935.1 of Hyperolius riggenbachi. Classification (NCBI taxonomy): domain Eukaryota; kingdom Metazoa; phylum Chordata; class Amphibia; order Anura; family Hyperoliidae; genus Hyperolius; species Hyperolius riggenbachi. Next base: position 186,255,384 of record NC_090647.1, on the reverse strand, counting down.
TTTAGAGGAATAGGGAGGCTACCATCTTAATGTCACAGTCACAGTTGCCTGGTTGTCATGCTAAGCTTTAGGCTTTAGTCAATTTTGAGCAGGGCTCAACAGCCCTGACTTTCAGACATACACCTGTAATAAAGCATGCAGCCACTGAAGCATCTGATCTGCATGCTCATTTCGGGCCACTGCCTTACCTGTAAAGTATTAGAGGCAGACATCCGCACAGAGGTCAGGCAACCAGCATTGTTTAGAGAACAAAAAATGGCTGCCTACTAAGGGGTTCTCCCACTTCAGGCTACCTTAAAAAAAAAATCCATCTACAATGTATTTATGGCTCTAACCAACACCTATTAAGAGGTCAAGCAATACACAGTGCATATAAAATAATGGTGTGTACAAACCCTTGTATTGATGGTGACACCTCACCTTTCTTATTGGACGATAGTACACTGATTGTATTTGTGGGCTGAATTGTATGGTATGATTGACATTTGTAATCAGTGCTCATTAAAAGTGGTGTTTTATGACTTTGTATATTGTAACCTCCATAAAAATGCTCAATACATGGCTGTTTATCACAGTCTTATACTCTCCATTTTCTTTTATGGAAGAAGTAAAATCTACCTGTGCCTGTGGCAGCATCGGTAACAATGCTGCTGTAAGGTGGTGGAGACGCTTCCGCTAGAGAACTTCCTGTTGTCTGAGCGGCCTGAGAAACTTGTGAGGAAGTGGATGGTTGTTCTGCAGTTGGAGATTCCGAAGAGTCATCTTCATTCTCAAGCTAATTAGAGAGGGGGAAAAAAACAGATAAAATTATCTCTAAAAATGCTGAAATGACTTTTATGAAAAATATAGATTCTATATGGATATTTTATTTTTTTTATTCAAATTGCACCAGAAGCTTCCACAGTGGTGTACAAAGCAAGAAACAAATACGTTCATAATATTGAGGCAAACAATATTTAACAAAACATAATGAAATTACAAGAGACAAAGGAAAAAAAGAATTCTTTCCTTGAGAACTTACAATCAAAATGGGTAGAGTGGAAGCAAGAAGATGTGCACACACACAGCTGTGTCAATCTGCAAGAATCAAGGACAGTACACACACTAGAGTGTTATCAGACAAGGCCAGTAAGGACCACCCCTGCTGAGAATCTAGTGTGTGTACAGCCACCCCAATGCATTGCTGAGAGATCCGGTGTGTCTGATAATCTCTGCGGAGTTGCAATATTCTCCTCTTTATCCCTCCTGATGGAAGCCGATCTGTGATGCACCGCACTGTCATCCTTCATCCTAACTCCAAAGCAACAGAGCTGTCTATATGGCACTCAGCCCCAAACTGTATTAATAGATTGGTCAGAGGCTAGAGCAGGCATGTCAAACTGGTCCTTCGAGGGCCGAGGTTCTCACACATTTTTGACACAGCTCAAATTAAATTGATGGGTCTGAATCAGGAAAGGTGTGGTCCATCAGGAAGAACACATTCCTTTCTTTCTCAGTCCATCCTAAACACTGGCATGGATCTGACTCTCCAGGCCTGGAGTTCAGCACCTGTGGGCTAGAGAGACCTAAAGGTTTTAAGGGTTAATGAGCTATGAATGTGTTCAGAGGTGAGAATTGGGGTAAGCATTATTTGTCTACAGGGAAGGGGGCTACTCCTGTGTTCTCTTGTCCATATGGAAGTCTTAAAGAGACCGCACTGTGCCGCATTTTAATTTTCCCGGCGTAGGCATGCACCGCAATGCATGCCAGCAGATAGTAGTCCGTGGATGCAAGTACACCACAATTCCTTCCAGTTATGTCTACATCTAGTCAGACTTATCTCCCTGGAAGCTGAAAGCCTTAGGGCCCTTCTTCATTATATCAGCTGCAGTCAGTTATAACTGAAAGGACAACTGATGTGCAAGGCGATATATTATACTGGAGGACGGAGAACTCCATTGATCAGAGTGGACAAGCAGGACGTGGGAGAAGAGAAAGAGATTGATTAGCAGACTATATGGGTGGTAAGTATTATTATGTATTGGATTTATATAGCGTTCACATATAATGCAGTGCTGTAAAATAAATAAGGTTACCAGCTATGATAATGGGGTGACAGACAGCACAATACAGGTAATAAGCAGTAAGACACACAATATAAGATAATACACTGAAGTAGCAGTCCAAGTAATTTAAGTTCAGGTTATTCGGTAAGCAGAATGCACAATTAGGTAGGATACACAAGGAGGGGGTCCTGCCAAAGGCTTGCAACCTACATTTTGACTTATTTTTTACTTTTATTTCATATTTGCTTTAAGCATGATTTTTTGCCGTCCTTTGTCTTACTTTTATAATTTTTACAGATTGGTTTTGCTAAGCTGCAGTCGTGAATGGCATAAGCTGTGTTTACTACCTATATTGTGCGGAGCAGCCCGAATTCTGCCGTGGTGTCAGCCCATCACTGGTGACTTCTAACCCTTTGGAGCTTACAAGTAATGCAGCAGTAAACATTAGATGTGAAGGACAATTCTTGAGAGCCAAACTAGAAAACCCGCAATGTCACACTGGTAGGGTATATGTTAAAAAAAAGGCAACATACTTTCCCCATAGCAAATGTGTGGCAGGTAATCACACTTTCTCCTTCACACCTGTGACACGTCCCAAAGCGGTGTACACACAACTGACTGGAATAAGGGATTGTGATTGCTAGCTGTGAGTGCAGTGTCTGTACAGATGCCTACTACTAAATGTTCATGTCCAACTGCAAGCAACAATCGATCAGAGAGGACATTTCGGCCGGATGTTTTGTCCCCAGGTGCTGCACAGATCCTTCTGCCTCTTTTCACTCTCCCCCCTCCATTGAAAAATACATTCAGCTTGGCCAAGCATGTGCATGTATTTTAACAGCCTGGCTGCACACTGTCAGCCAAAGAGATTGCACCCCACTTCTCTCTGCCTCTTACCTCAGTCCTCATAGTAACACATTCCTTGCTAAACCTAAATCCCAGAACATCATATTTCCTCCTTCTCTATATCTCCTGTATTATAAAGTATTCCCTCTACATCCCTCATGCTTCACCTTTCTCCGCTCTCCACACCTCATATCTCTCTCTGACTTCTTTCACCTCCCTAACTCATACTACAATCGTAATTTCTTGTCATTCCCCTCTAGGTTCACATTCTGTGACTGAGGAACACCGGCCGGGGCCCACTACAGTGCAGTAAGGGCCAGTTCACACGGGCGACTGACCGCGGCTCATTTCGCCCATGCCAAACGTTTTTCTGCTACCGTGCAGAAAAGTGTTTCCCAATGGTTAGTCATGTTTAGAGCCTCTAGGGGGGATATGATACTGCAAACACAGCCAATGCTAGAAGCTACATCTTGGAAAACTCAATTAACCAACGGCAAACGTATGAATGCTCCCATTAACCATAATGGATGCGGCTGATCATAATGTAGATGCGGTTGATCCCGATAGTAAACAGCTAGGACAGCCAGCAGCAGTCGCATGTGTGCACTGGCTACAGCAGTGTCAAGTCACAACTGAAGGAAAAATGCAGCCAGTGGAGTCAGAAGACACAGTCTTAATCAACTCTCTTTTGGTAGATTGGAAGTAGATTAAGAGCACAACAGCAAGTTGGTTGTAATTTTAAAATAAAATAAAGATTAAAAAAAACTCCATTTCCCTCTCACTACAAATTTCTTTAGTACTAAAAAACCCCAGAGAAAGAACAGAGTCTAGTTATCTGGAGATTTTGCTCATGGATTTTGAGAGATTTCTTAGGACACCAGCAAAGCAACACTTTGTTTTCTACACCAAAGATTATAGATTATAAAACACAAAAGGAACTGTAAAATGTCTCATATTTCAGGTCTTAGTAAGGATGTATCTTCAGGGATAAACATAATACAATGTGCAATAAAACTGAGACTTCTAGTTCACAGACTAGTGTGAAAAAAGTCAGTGTTTGGCAACAAACATTAATCTTGCAGTTTTAACATTTTTGTGTTAACTTTTGTTATCATGACAACATTGCAAGAGGAAGCTTGACAAACTAGTTCTCTGAAGTATCTGTGCTGTATGGTTATCTTGCTTCCTCTCACATCTCTGAAAAAAAGAAGATAAAACACTGATGTTTACAGGTCTACTAAACTGGGAAATATTTTGCATTTCTGAACGGAAAAGACCATCAAAGTGTGAAACTGTCATCAGTATGGCATACTGGAAACCAGTCTAGGTGTGTAGGAGTGTGCACAGCGCACACAAGGCAGTGTAACATTATTTTCTCTAGCTTACAAGTAGGCCTAGTCCACACTAGATACGGAAACGTATCCGTGGCTGCGTTTTTCAGCCCTGATGAAAAACGGAGTCCCGGATACTAATGTTAAAAATAGCAGCCATCCTCACCCAAGAAAAAAAACGGATCCGTCTGCGTTTGCGGGGACCCGTTCTCAAAACCTGAACGGAAGGTCCGGATCTGTTGCATTTTCACGGACCACGGATACACGGATGGGTAGTGAAAAGCAATGAGAAAATGCATCTCCAGCTCCACAGGCAAAATAGCAACAAAAACTGATGAGAAAACGGATAGCCTGACATTTATTATTGGCCCAAAAAATCCTCCCACTCCTTCCTAATGATAGAGACGTTTTCTGTCCGTGAAAAACTGAATGAACGGAAACTGATGCAAAACTGATGCACTTTGATCAGTTCGCAGTCCGGTGGTACTTCCCCTAATCTTCCCCTGATCCCGGACTGCAGTGTCCGTCCTGCAACCGTGCCTAGTGTGGACCTAGCCGTAGTGGTAGCATTATTTTTAGTTTGCTGGAGTCACATAAGCTTTTGTCAATGAACTGTGTGTAATTAATGATCTTAATGCAGTGTTTCCTCACTGTGCAATTAGTATGGAATGTACTAGAGAAACACCCATGTAACAGAGGACTATAAGCTGTATGCTGAAAGTACCCGAGCCAAGATTGCACCTTCATGACAAAGCTTGCATCCAGTGACTGTACCAACACCTGCTTGTGTATTATCATGCACTGTGCATTTTTATTAATGTAAAATAAGGAACATCCCAAAAACCTGCTAAGTCATAAAAACAAGCTATAGGAATCGTGAAAGCATATGAATGCCAAATTAACCACATGGCTACATTACAGTCATTTTGGCCAGAAATGGCACCATACCTATAAGTATAGCTCCTAAACATGCTCGACTGACATGACTTGAAACAAACAAGAGGCACTATATCCAGCTTTTGACCAGACGGTGTACCTTCCAAAAATCATTTGCCTGAAGAAGCGGGACTGTTACCCGTGAAACGCGTTGCACTTTTGGAGTTATTAATAAATGTTACTTTAAACTGCAAGTAACTTGCCCGTTGTCCGGCCATTTCTTCTAGAAGGGAGGGGAGTCCACCCACTTCCCCCTTTTTAACGATTTTAATTAATTTTACTCTACCTGGCGCCTCTGTTATCCTGCTACAAAATAATTGAAACAAACAAGGAATGCCGGGATGGCCAAGAACCAGTAATACAAATGTGTCCAAACAACGGTAAAAACAGCAACTATTGTCAACATAGACATATGTGTCCTGGTTGATTGATTTGGACAATAGTTGCCATTAGTCTTTCATATCAAACGACTGCTCCATTCAAACTACTCACGGGTGGCTAGTTAAACACTTCCACATCTTTATTCTAGCACTTCCGCTATTGATTCAATTAGCAGATCATCGTTGTTGCTCAAAAAATTCAAAAAAAAAAAAAAAAAGTACACAGGTATAATCCACCTTGTTCAGTGTATAACCACAGTACTAATTTTATTTTGCACAAATTGTTGAACTGAAACATGCTCCAACGCTGTTTATTTGTTGCAAACCTGTCAGGGATCGCTTGTTTCAGAACGATGGTGATCGAGCTTGTGTACAGAGATTAAGGATGGAGGGACTACAATAGTGCTGCATCACAGACTAGTTATAAAAAGCACCAAAGAGTAGGAGAGGGGAGGGTGGAGAACAACTCTGAAATCTGTACGAGTACTGTTATACTATGGATACCAGAAACAAAATCTGGTATCCCTGCTGCCATCATCTCATCTCCCCGTTTTCTGCTGGCAATCAATGCCACGTCATTCGGTCATGGGAGCATTGACACAGCTGAAGGGGCAAAGCAGACCAGGGACAATGGATAGGTGAAAGGACAGATGAATGAAAACTGCAACCATGCTCCTCTCTCAAACTCAGAACTTGGGAAAAAGGCCTCCAATAGTGGGGCATTATCTGCCAGTGGTCTCGTGGAGACTTACTGGGCCATATGCAATTGTAGGTGATAAGAAGTTTGCAGCATGCAAGCTTCTTATAACCTGACCATTTCATAATAGTTGTCAGCCATTACTGTGCGATGGCCATGTATAAAGGTTTTGCGCTGTGGAGCTGTCTATCAGCCCCACAGCACTGCTGACTCGCTCCCCCACTAGTTTCTGGTTTTATTTTAGTGCACCAATAGAATCCTCTTCAGGAGAAGATTATTGCTGCTCGAGACCCTGGACCAATGGGAAGCCCCAGCAGGAGGCTCAAATATGCTTTTTCCTGGGGCTCCCTGCATAGTGTAGTGCCCGGAATCCAGTGAAGCGGAGGTGCGATGGGCATTTGTGGTGGGAAGTGACAGTGTGGCGGGAGGTGATGACTGAGCCCAGAGGAGAAAGGGCCAGGGATGTCCAGCAAGGGAACGGGGGCAGTGACGTTAGTCTGGCAGTTGGGAGGACACTTCCGCAAAGATTAAAGGAGAAGCAACAACACAAAAGTAAGAAGCCACAGAAGAAGGAAGTATCAGATGAAGAAAAAAGTATTTTATTTTTATTATTACAATTTTTTCCCATGCTAAATAGTTAGGGAGTCAAAAATGACTGCCTTAACCTATTTAAAAAGACAGGCATCTGGGGGGTCTCCTCAGTAAAGGAGACTCCTAGTTAGGGCTGTGGAGTTGGAGTTGAGCTTTAGCTGGCAGCAGATGAGTCAGAGAGACTTTTCACAAGCTCTGAGCATAACTTCCTAGGCAAATAAATCACCCACGCAAGTTTTCATCCAACTGACCAGGTCTTACTAACTACTACATAAGGCAACAGCCCATCACCTGTTTTTAAAACTTAGGAACTGCATAGGGCCCACGGACGCTTAAAGGAGTCATCAGCCAAAAATAAACTCCCCCGCTCTACTTACCCGGGGCCTAGTCTCTGGGATGCCCAACGCCGCATCTCCTCTCTCAGCCACTAGCCCGAGTTCCCTTTGAGGTCGTCTCTACTGCGCCACTGTTGATCAAGCCTATATTGTCCACAGTGTACTGTGCAGGCACAGAACTACTGCGCCTGCGCAGTACACCGCAGGACAATGTGGGCTTGATTGACAGCGGCACTCACAGGTGCACTAGAGGTCGGCCTCTGCACCACTGGCGAACTGGGCCGGCAGCTGCAAGTGGAGCTGTAAGCGTGAGACATGTCTACTGCAAGAGGCTAGAGGAAGCCCTGGGTAAGTAGAGCGGGGGGGGGGGGGGGGGGCGCGGATTTATTTTTGGCTGATGACTCCTTTAAGTAATTTATTTTTTTAGACTTTTATACCATCTAGTCTAATATGATAAAGCAAGTAAGGAGCTAGAGGTGGGAGCTAGTATAGAACACAGCTACTAGTAAAGTGGACCAGCTGCTCACCATCATTAGTAAGGGTTGGTTCACACTGCCATTTTTTAAGCTGTAGTGATTTGAAAAGCTCTTGGTAATGCAATGCTATGGGGGATTTTTACAAAATAACATCTCTCCAGTGAGAACACACACTTATCATTGCATTAGCAAGAGCTTTTTAAATCACAAAAGCTTAGAAAATAGCATGCAGTGTGAACCAGTCCTAAGTGCTCATAGCTTAGGAATTACATACTACATTTATATAAAGAGTACAGTCTTACTAGACTGTCTTGTTAGACAAGTCTCAGCTCAGTACAGTAAGTGTGAACATTGGGGGTAGGAGCCTTTAAAGGGGAACTGAAGTAAGAGGTATACGGAGGCTGCCATATTTATTTCCTTTTAATCAATACCAGTTGCCTGGCAGCCCTGCTGGTCTATTTCTCTGCAGTAGTATTTGAATAACACCAGAAACCAGCATGCAGCAAGTCTTGTCAGATCTGACTTTAAAGTCAGAAACACCTGATCTGCTGCATGCTTGTTCATGGGCTATGGCTAATAGTATTAGAGGAGAGGGTCAGCAGGGCTGCCAGGCAACTGGTATTGCTTAAAAGGAAATAAACATGGCAGCCTCCATATACCTCTCTCTTCAGTTCCTCTTTAATAAGCTGCCATGAGGAAAGGAACTTATAAAAATGGATCCTCACACTTTGAAAAGCCCTGTGGAATATGTTGGTCCTTCATACATAAATAGAAAATAGCAGTGAGGTGTTTTACTTCAGCAGTAATCTCAAAATGTCAGGAATTCAGTTATCGACAAAAAGATGTGACGTGCCCGAAAGTAATTAAGATGTGACATTTAAAGCAACAAGCCTCAGAGAGGCTGATTCACTTCCTGAAGTAAGGTCATTCTTGTAGGATACACTTCCCTTGTGGGAAAAGGAAAACATACTACAAAGCTGCAGGGACTGTAATTACCAGAGAAACAGATTTTAATGAAGTGAGAGGGAAAAGAGGGTAGTATCCAGCACACAGACTTGCCATTGAAAACTGTAGTCCCAAGCCTGGAGACACAGCTCTGCTAGAAACCTTATCTTGCTGGTACACTGCTCACAGGAAATCATTATAAAAACAACCTCGTGGTTAGACGGCGCTTATGTCATATTTCCTACACTCAGCAATAACCAACATCTGGCACATACAGTAGTATAAATAATCAGAAAGGGCTTTCCAGAGACTAAAAACCACTGTGTCAGATTAAAAGCCAAAAGCACAGAAAACTTCTAGCGCTGGAAATTCCACAATTAAAGTTCTTCATAGACAAAACATTTACAAAAGCACAGCGATTAATTTTACGCCCAGCTCCTGAAAAAAAGTAATCTATTTTGGTTTAAGCCACTGTGGAAAGGGGGTCAGAATATCTTTTGGGTTTTATTGTTGTCTTGTATTCAGATCTGTGAGAATTTCAGCACCATGGTGTAGTGAACAGCGCTCTTCCTCTACAGTGCTAGAATACCAGGTTCAATTCCTGGCTTGGACACCATCTACATGGAGCTTACATCCATGTTTCTGAGGAGTTTTAAATGACCTGCCTAACCTTAAAGGACAACTGAAGTGAGAAGTACTGTATATGGAGGTTGTTATAATTTAGTTTCTTACTAGCTGATGGCCCAGCGTTGCCCCGGTATGTATTTGGATGGTGTTGGCTCCATCCACTTTTTCAAACCCTTAGGGCCCTTTTACAATTAATCAGTTGCGCTCAGTTAAAACGGAACGAAAACTGAGTTTCAAAGTAATGCCCATGTTTTCCTATTGGCACCTTTCACACTTAACATGTTTTAACTGAAATCTTCTTCCCAATGTACTGCAATGGAAAAAACGCATACTAACGCATACCAACTGATTAAGTGTAAACGGGGCCTAACACACAAATTACTCAATGACCTAGTTTGTGAGCTTTGTGGCCTTTGGCATGAATAATTTGCATTAAAATGAAACAAATCTGGCTGTGGCTCCACCCCCTTTTCTGAATTTGAACCCGTCACCCAATGACAAACTGTACCAGGTTTGAGGCTTGTGCCGTTAACAGTGCAAGAATGGCAGCAATTAAATATTCACCTTGAAGAGCAATAGGTGAATTTTGATTAGCTTTTGTAGGCTCCACTCACTTTTCTGAATATTAATTCCAGTCACCCAGTGACCAACTGTGCAAAGTTTGAGAACCCTGCCATCAACAGTGTAAGAATGGCTGCAGTTTACATTTTCCCAGTGAAATTTGTATTTGTCTCTGGCCACTGTTTGGTTATGGGGATAAAAAGTATCCTATATGTTATTCCAAGTAATGTACTATATGTGTGGCAAATTGCATTCAAATCTGTTCAGCCATTGTTGCGTGATTGCGTACCAAACATCCAAACTTTCGCATTTATAATATTCGTAAGATAAGCAACACCAGTTGCCTGGCAAACCTGCTGATCCTCTGCCACTAATACTTTTGGCCACAGCACAGACCCTGAGCAAGCATGCAGCAGATCAGGTGTTTCTGGCATTATTGTCAGATTTGACAACATTAGCTGCATGCTTGTTTCTGGTGTTAATCAGTCACTATTGCAGCCAAATAGATCAGCAGGGCTGCCAGGCAACTGGTATTGTTTAACCATCTTAGCGTTATGGACGAGCTCAGCTCGTCCATCACCGCCGATGGCTGCCGCTCAGGCCCTGCTGGGCCGATTTTGCTCAAATAAAGTGCAGCACACGCAGCCGGCACTTTGCCAGCCGCGTGTGCTGCCCGATCGCCGCCGCTCTGCGGCGATCCGCCGCGAGCAGCGGCGAAAGAGGGTCCCCCCAGCCGTCTGAGCCCTGCGCAGCCGGAACAAATAGTTCCGGCCAGCGCTAAGGGCTGGATCGGAGGCGGCTGACGTCAGGACGTCGGCTGACGTCCATGACGTCACTCCGCTCGTCGCCATGGCGACAGGAGAAGCCAAACACGGAAGGCTGCTCATTGCGGCCTTCCGTGTTACTTCTGGCTGCCGGAGGCGATCGGAAGAACGCCTCCGGAGCGCCATCTAGTGGGCTTTTTTTTTTATTTAAAAAAAACCCTCCCGCAGCTGCCCTGGCGATCTTAATAGAACGCCAGGGTGGTTAAAAGAAAATAAATACGGTAGCCTCCATATTCTTCCCACTTCAGTTGTCCTTTAAACAAATTAACCCTAACACACACTGCCACTATTACTTGGTCTGCTAAGGTGCAGAAATTATGCCAAGTGTAATCTCATGTTCATGATTGGAGTCCACAAACATTTCTGCTACTCTGGAAGAATTATGCACCAAAATGTGGGTCACATAAGCCATCCTCTGACAGCACTCATTTCTGTTAGTTTGAGTCAACTACGGTGCTCTGCATTCTGATCCGGTTGCAGCTATAATCTGGCCAACCTGCTGCTTTTCATTCTTTATTCCTGTTGCGACCCCGACTCTGCTCTGCTCTTTGCCTTTTACAACCTGGGCTTTGTGACCTTGACTCTGCAAAACATCCGCCAATCCTGACCCCAGCTTGTGTATTTGACTTCACCTGTTTACCAGCTCTCAAGTCTAACATCAGAGACTTTAGTGTGCCATCACACCCTGCCAGCTCCAATACCACATTTAAGTGTTACCTGTTGACCCCGTCAATGGTGGGGAATATATAGGGTCCATGACCTAATAGCCACTTGCACCAAAGGAGTAGTACGTTCCCAAAATTGCCCCCAAATGGGCAGTATTTTTTGTGCTTGGAGAAGGGTCCAGAAGCATGACCTGATGTTGTTGGACATTCTGAGGAAGGGAATGAACCCCTGAAATGCATGAGTATGGTAACGTTATGTGGTATTTAGCTGACATAAGGGTGTGTAGAAGGCGGCAGCCAAAGGCACACCATCAATGGGAAATGTTTTCAGGCAGACACCAGTTTCAGTAGCGGTGACAAAATAAGTGTGCCACCCACCCGGCCGGTGTCAGGCACATTACTCTGGATCAGAGATGTCGAACGCCAGTCCTCAAGAGCCAAGGTCCAAACACATTTTTGGCACAGCTCAAATTAATTGATTGCCTGAATTAGGAAAGATGTGGTTCATTAAGTGAAACATTTCTCAATCCATACTAAACACTGGCTTGGATATGGTCCTCAAGGGCTAGAGTTCGACACCTCTGCTCTGGATCCATAAATGTTCAGTAAACAAAAAAACTAATGGTCTACCTATAAAGTTTCAAGAATTAGCCTGCTCTGTGTCATTGCAACTGCAAATCTAGCATGTATACAGGTCCCTCACCTAAAGCTTCATTATGCGAGTGTATTGTTCCCCTCCTGCCAGATGCCTCTGCATCACACACAGCACCGTCATCCCTCCCCCCACTTCCTAGCAACAATACATGTTGCTTGACTGTAGTGACACATCTGTATATACTTGTGTCCAGAACAGTCAAAACACAGAACATTTATATCACTCTGTTCTCCTTACGGACTCAAAGCAACAGAGCTGTAGCCACTAGGGCACTCTATAGGCAGTGTTAGCGAGTCTTGCCCAAGGTCTCCTACTGAATAGGTGCTGGCTTACTGAATAGAAAGACCGAAGATTGGAACCCTGGTCTCCTGTTTCAGAAGCAGAGCCCTCATCCATTACACTATCCAGCCACTAGACCGTCACTCTATCGGGTTCCAATAGCTGAGGACAACATGGCTTAGGGGGTTGATGTAACTTGCACTGCGCATGGAAATCTTACTTAGGTAATGTGAGTTGCACTAATTAGGCAACTCATGCTGCGCATGGCAATCTTACTGCAGACTACTGAATCAGGGACCAGATGTTTGCACATCCTACCCCCAACAGTGGGAGAACTGACTGCAGGAGCTGACATTTCCTCTTTGAAATTAATTGGAGACGTAGGACTGCATATTTGGAGACCACTCACTTTATCAAACTGTGAACCACAGTAACCTAGTGGCAAATAGATATAGTCCATCCATGCAATAGAAATACTTCTGACTTGTATTTAAAATTGAATGCATACGCCTTGGAATTGGACCAGTCAAATGTTCTTCCTGGGAAACTGGTTGACCTAATTCCAAGCTGCAGATAATTTGCATTAAATTTACACAGTGAAAAACCCCAACGTTTTAGGAGCCTGGCAAGTATTCTAGAGTTAATTACCTAGTGTAATCTGTGCAATCAGAAAGGACTACACCCTGTTCTCTACCACTTGTACAGCCCTGGTCAAAGTATAAACCTGTGCTGCAACTTACTGATTAGCGCAAGTAAGGTAATTGTCATTCTTCCTTAAATATCAAACGAGTTCTAAGATCAGATCTAAAGCCGGATAAAAATAAGAAAACACCAAATAAGTAACAATAAACACATTAAGCAAAATCATTTCACAAGAAGAACGTTTTCAAATAATTATATGCAATAAACCAAGTTCACACTAGCGACAAGGAGCATCAGGAAAGAAAATAAATGCTATATTGACATTATTGAATATTTCACTGCGACTTCAGTGTGACACCAGTTGTGCATGGTGATCTGCCGTAGGGGGAAACGATTCTACAACGTTCATCTTCATAAGAGGCTTCATAAACAATCAACAGAATCGTGTGAGGGTTGCGTCTCCAGTCTTCTGTACATTTCTGTCAGGGATATTTCATCGTATGGCATAGGTAGCTTATTCATACACACAGGAATGTCTGATGACAGCGCCCGTGAATGACAAGCATCTTTAGACTTGTTACATTCCTCTCACTATTGATGGCTAGAGCTGCTGGTAAATCCTAACACGCATTATTATTATTATTATTATTTATTGTATTTATAAAGCGCCAACATATTACGCAGCGCTGAACATTAATTTAGGTTACAGACAATAATACGCATGCAAACAGTTGGATGATTGTTCATTTTGTGAGCCATCATTACATTTCAGTCTATTGTGTATGGGGACTGGATAGGATGCATTTTCTCAATCTCTATTTTTTTTTTTAAAAGAATCATACTAGATTTATAAGTGTAATGCAATGTAACCTTATGGGCTTAAGTGATATGAACCTGAAAGTGTTCTTATAGGGCTATGGACTGCATGTATTTTGCTTTTACCTGCTGCTCTGTTGTGTAGTGCTATTGAACTGAATGGCCATTGTAAATTTGAATGCTAAGTTAATGCAAGTGAACTATTATAATGGGGGGGGGGGGGGGCGTGCCAAGCTTGCGTCACACGTCTGAAGAAGCCTAATTGGCGTAAAGCTTCATGTCTGTATACACGTCACCATGCTGGTCTCCTGTGCTTCCGCCCTCCTCCCTATCAGTCATGCTCTCAGGTATCTTCTTCACCATGCAAAGCTTGAATTGCCACAACTGCCCGGCCAGGCTTGGCTGCGCCACAGTTGATCCCCACACTACAGCACTGCCCCTGAATAGTGCCGTGTGAGTACCGGCTTTGCCGGAGACCCGTATCATAAACAGAGGTAGATGGGTTGTGAACACATGTGCACATAAAAAGTGCCTATGATCCAGGCATCAGAGGCGTGCACATCTTGGCACACGGTAAGGCTGAAGAGTGACATGTGCTAATACTACTGGGCTTGAAGAAATCACTGATCCCTTACAATATTATAGGTGCACCTATAGGGCGGTAATCTGGCTGCTCTGGCCTACTGACATTTAAATCACTAAATATTCTGGGCCCTGTATACATGTAACAAATGTTACAGCTGCGTAGCAATCCCTGCAATCTCAGATCCACAGGTTCTAATAATCTAGTCATACCCAGTCTACTTGGAAACTTTTGGTCCCCAGAGCCTTCTGTCCTCCTATGTTTTGGAACTCCTTACCTCAGCAGATCAGGACAGCTCCATCCCTGGACGTGTTTAAATCCAGACTGAAAACCCACTTGTTCAATTTGGCATTTTCAGAAATATAACTTTTGTTGTGTGAATACTTCATCCTACTACCAACTACTAAATCTGAGAGAGCCTAAGCGCTTTGAGTCCTATCGGAGAAAAGTGGTATAGAAATGTTATTGCATTGTTGTATTATATTGTATAGTATGGCCAACTGTGTTTTTTTAGATTATTTGAATTGATTATGATGGTCTATTTAGATCTTGTATTTAGTAAATTGCCAATTATAGCATCCATTGCTCCTATTTTGTTATGGTTTTGGGCACTAAAGTTATATAGGTGAAAGGGAGTATATATTACAGTTGATATTCTGCATCTTTGTTGCTATTTTTTAATCTCTATTTTCCCGCCAATATAAAAGGTCCACAATAGCGAGGTCTAACATTGTCTGCCCAAACATACTTGGGGTCCACCACACAATGCAATGATATTCCTATGCCATATTCACATTGGGTTTGGGGCAGCGGGTCCTGTCGGGGTAATACATAGCATGCTGTGCAGTAACACAACACAGCACCATGATACAGTGGAGCATTCTTTCACCTTGTAGCACT
The DNA here is from genome assembly GCF_040937935.1 of Hyperolius riggenbachi. Lineage (NCBI taxonomy): Eukaryota > Metazoa > Chordata > Amphibia > Anura > Hyperoliidae > Hyperolius > Hyperolius riggenbachi. The sequence goes on along the minus strand of NC_090647.1, from coordinate 186,240,250 downwards.
AGTCCCAGGTTCAGATCTCAGCCAGGGCACTACCTGCACAGATATTTTTATATTCACTTCATGTTTTTTGTGGGTTTCCTCTCAAATCTCAAAAACATACTAGTAAGTTAGTTGGTCTAAAGCAGGCATGGGCAAACTCGGCCCTCTAGCTGTTACGGTATTACAAGTCCCACAATACATTTGCCTTTATGAGTCATGACTGTGGCTGTCAGACTCCTGCAATGCATTGTGGGACTTGTAGTTCCTTAACAGCTGGAGGGCCAAGTTTGCCCATGCCTGGTCTAAAGGCTGCCATACACTGGTCGATTGCCGATCGACCAGCAGATAGATCCCTCTGTGATCGAATCTGATCAAAGAGGGATCTATTGGCTGCCTACACTGCAAACAGATTTTGAAATCGATTTCACTATGAAACTGATTCACAATCTGTGGTGCAGCCGCCGCTCCCCCCTGCATACATTACCTGATCCGGCCGGTGCGAGTCCCCGGTCTCTGCTGTCTCTTCTCCGCTTTGGCCTCCAGCTTCACTTTACGTCGGGGGAAGTTTAAACAGTAGAGGGCGCTCTACTGTTTAAAACTTCCTGTCGGGTCAGGAAGTAAGTGAAGCCAGCCGGAGCAGAGTGCGGAGAAGGGACAGCGGGGACACGCGCCGGCGGAACAGGTAATGTATTGTCGCTAGCGTCGGTTGTCAGACATTCGAACGTCGCTATCGACGCACTCCCGACCCACCGGCGATCGAGTGAAATCTTCTCCGCAGATAGACGGGATCAATTTCGGATGGAAATCAATCGTTCGGTCAGTGTTTGCGCAACGATTTCACAGCAGATTCGCTCACAGTGATCGAATCTGCTGTAAATCGGCGGGAAATCGTGTAAGTGTATGGGCCCCTTTAAGGTGCTAAATGTTGCCCTTACCGATTAGTCCGTGATAGTTTAGGTGATATACTTGGGGTGCATGACCACTATACAGACACACTGCTCAATGAAAAGGGGAGGCGAGACACAAGCAATGCATGAGCGAGGGGCGTAGAAACTACAAGCAATACATGAGCAAGAGGCATATGGAGTGGTGGTGGTGGGGGGGGGGGGGGGGGGGTTAAGCAATGCACTAGTTCGCTGTTAGGCAAGAATACACATCCCCTAGATTCTGGGCCGAGACCTAGCAGAATGATTGTTTCCGGAAAATTTTTTTCTAGCATCTGAACAATGCTTTAAAGTGCCAATACACTTTTTTTTTCTCCTATCAGACCAGCGGCTTCGATCACTGGTTGAATCTGCTGGGAATGGATTACCCCAAAATGCCTGACTGATCAAATTTTGATTGATTTTGACCAAAAAATAAATCGCAGATTTAAAGAGAATCTGTACTCTAAAATTCTTACAATATAAAGCATACCATTCTATTCATTATGTTCTCCTGGCCCCCTCTGTGCCGTTTCTGCCACTCCCTACTGCAATCCTGGCTTGTAATTGCCATTTTTATGCAGTGTTTACAAACACAAAACATGGCTTCTAACCCAGAGTGTGATACGCTGAGAACAGCTTACTGTGTGACTCATGCAGAGCTTGGAGAGGGTGTGTGTAGCTTCTGCCAACGACAAGCAGTTCAGCACATTCCACATATTCCAGCCTAATGCTGGGTACACACTATGAGATTTTATGGTCGATTTACTGTCAGATGGATTATTTCCAACATGTCCGATTTGTTTTACGATCGATTTCCGAGCATTTTCCGATCGATTTACTATTAAAGTTAACAGAAATCGATCAGAAAATGCCCAGAAATCGATCGAAAAGCAAATTGGACATGTTGGAAATAATCGATCTGACTGTAAATTGACCATAAAATCTCATAGTGTGTACCCAGCATAAGCCTGACAGAGACGACAGAGAAAAGAAGATAAGATTTATTACAGAGACAGTGCAACTAGGAAAGGCTGCAGTAAGACAGACCACATTAGAACAGGCATAGGAACTTATAGGATAGAAGAAATAAGGATGAAAATTTTGTTACAGAGTCTCTTTAAGTTATTTGTGTATAAAATCAGCACCAAGACTAAACCAAATGTAAGAAACTCCTAGATAGCAGCCGAAAGAAGACAAGTCCCAATGCCCAACAGTAGATATGTAGAGTAGATTTCAGCACCGGCTTCTCACAGTCAATTCGAACTTATATGTTGCTTACGGGCAGCAGAGCAATCAAACTTAACCACTTCGCATCCAGACCTTGTTTTCCCCTTATTGACCAGAGCAATTTTAACGTTTTAGCAATGTCCCTTTTTAATCAGCCATAACGTTATCCCTACTCACGACACCTAAATAATCTAGGTATCGTTTTTTTCAGGACAAACTAGACTTTCATTGGCGGGTATTTTGTCCCTAGACCAAAAAAAAAAAGTTTTCTATGCATTTTAATAGGAAAAAGAGAGGGAAAATGAAAAAATGCATTCTTGCTCAGTTTTTATCAATTCCGGTTTAAAAATAAAAAGTGCCACAGAAGATAAAAACATGTGACCAGTATTATGTCCCCCAGTATAGATAGCAAAATGTGTCCCAAGTATCAGACCCCCCCCCCTATAGCCAGATGTGTCCCCAATATCAGTCACCCCCAGTATAGCCCAATGTGTCCTCTGTGTTTGGCACCTCCCAGTATAGATAGACAGATGTATCCCCAGGATTACTGCCCCTCATAACTAAATGTGTCCCCAGGAATAGTGGTCCCCCATTATAGCCAGATGCGCCCTCAGGATTAGGGCCCCCCCACCATTATGGCCAGATCTGCCCCCAGTATAAAATTATACACTTAAAATTAAAATGTATCCCCTCTTACTTTACCCCGCCCCAGCTGCACATTTTAACCCCCACCAGGGGTCCACGCACCTCCATAAGGGCCAGCCAGATGTCCCACCCAGGCAGCCCCCTCGGTGGCCAGATCTGTTAAAAAAAAAAAGGATCAGAAAGCAGCCTGACTCACCTTTTCCTGTTCCAGCGATCAGCCTGCAGCCCGAGCCTCCGATCCCAGCTCTGCACGCAGCCCTGTGATGCCGGTTACCGGGTCCCGGCTTGATGACATCATCAAGCCGGGACCCGGCTATTCAGCATCACAGGGTTGCGTGCAGAGCGAGGATCGGAGGCTCGGGCTGCAGGCTGATCGCTGGAACAGGAAAAGGTGAGTCAGGCTGCTTTCTGATCCTTTTTTTTTTAACAGATCTGGCCACCGAGGGGAGAGATGAAGGATCACCGCTGTTTGCTACAGCGGTGATAGTTCATCCGCGAGGGGGGGGGGGGGGTTACTAACTGGCTACAAGGGAACATTTTCCCTTTCACCAATTAGTATTGCAGCTGTTAGTGCAGGTAGGTGCGCTCTGAAGCGCACCTGTTCCTGCACAACAGGGCTGCAAGCAGGTCAGTAGATCTACGTGGCTGTGGCTTGGGAGAGTGCCACAGCTGACGTAGATATACTGTATCAAAGGACAAAGTGGATAAACATGAGAGGCTTACCAGCTCCCAACAACCCACATTATAAGGTTGTATTAAAGAGTCTGAACCTGTTTTTATGGTGCAGGCCGATTATAATCCAAACTGATTCAGCTGCATTCCCGCGGCAGAACGAGGTCTTAATCACTCCGAAATCCCCGGGGAAAAAAAATGGGGCTCCTTTTGGGTAGAGGCAGAGCTTTGTGCAGTAGCTCTACCTCTGCTTCAGTCAATCTCCGCCTCTCCACCGCCCCTCTCAGCCTTCATTCACTGAGAGGCGGAGATTGATTGGACTGGAGGAAGAGCTACAGCGCAAAGCTCTGCCTCCCCCGGTCAGCAAAAGCCACGATCTGGAAAGTCGTGGAATTTTGCTCCAGGATTTGAGGGGTATAAAGACATTGTTCTGCTGCAGGGATGTGGTGAATCAGTTTGGATTATAATGCTGAAGCAGCCTGCACCATAAAAACAGGTATTTTAAAACGCTTCAGACTCTAATGAAAACTCCTAATGAGGCTTCCCCTATCCTCCTCCGTCCATCCGTTCCATCGCTGGCAGCCAAGAAAGGATCAAAACAAAAACAACGGCAGTGGCGCACCTGCGCAGCTGCATTGGCAGCTTTCAACTTTGACTCCAGCGGAAAAAGCCGAGCCCAATCAGGTCCACTCTACTGCACAGGCACAAGGCTGTTCAGTACAGCAAACTCTGCTATTTACACCGGAGCCCGAGCCTACAAGGAAACCTTCGGGGGTCCCATCGCTGGATCCCCTCTACTGCGGAGGACACTGGAAGCCTCATTAAGATCCAGAAGCTTCCCCTTCCCAAGATAAGTACCCCCCAGGGACACTTTTATCCCTTACAGGTACACTTTAAGGCATGCGATGATCACCCCAGCGGTGGTTAATCTCTTTCAGTGTCTCCACCCCAACCGTCTTCTTAGCTGGAATCCTGGTGGGCTAAGCGGTTTCCTCCCTCCAATGCAAATCAAGTAACCACAGTTCCTCACAAGTATAAATAAAAGTGGAATAGGAGGATCTAAGTGTAACACTTTTTTAAAGTTGGTCTCAAAAAACAGGTAAACACTTTTACCATTAAAAGAGCGCTCTATTTAGGTAGTCCCAAATAAGGAATTGCTATATTGCCGTGCAAACTCCAACCCTACCGGTCTCACACTCTGGCGTCCTCAGGGGTCAAGCTTTTTCTAGCATCTGAAAAATGCTTTAAAGTGCCCATAAATGTCTGACAGGTAAAATTTTTATTGATTTTGACAAAAAAAAAAAAAAAATAAAAAAAAAAAAAGATCAATCAAGCAAGTATACTGCTGGCGTGATTGTATGTCAATATACTGTCTGGTAGGTATTGATTCCTTTCGGAATCGATTCCAATCAGAAAAATTGTTTTGCCACATCAGGTCGCAATCTGTAAGAGTTTGGCCAGACTGTGGTTGAGACTAGACTGTAAGACGGGGCGTAACAATAGACCCTGCACGGGATGCAGCCGCAGGGGAGCCCAGAAGCCACAGGGGGCCCCGTGGTGAGAGACGTTTAGTTTACTTGTCCTGAGAGACCTGAGAGACTGACAACTAAGGGCACGGATAGAAAAAAAAAATTCTGCTCTCTGCACAATTGTTCTGACTGAATCTGCTCAGCAACTGAGAACGAATCACACAAAGTTTTGCAAAGATTTGCAAACAATCCCTATTCAGTGTTAAGCAGGCTCTTGTGTACAGCGCCCAGCCCCCAACCTCTCAACCCCTCCCCAAGTGCTGTGTACTGTAGTGGTGCTGGAGGAGTCTGCAGAGCCAGTTCTGCTCCATCAGAGATGGACAGCTGCTCCATCAGAGATGGACAGAGTGAGTGTGATAATCTGAGGCTGGGAGCACACTCGTTTGTCAGTTTTCTGTATGCATTTTCTACACACCATGTGTGCCTGTATGTGTAAAAACATGCATGCTTTATCACAGAAGCGAATGTAATTGATGGAGAAAATGTGTGCAGTGCTTCACTGCTGTCAGTTTTTATCTGCATGGTGAAAACATATTCAAGTGTGCACTAGCCAATTAAATAACTTTGATTCTCAGTTTATCTGTGCAGAAAGTGTGTGTGTGTGTGTGTGTGTGTGTGTGTGTGTGTGTGTGTGTGTGTGTGTGTGTGTGTGTGTGTGTGTGTGTGTGTGTGTGTGTGTGTGTGTGTGTGTGTGTGTGTGTGTGTGTGTGTGTGTGTGTGTGTGTGTGTGTGTGTGTGTGTGTGTGTGTGTGTGTGTGTGTGTGTGTGTGTGTGTGTGTGTGTGTGTGTGTGTGTGTGTGTGTGTGTGTGTGTGTGTGTGGAGGGGAAGGGGCCCCATCCACAGTTTTGCAGGGAGGGGGCCCCAGTTATTTCTGGTTATGCCTCTGACTGCAAGCTACTTTGAGTGATAATTACTGACATATCTATTGCACACTGTATAGATGTTAGCAAATAATATTATATTATTATTATTATTAATAATAGTAAAACCACTTGCCTACACAAAAGAATTAAGTAAACCTCACCCTCCACACAGTTGGGAAATTCTTTTTCTGTATTAAATCTGACAAATTCTTTACATGTGTAGGCAGTCACATATTCTGCCCATATACAGTGTAAACCTCAAAGCCTTTAATTATGGGAACAAAGGAATAAAACATTTATCACTGTTGGACAAAGCAGTGATTGCACAAACACAAGATTTCATACAGACCACTCCATGTATAGCTGGCCTGAAACAGAACTGGAAGTTCTGCGATATTTACTTCTGAGTATAATGTTTATACGCACATACTTTATGCACAGGTGTGGGTAACAGCCGGTTCACACTTGTTTTAAAAACGTTTCTGTGGCTCAGTTTTTTGGCCTGGACCAAAACCGGAGCCACGGGTACCAATGTTAACAAAAGCAGCCGTCTTCCCTCACTTACAAAAACGGATCGCAAAGAAAAACTGAATGGAGAGTCTGGACTTGTCGGGAATTTACGAACCCCGGACACATGGAGGGGTAGCGAAAGGCAATACAAAAACGGATTTTCCTCTACACAGGCTATTTTGCACACAGAAAACAAAGGGAGATCCGGATTGCCTTCTGCCTGCTCCTCCCCTCGGTGTCACCCCATAAGGGCCCTTTTACACTTAATCAGTTAGTCTCAGTTAAAACTGATTTTCAAAGTAATGTCCATGTTTACCTATGGCCTCTTTTACACTTAAAAGAGGAACTCCAGTGAAAATAATGTAATAAAAAAGTGCTTCATTTTTACAATAATTATGTATAAATGATTTAGTCAGTGTTTGCCTATTGTAAAATCTTTAAATCACTGTTTCACATTTTTACTGTTGGCAAGTGATGTAGCTGCTGCATGCTTTTTTGGCAGTTGGAAACAGCTGTAAACAGCTATTTCCCACCATGCAACAAGGTTCACACACAGGAAACTGCCAGAAGTACCACAGTACTCAGAGCTTCTTGTGGGAGGGGTTTCACCACAATATCAGTAATACAGCGCCCCCTGATGGTCTGTTTGTGAAAAGGAATAGATTTCTCATGTAAAAGGGGGTATCAGCTACTGATTGGGATAAAGTTCAATTCTTGGTCGGAGTTTCTCTTTAACGCGTTTTAACTGAAAACTTTTTCCCAATGCACTGCTATGAAAAAAACGCATACCAATGCGTACTAACGCATACCAACTGATTAAGCGTAAATGGGCCCTAAGTGTCCCCTAGTAGCCTGAGGTGGTATCAGCCAGAAAGGGGGCAGCAGGCACAGCGGCAGGGAGGAAACGCCTTTTATGTTACATACTTTCAATCAACAAGATTGTTATACGCAAGTTTGAGAAATCAGAGTCGGTGGAATAAACTGAGACGGAGATGATTTTTGCACCAACTCCACAGCCCTGCTAAGAAATGTGGAATAATTTAAAAACTGATAATCATTAACACACACTTTAGACCTCTGTGGCATTACCACTCTTTTACACAGGACTTTCTTGCTCATCAGTGTGTTGTTCTCCTCAAGGTAAACATACAAGTCAATAGGCAGTAAATAAATATTTATTAACAGGGGTTGTAACATCCAAAAATTAAAAAATTTCTTAAAATAGTTAGTGCTTCAAATATATACATAAACCCCTTTTTCTCTAAAATAGATCGGAGCAGTGCTTTTCAGTGCTGCTAGATTTGGGCGCAGCCGGCGCCTCCATAGATTACAATAGGAATCACTCCTATTGCAGCGCTCAGTGAGCAACGTTGGCTCCGTCAGAAGACGGAGCCGAGGTTCCTTAAAAAACACAATAATTCGGCCTCCAGCAATCGCTGGAAGCAGAATTATTTCATTCCCCCACTATCCATGGCAGCTTGGAGGGGGAATAGTAATACTGGTTGGATAGTGTACTGGTTAAGGGCTCTGCCTTTGACATGGGAGACCAGGGTTCAAATCCTGGCTAGGTCAAGTATCTATTCAGTAAGGAGTTCAAGGCAAGACTCCCTAACACTGCAGGGTGGCCTCTTGAGCGCGTCCCAGTGGCTGCAGCTCTTGAGCGCTTTGCATCCGACAGGAGAAAAGCGCTATACAAATGTTCAGATTATTATCAGATTATTAAAACGGCCCGGACTTGTGCAGAAGCAGGATCAGCCGTATAACAGCTGGATCCTGCGCCCAAGTCTACCGGTGCCGTTTTCAAATGTACTCAAATAGATTCCTATACGTACTCTAATTTATTTATTTTTTTAAACCTGGTCTGTGTGCCATTGCAGAACTGTGCTGAATTGTGCAGTGCCAACAGGATTGTGGAAAGTTTTATTTGTTATTTATCTGCAGTAACAAACTTAAGGTAGCCGTACATCTAGCGATCATGGACAGTTTCGACAAAGAGACAAATCTCTTAGCGGTAATCCCTAGTCAGGCTCGGGATGGAAATCCGCTGTTAAGACAGTTAATCCAAAACCTAAGTACGTTTTATGCGGGAGCTGCAGCAGATCTCTCTGTATGTTTTTATTCTTGTTTTTAGTGTCTAAAAGCTTGTGAAAATATTGTGCGGCTTTTAGACCCTAAATCAGTGATGGCTAACCTTGGCACTCCAGCTGTGGTGGAACTACAAGTCCTATGAGGCATTGCAATATTCTGAAGGCTCTAAGCATAACTCAGGGAGGCAGAGGCATAATGGGATTTGTAGTTTTGTCACAGCTGGAGTGCCAAGTTTAGCCATCACTGCCCTAAATCCACAAATAATCATAACGCTAGGGGGAGGGTTAATCAAATCTGATTAGAGAGAAAGCTGTCAGCTGCTCATACACTGCAAGTCGATTCCCGATCAATTTCAGTATGTAATCTATGGGGAATCGGCAGAGCGCGCACGTGTGAATAGGAGTTGAATAAATTATTTGTCAATTCTGTTTTATTGAGACTCGAGTTCTCTTTTTTGTAAGAGGGAGGTAAGTCCACCCTAACATCCCCCTCTGCTTTTAAACGGTTTTTAAAACTTTTTACTCTACTCTGGCGCCTCTGTATACCGAGCTTTTGCTGATCTTCTAGTCCACCCAGGGTGGAGGGGTGCATCCCCATCTACTATCTACACAGAGCGACTTCTTAACCTGAGTGGGGTCAGGTCCTAATGCTCCCCACCTGCATTTAAAGTGGTTGCCTATGGGTAACCCGCGTTTGTGAGTATATACACATAAAATTGTATTGAACTCTTCATTTTACCTGACAATACTGCACCATATTGGGCTCTCGATTCTCTTCATGTTTTCAAGCATCTATCTATCTATCTATCTATCTATCTATCTATCTATCTATCTATCTATCTATCTATCTATAATAGAGTAAGTGCCTCAACCTTCAAGCAAGAAGAAGAAGTAGCGCCCTGCCCCCAGGGCCGGTCCAAGCAAGAAGGGGCTGGTCCAAGCAAGAAGAAGAAGTAGTGTCATATCAAACCAAGGGCAAAGAGGGATAATTTGCATATTCAGTAGCAGTGCATTGTGGGTAACCACAAATGTTCACTTATAGCTGAATTATTTCAGATTTGCTTCTGTTTTAAGAAGGAAAATTACACCAAGCTTTGATTTTTTTTTTAGTAGGAGGGCTTTTTGGTCCCTTTTATCCCCCTATACATTCTTAGTAGTTTGGGTCACCCTGAGCTGCTTGGTTACCCTGTTGTACTGGTACAAGCCCTATCTCCTACAGCCATATCAATCCCTGCTATGTATTGATGAGGACCAAATGTCTGAAATAGGCTGTCACATGTGGGTTTGATATGACTGTGTAAATCTTTAAGATAACCTTAACCACCCTGGCGTTCTATTGAGATCGCCAGGGCGGCTGCAGGAGGTTTTTTTTTTTTAATTAAAAAAAAAAAACTATTTCATGCAGCCAACTGAAAGTTGGCTGCATGAAAGCCCACTAGAGGGCGCTCCGGAGGCGTTCTTCTGATCGCCTCCGGCAAGCAGAAGTAACAAGGAAGGCTGCAATGAGCAGCCTTCCTTGTTTGGCTTTCCTCGTCGCCATGGCGACGAGCGGAGTGACGTCATGAACGTCAGCCGACGTCCTGACGTCAGCCGCCTCCGATCCAGCCCTTAGCGCTGGCCGGAACTATTTGTTCCAGCTGCGCAGGGCTCGGGCGGCTGGGGGGACCCTCTTTCGCCGCTGCTCGCGGCGGATCGCCGCAGAGCGGCGGCGATCAGGCAGCACACACGGCTGGCAAAGTGCCGGCTGCGTGTGCTGCTTTTTATTTGATCAAAATCGGTCCAGCAGGGCCTGAGCGGCACCCTCTGGCGGTAATGGACGAGCTGAGCTCGTCCATACCGCTAAGGTGGTTAAGTGTGGCAAAAAAAATGACATTTACTCACCTGGGACTTCCCTCAGCCCCCTGCAGCCGATCAGTGCCCTCGCCGTGTCTCGGAGATCCTCCCGTCCTCGCCGGCGACCACTTCTGGTTTCCCCGCCAGGACCCGACAGGCATCGGAACGTGAGTGATTCTTCGCGTTCCCAGCCACAATATCGCCCCCTATGCTGCTATTGCGGCCAGGAAGCCGCAATAGCAGCATAGGGGGCAATATTATGGCTGGAAACGTGAAGAATCACTCGCGTTCCCATGCCTGTCGGCCGGTGACGGCCAAACCGGAAGTGGTCGCCGGCAAGGACGGGAGGAACTCCGAGACACGACAAGGGCACCGATCGGCTGCAGAGGGCTGAGGGAAGCCCCAGGTGAGTAAATGTCATTTTTTTGCCACACTTAAAGTTACCTTTAAAGCTATAGGCTTGCTTAACTTACCAAGGGTGAAAAGGAATAATTTGCATGTTTAGTAGCGGTGCATTGTGGGTAATCACAAATGTTCACTTATAGCTGAATTATTGCAGATGTTCTTCTGTTTTAAAGCGGAATATAACCCTGCATTTCAACTTTGCTCTAAAACATTATTTACAGCATATTATATGCAAAAAGCATTTTTTTTTTACTAGACCAGCATTGGAAGGGTTAAACACAGAGGTTTTAAGTTCTGTGCAGACATTCAGATAGTTACATTCTATTTAGTTAGTGTGTAACTGTTTATCAATAGATACATCTCTTTGGCTGTCCTCCAAGCTCCTTCTCAGTGAGAGAGATGAGTCACAATAAACACATATTTGTAAACAAAAAGTATCTAACTCAAGTTCGGATTCGTCTGCAGAAATCTCTAGGGACTTTAAAGCCCTGTGTAACCCTTCCAATGCTGGTCTAGTAAAAAAAAATGCTGGTTGCATATAATATACTGTAAATAATGTTTTAGAGCAAAGTTGAAATGCAGGGTTATATTCCGCTTAAAGAAGGCAAATTACACCAAGCTTTGATTTTTTTTAGTAGGTCTTTTTGGTCCCTTTTATCGACCTATACATTCTGAGCTTCTTGGTTACTCTGTTGTACTGGTCCAAGCCCTATCTCATACAGTCTTATCAATCCCTGCCATGTGCTGGTGAGGACCAAAACTCTGAAACAGGCTGTCACATGTGGGTTTGATATGGCTGTGTAAAATTTAAAGCTATAGGCTTACTATACATCAGTTGTTCTGGATGCTTGCTTGGCTTACTAAGGGTGAAAAGGAATTATTTGCATATTTAGTAGCAGTGCATTGTGGGTAACCACAAATGTTCACTTATAGCTGAATTATTGCATATTTCATTCTGTTTTAGGAAGGCAAATTACACCAAGCTTTGCTTATTTTAGTAGGAGGTCTTTTTGGTCCTTTTTATCCCCCTATACATTCTGAGAGGTTTGGGTCACCCTGAGCTGCTTTGTTACTCTGTTGTACTGGTCCAAGCCCAATCCCGTACAGCCTTATCAATCCCTGCCATGTACTGATGAGGACCAAAAGTCTGAAACAGGCTGTCACATGTGGGTTTGATATGGCTGTGTAAAATGTAAAGCTATATGCTTGCTATACACCAGTGGCTCTGGATGCTTGCTTGGCTTACCAAGGGGGAAAAGGGGTAATTTGCATATTTAGTAGCAGTGCATTGTGGTTAACCACAAATGTTCACTTATAGCTGAATTATTGCAGATTTCCTTCTGTTTTAAAAAGGCAAATTACACCAATACAGTGTGCGGCATTGCAGGAAGTGACGACAGTGGAACGCACGATGGAACACGGAAGAGGTGAGTCATCCCCGCACGCTGCCTCTTACTAATAGTGGCGGCTGCTACTGTGCTTAAGCTGGAGGGGGAGCGCACATGAGGGGCCCAGGGGAGGGGTTCCTGCTGAGCTTAAGCTGGAGGGGGAGTGCACATGGGGGACCCAGTTGAGAGGGGTCCAACCCCCCTCCCGCCCTCTACACTCTTATGCGGCGTATGCTACGCTGCGGGTCGGCTAGTGTGCTATAATAGGCATCTATACATTATTTGTCCTGTGTCACACTGTCCATCCGTCTTACGCCTCCTATTACCCACATACATGCTGCCATCGTGGCTCATGTGTGACGTCACGTGCCGGCAGCATGTATGCGTCTAATAGGAGGAGGAGGACAGGCAGACACTGCAACACAGGACAGGTATAGTATGGATGCATATTACAGTATATCTACATTACATACACATACAGCACCAGGGGTTTAGTCGCTCGTCTCGATATTGCTCGCCATTACCACCCCACACTGGATCCAGCAAGTCGGCCCTACATCTTGCAGCATGTCCAATCGACTAATGTGACCATTTTCGGCCAGAAATTGGTTGCATTGTTGGTCGGGCATGCACTTGGCGGCACAGATTTTCATCCAATTTTTATTATAGTAATCAAATCGGATGGTCGATCGGCCACCAAGTTGCCTGATGTATGGCCACCTTTATCTCAAAGTGCAAATAACAGAAGTTTTCCATTTCAGCTAAGATGGCCATAAAGTAATTGAATCTCCCCACCCTTTGAAGCGTTTACATTAGGGGAGTAAAACTCAAATACAAAGTGAGTCGAAATTGAACACTGGGACAAATTTACAGGCCAACCTCAATGTCTAGTGTCCACCTTCCTTCCCTATACCCTGGTGTCTAGTGGCCCTCCTCCTCCCATATCATATCCCCTGATGTCTAATGCCTCCTTCCTCCCCTATACAGTTCCCTGGTGTCTAGTGGCCCTCCTCCTCCCCTATAATATTCACTGATGTCTAATGCCTCCTTCCTCCCCTATACAGTTCCCTGGTGTCTAGTGCCACCATCCCTCCCATAAACAGTTCCCCAGTGTCTAGTGGTCCACTTCTCCCCTACACAATTTCCTGCTGTCTAGTGATCCCCTACTTCTCCTATACAGTCCCCTGCTGTCTAGTGACACCATCCTTCCCCTATACAGTTCCCTGTTGTTTAGTGACCCCCTCCTTCCCCTATGCAGTTTCCTGCTGTCTAGTGACACCATCCTTCCCCTATTTCAGCTCTTCCTGTTCAGTAAGCCAGCACCTATTCAGGAGACCTCCCACTTCTACTGCCTATAGTGTTCACTGTCTCAGACAGTGAACACTACAAACAACAGGATAGGTAAGCTAAATAAATATCTTATTGGGTGATTTTGTTTTTTTTAGTTAAGATGGAGTCTCACCCCACTTTATGAGGAAAGAATGGCAACTAGTTCCTTCAGGAGACACTACAGTAAGCACTGAGTGAGGACAATAAAGCATTGAGTGACAAAGCCTTCAACTGCCCAGCAGCAGCTAAGTGCTGGCACAAAATCCATGAGAGATGGAAGCTGTGACGTGTGGACTCTGGGGAACACACCTGATTGTTATTGCTGGGATGTATAGAGACAATAGACAAGAACGCATTGCAGCTCCAGATCCAGGCAGGATGGGCCCATGGCGGAGTACCACTGTCTCTACATACACACTGTGACAGCACCCTCCACATGACGTCACCCTTCTACGTCACACGCTCCCCAGTACCTACCACTTGGTATCGGCTGGCGGCCTGGAGGTACTGATGATCCATGACCGAGAGGGGAAGCAACCAGCAGCGCCCAGGTGGTGTCCCCCGCTCTTCCTGCACAGCCTGTGTGTAGCTCCTGCTTCCTGTACCGCTCGCTCTAGCGATCCCTCTACGTGTAATAGATAATGATATATGTAACTGTGTGCCTATACTGTCTATACAGCACTGCTCAGCTCCGCTACGCGTGGCCCCGCCTACCGCCCCCGATGCTGCCTCCGCACAGCCCCATGGGCGTGGCACCAGGCAGGAGGGATGTCCTTTGTCTCATCGAACGCAGGCCAACTACTTGTTGCCATGGTTTCTGAGGAACGCAAATAAGGACATATTGGATGACGTAACAAGTACTGCCGTCACGTGACCGCTGTGAACCAGGAAGTACACTAGCGGGGCATGTTCTGCTCACCTGTGCTGAGTTACCTGGAAGCCACTCCTTGTGCTGGAAGTACGCCGCTTGGTTTACTGATCAGAGGCTTGCTGTGCGACAGCCACTCGCTGTTCACATCCGAACCTTCTCGCATTAGTTTTGAATGCTACTGTTGATAGGGTCAATACAATAATGGCTTGAAATACTGTACACCCCCAACAATACAATGGGCTCTATTCTCAAAGAGCCAAAAGTACCGCAAAATTTTACCGGTAAATTCCCGCCAGCGGTAAACTCCGCATTTTTTTAGCATTCACTAACATTTTCCGCATGTTTGCCGCATGCGGGAAAAAAGATGCGGAAACAGGCATTATTCATGCGGGAATCATGCGGTAAAAAGGTCGCATGAAAAAGTGTTTAAAAAAAAAAAGTTAAAGTCCACCAAGCACAGCCCTTAAGCCTCCACACTTCATTAAAGTCAATGGGATGCGGAATATATCACCTACTTCTTGTAGGTGATAAAAATTCGGTAATTAACGAAGAAAAGATGCGCCTGAACATCTTTGAGAATTGATATTTTATTGCGGAAAATACCGACTTTTGCGGAAATTTTACCGCATGAATCCCGCACTTTTATCACACTTTTTCCGCATGCGGAAAAAACATGCGGAACATTTTGAGAATCCCAACTTGCCGGTATTTTGGGTGCAAACTTCCCGCATGTACTTTACCGCATGCGGAAACTCATTGAGAATAGAGCCCAATAAGGCAGAAAATATTCTAAAATACCATAATTAGGGACAGACCTGGATTTACCTCAGAGGAGCCTATAGGCACAGATGTCCTGGCACCTTAGACTTTGCCTTTAGAAATCTACAAACCCCTGCTGAACCGCACCTAAGGGTGCTGGCTGTCCCAGGTGTCACTTCTCCCTTACTTCCCTTGCCCAACATAGGTAGCTACAGGTGCCCCTTAATGTTGAGGGTAAGGCCCTGTTCACATTGGCGGTCGCCGTCCGGAATCGCCGTGCCGAATCCGGACCGCATGCGGAACGGACGCACGGCATAGCAATGAAAGTCTATGCGTCCGTTCACATGCGTCCGTTCCGTCCGGACCAGACTCCGGCGTAAGACCCAACATGCGCTATTTTTTGGTCCAGCTTCTCCGGCTCACGTATCCGGAGCGGAGCCGGACTGTTGCATCCGGCCAATAGAAACCAATGAGAAACGGAGAGCGCACAACACACTGGCTATAAAAACCGGACGTTCTACCCCACTTCCTATGCGTATTGTAGCGGCGATTTTGGATGGGGACACATGGGCAAGCATTTTGGAGTGGAGCAGCAGTGACTTTAAACGTGCTGGAGATGTTGGCAGTATGTCGGAGGTGGAGGTGAGTGCTAAACAGCGGAGGGCCTGATTCCACAGGTCCACCTTCTGCTGACCTCCTAGACCCCAACATTTTTATTTTATTTCTACTATCTTTTGCCAAACGAATCCGGATCGCATCCTGATGAACACCTGATGCAACCTGACCGGATCGGATCCGGATCAGAACCGTACGGTTCCGATCCGGGTCCGGTCAGGTCATCCGGTCCGTTTGGCAGAGAACCGCAAGTGTGAACGGGGCCTAAGTCTGGTTATCTAATACTAAGTAGCTAGAGTTGCCCCCAAGTATTAAGTAGCTCAAGGAACCTTAATATGAAGTAGCTGGAGGTGTCCCCAAGTATCAGATAGCTAGAGGTGCCCCTGACTGAAGGGAGATCTTGTCAGTTGAATGCCAAGAGCAGGTTGAGCAATCTCTTATTTACTATCTTATAAGGTATCTGCACAGGGAGGGAGGCACTCGGGGACTTTCCATCATCAGGCGCCTGTAGGCACGTGCTTGCAGTGCCTTATGGTAAATCCGGCCCTGATTAGAGAAAATGAAAACATTAGAAATAAGCAGCATATCCCCAAACAACACAACTGGGCAGCTTGCAGGATACATTCGAGCTGGCAAAAAAAAAATCTACTTACCCGGGGCTTCCTCCAGCCCCCGGCAGCCGATATGTCCCTCGCTGCTGCTCCATTGTCCCAGGATCCCCTCCGTTCCAGATTGCGACCTCACCAAGTCGGCATCTACTGCGCCTGCGCAATTGCCGATGGTGATTGCACTAAGTGGTCTGAAGCGTTCTACGCAGGCGCAGAAGTATTTTGCCTGCGCAGAATACTTAAGCCCACGTGGGCGCGACCCCGAGCAGAGCTCGCGCAGGCGCAGTAGATGCTGACCTGGCAAGGTCGGCATCTGGAACGAAGGGGATACCAGGACACTGGAGCTGCGGCGAGGGACATATAGGCTGCCAGGGGCTGGAGGAAGCCCCTGGCAAGTAAATCTCATTTTTTTGCCAGCTCGGATATATCTTTTAAAACAATATAATTAGAAAGCATGACCACATAACAAAAATAGTCATTGTGGGAAACTGCAGGCTGGGGGAATAAGGCATAAGAAGCGACTATTACCTCTTCTGTGCCACTCTTGTTTGCCGTATATATATTGAGGTTCCCTTACTAAAGGGAGCTCCCAGACTCCACCATTACAATTCCCTAGCAACTATCCCCAAATGTGTGGGCATAATTTCTACCACCTCTGAGCACTAAAGGTGGGTATGACATGGACAGGGGTTTTGCCGGAGTCTAGGAAAGATGTCTACCCCTCTCCTGCAAGGTCCCTCAGTGTCATGGATGATGAAGGCTTGTTTTGTTTAGAATGGCAGAGCCCTGTGCTTTCCAGCTCAGCCATTCTGGCTATAGCAACACAAATAGGGGACAAATGGCTAAAGTAACTTTTAGGGGGACCATTGCAAATTTTTTTTTTAATTTATTAAAAAAATAAAATGTAGATTCCTCCTCAAGGGTTTTATTATGTTTTATTACGTAGGTAAAGGGGGTAATTTTTGCCCGCCCACCCACCAAATTAGCATTAAAGGACTCACAAGGCCAGTGTAACGATTGGTGTCAGCACGCAGAGAGAATCTGATTATTGGTGATCTGCAGTATCACCAAGAATACAGCTATATACCTGATTATTGATTATCTGCAGAATCACCGATAATACAGATATATTGCTAACCTCTGGACACCTGAAGTGTGTGAGTGTTTGGTGTAACAGTAGTACTTTGAGTATAGCACAGGAATTTAGAGACAGTATGGGCAATACTGCTCTAGAGATAAGGAAACCTTCCAGTAGCCTGAGACTCCCCAAGGGGCGGAGTCAGGCTGGATGAAGGAAGGTTCAGAGAGTGAGTGACAATAAAGACCAATGTCACTGAGTGATCTGGAGACTATCTTTTAATAGTAGAGATAGCTCTCGTGGTCGGGCAAGCCAGGTCGGCAACACACGGTCAGATAAGGTACATAGACAGAAGAAATATCAATTAGAGTAGCGCTGGACTATGGGCTGTGCAGCTAAAAAGGTAACGGGGCACTCCAAACCCTGCAAGGCAAAAGTACAAACAAACAATATACCCTAGCGCTATGAATTCAGCTGTGCCACAGTTTACATAAACGGCTATGTGTAGCCTAATGAAAGGGGTAATACAGTACCTTGATGAAGATATTACCCAAAACACACGCATAAGTGAAGACGTGCGCCATGATCTGCTTGAAACAGTAATCCCGACACCCTCCCTGTCACGGACAGTGACAGTGGCTCCGTACAGCGCTGTAGCCGGCTGCTGAGGCTCCGATCAGGTGATCTCCGGCCTCACTTCCTCCTGACGTCGGCAATGCGCTCCAGGGTGGTTCCGATTCCTTATTGGTCAGAGCGACTCACAGCGCTCCCTGGCTGTAAGAGGAATTGGGAAAATAGTGCACACTGTATGTACATAGAGCCCACACGCAGGTGTTTTTACTTACAGGAAAACTTATTGATTTATTGCACATAAAAAGTAGCCATACTCCCGACTCGAGTTTCGACCTTTAGCCTTCCTCAGGGGGTGGGGCTACTTGATCACAAGCTCATTTATATAACAAAAACTCCTCCCATATGGGTAGTTAACCCTTTATTGGGAAATTCACACGATTTAAACAATTAAAATATCAGATTAAAAAAACAACAGTAATGGCGTCACATTAAGTGTAAAACAATCATAAAACTACCACATGTATATTTTACAATGTTCCATTATTCATCCTTAATAAAACAATTGAGACCAAAATTGGCATTCAGGCCATTAGGAGATAGAGATTGCATTTGGAAAATCCACCGAGTTTCCAACTGGGATAGTGTCTTAATCACATTGCCACCCCTCCAGTGTGGCTCAATGGAGTCAATTCCATAACATTTGATTCCTTTTAACATTGGGAACATTGGTGGTTTCACATCACGAATACAATTTTTTACAAGCTTATTCCCTAGGTTTTTTGCCAGTCTGTACACTATTTTCGGTTTTTCTGGTAATTCAGGACCAATTACTGGGTCCTCTTTTAAGATAACCCAACTCTCTGAAAGCATCTTTCTAACTTTTTTGTAATCCCGTGAGTAAGTGGTCACAAAGGAACAATCCATTTTATTTGAACTCGAGTCGGGAGTATGGCTACTTTTTATGTGCAATAAATCAAGAAGTTTTCCTGTAAGTAAAAACACCTGCGTGTGGGCTCTATGTACATACAGTGTGCACTATTTTCCCAATTCCTCTTACAGCCAGGGAGCGCTGTGAGTCGCTCTGACCAATAAGGAATCAGAACCACGCTGGAGCGCATTGCCGACGTCAGGAGGAAGTGAGGCCGGAGATCACCTGATCGGAGCCTCAGCAGCCGGCTACAGCGCTGTACGGAGCCACTGTCACTATCCGTGACAGGAAGGGTGTCGGGATTACTTCAAGATCCAAGCAGATCATGGCGCACGTCTTCACTTATAAGTGTGTTTTGGGTAATATCTTCATCAAGGTACTGTATTACCCCTTTCATTAGGCTACACATAGCCGTTTATGTAAACTGTGGCACAGCTGAATTCATAGCGCTAGGGTACATTGTTTGTTTGTACATAGACAGAAGGCTGATTCGGTATCCAAGGCAAGCAGGATTTGGCAACAGAGTATCAGATGTGCGAGGTACCGAATCAGAGATCAGAGGAGTAGTCAGGAAAGCAATAAGTCATAACAGATATCAAACAATGCCTAGTCTGGGTGTGAGGTCCTTGGTCTCTACACCCTGGAACTAGTCTGATGTATAACAGAATGGTAACACAAGTTCCCTAGTCTGGGTGTGAGGTCCGTGGTCTCTACACCCTGGAACTAGTCTGATGTATAACAGATTGATAACACAGGTTCCCTAGTCTGGGTGTGAGGTCCGTGGTCTCTACACCCTGGAACTGGTCTAAGCATAAACAGATTGATAACACAGGTTCCCTAGTCTGGGTGTGAGGTCCGTGGTCTCTACACCCTGGAACTGGTCTAAGCATAAACAGAATACAATACAAGTAATCTGGCTCAGTGTGAATTCCCAGGTCCACCTGGTTCAAACACACTGCAAGCTCTGACTAAGGTCTGAGTGCTTCCACGTAGTGTTCGCAACGGCAGACAACTTGTGACTGGCCAGCAGCAACTATATATAGTGTAGCGCTCTCTGGCGCCACCTCTAAGTGATGGACCAATGGAAACTTGCTCTAGCGTCAGCCGACCAGCCTGGTCAGCTGGTCCCCTCTTGGCCGTCATAAAAGTTCTGCCTCTCAGCGCGCGTATTCCTAAACCTGTGTGAACTAACAGACTCAGCCACACCAGAGGCACGCTGCTGCGTGCAAACCGCCGCGCTGGACGCGGAACCAGCCGCCTCGCTGTCAGTACATGCGGCGGCTATTCCGCGTTCTGCCATGTTACCAGGCGCACGCCTCCGCGTGCAAACCGCCGCGTTGGACGCGGAATCAGCCGCCTTGCTGTCAGAACGCGCGGCGGCTTTTCCGTGTTTTCTCACAGTACCCCCCCCCCCCTGAGGAGTGGACTCCGAACAACTCCTACCCGGCTTTCCAGGATGTAAGTTATGGAACTCCCTTTTCAAGTCCTCTGCGTGCATACGACAGTCTGGCACCCAAGTTCTTTCCTCTATGCCATACCCCTTCCAATGGACTAAATACTGCACGGAGTTCTGCACAAGCCGTGAGTCTAAGATCTTCTTAACTTCATACTCGGGTTGGTCATCTACCAACACGGGGGGGAGTGGAATCCACGTGCACTGCGGGCTTGAGTAAGGACACATGGAATGATCTCACACCTCGCATGCTGGCGGGGAGATCAATGGCATAAGTGACATTATTGATTTTCCTGGTCACTGGAAAAGGACCCACAAATCTGGGACCTAACTTGGGCGACAGTTGCTTCAGAGCCAAATGTCGTGTGGACACCCAGACCAAGTCTCCTGGACGGAATTCCCACTCTACGGAACGTCTCTTGTCAGCCTGTTTTTTCTGACTCTGAAAAGCCTTCCCCAGGTTCTTCCTGACTATTCCCCAAATTTGTTTCAATGACTTTTGCCAATCCTCCAGGGCTGGAAACGGAGTAGAAGCCACTGGTAATGGGGTGAACTTAGGTAACCTTCCTGTCACCACCTGAAATGGAGAAAATCCTGAGGAAGAGCTTTTCAGATTGTTGTGTGCAAATTCTGAAAACGGCAAGAATTTGACCCAGTTGGTTTGCGCATCCGCAACATAACACCTCAGAAACTGTTCTAGAGACTGATTGGTTCTCTCGGTCTGGCCATTGGTCTGTGGGTGGTAGCCTGATGAAAAAGAAAGCTCCATGTCTAACTGATGGCAGAATGCCCTCCAAAACTTGGAAACAAATTGGACTCCCCGATCTGACACTATATTTTCCGGAATACCATGCAGCCGGAAAATATGCAGGATGAAGAGATCGGCCAATTCCTGGGCCGAGGGGAGTCCTTTCAGGGCGACAAAATGGGCCATCTTACTGAATCTATCGACTACCACCCAGATGACCATCATGCCCTCAGACCTGGGGAGCTCACCCACAAAATCCATGGACAGATGGGTCCATGGTTCACTCGGGACTGGCAAGGGCTGTAATGTCCCCACAGGTGCCTGACGGGAGGGTTTGCTCCTTGCACACACTGCACATTCTCTCACATACTCCTTGCAGTCAGTTGCCAATGATGGCCACCAAGCACACCTAGCAACAAGGTCCTGCGTTCTGGTGGACCCAGGATGCACAGCATTCTTGTGGGAATGGAACAGTTGCAATATCTGTAGACGAAAAGGCAGTGGTACAAACATGACCCCTTCAGGCTTCCCCTCTGGTACATCCTGTTGGAATGGACCCAACGTCTCTGCCCAGTCCCTCCAGGTCTCAGTAGCTGCCAGGACCACTTTCTGCCGGAGAATGGTTTCTGGGTCTGAGGGCTGTGCTGTCTCGGGCTCGAAACATCTGGATAAGGCATGTGCCTTGATGTTTTTACTACCAGGGGTATACGTGATTACAAATCTGAATCTCGAGAAAAACAATGACCACCGGGCCTGTCGGGGGCTAAGTCTCTTAGCACCCTCAATGTATTCCAGATTCTTGTGGTCAGTGTAAACGGTAATAGTTTGTTCTGCCCCTTCTAGCCAATGGCGCCATTCCTCAAAGGCCAACTTGATGGCTAGAAGTTCCCTATTGCCTATATCGTAGTTTTTCTCTGCGGGTGAAAATCTACGGGAAAAGTAGGCACAAGGGTGTAATTTTCCCTGCAACCCAGAACGCTGAGACAGCACAGCCCCTACCCCTACCTCTGAGGCATCTACCTCCATGATAAACGGAAAGGTGATGTCAACGTGTCTCAATATGGGTGCAGAACAGAACAATTTCTTCAGAGTGGAGAAAGCAGCATGGGCCTCAGGGGACCAGTGGTGAGTATCTGCCCCTTTTTTGGTTAGACTGGTGAGAGGTGAGATCACCGTAGAGTACCCCTTTATGAACCTCCTATAGTAGTTGGCGAACCCCAAGAACCTCTGGAGAGCCTTCAGTCCTACAGGTTGGGGCCACTCCAAGACAGCTGAGACTTTAGCAGGGTCCATAGAGAGACCAGAGGTTGAAATTATGTACCCCACAAAGGCGACAGAGGTCACCTCGAAAATGCACTTCTCCAACTTAGCATACAGCATGTTTTGTCTTAACTTCCGTAATACAAATTTAACATGATCCCTGTGTTCTGAGAGGTTAGACGAGAAAATTAGTATGTCATCTAAATATGCCTAGACAAATTTGCCTAAAACCTCTCTGAAAACCTCATTGATCAGTTCCTGAAAGATGGCCGGGGCGTTATACAACCCGAAGGGCATCACCAGGTACTCGTAATGCCTGTCGGGCGTGTTAAAGGCCGTCTTCCATTCATCGCCGTCCCTGATCCGCACAAGGTTGTATGCACCCCTTAAATCCAACTTCGAGAAGATTTTAGCATTGGTGACCTGAGTGAATAAATCGTCTATCAAGGGCAAAGGATAACGATTTTTTACTGTAATTTTATTTAAGCCCCGATAATCAATGCATGGACGGAGGCCTCCATCCTTCTTTTTCACAAAAAAGAAACCTGCCCCTGCTGGTGACTGAGAGGGACGAATAAAACCTTTGGCTAAGTTTTCTCGGATGTATTCTTGCATGGCTAATTTCTCTGGCCCAGATAAATTATAGAGATGACCTCTAGGGGGCATACAACCAGACCTGAGATCAATGGGGCAATCGAAAGGACGGTGTGGACAGGGCCGGGCCGAGGCATAGGCTGGAGAGGCTCCAGCCTCAGGGTGCAGTGTAGGAGGGGTCGCACAATTCATTCAGTTGTCATTCCTAATTGTGTATTAAGCAGAAAGAAATAAGAAAAGGAGATACATAGCAGTGACTGCAAGCCAGATAACTAGATATTAAGGTGTTAGGGAGGTTGTGGGCTCTGTGGCCCTCTTAGTCTAATAGCAATCAGTGTGTGATGGCTGGGGTGGGAGGGATGGAGGGGCGCACTTTTGTGTCTCAGCCTTGGGTGCTGGAGGACCTTGTCCCTGCTCTGGGTGTGGAGGAAGTTTATCTGCTGACTTGGGACAAAACACGTCCGCAAATTCTGAATACTGATCTGGCAAACCCTCCATGTGAATCTTGGTTTTACCTAAGGTTACCTTCGCTAGACAATGATGATAACAATGGGTAGACCAGCTCGTTAGCTGACCTGTAGCCCAATTGATCTGAGGCGAGTGAAGTTGTAACCATGGCATGCCAAGAATGATCGTGGAGGTTGTTATTCGTAACACCAGGAATTGTTAACTCTCTTTATGTAACACCCCTATGGTGACCCATAACTCTGGGGTCTGAGACAGAGGGTGGTTACTTTGCAGAGGGGAATGTCCACTGCAGTGACCCGAATCCGTTGCTTCAACGGGGTGATCGGAATCCCCAATTTCTTAGCAAATTCAAAATCCATAAAATTGACTGCTGAGCCAGAGTCAATGAAGACTTCAGTAGTCTCTGTCTTATCTTTCCAAGATATCACACAGGGAAGGAGCAAACGTTTATCATCTGGAGGTAATGACTGCGCGCCTAGGGTATTACCTCCGACTACGCCTAGGCGGCAGCGTTTCCTGACTTTTTAGGACAATTCTGCACTTTATGACCCCCTCTGCACAGTATAGACAGAGCTGCTCTCTTACTCTGCGCCTCAGTTCCACCTGGGACAATCTCGACCGACCAATCTGCATTAGTTCTGGTGGAGGTGAAGCGGGGGGAGATGGAACAGGTGGAGGTGCAGCGTAGGACACATATCTCACGTTGTTCCTACCCCTGGTCTGTCTTTGATAACGCAGACGTCGATCAATTCTGATGGCTGATGAAATAGCCTCATCGATAGATTTTGGCTCAGGATGACCCAACATTAGATCAGAGACCTCATCTGACAACCCTGACAAAAAACAGTCTAGAAGGGCGAATGAGTCCCACCTAGCCAACACTGCCCATTTCCTGAACTCTGCAGCATAATTTTCTACCGGACCTTTGCCTTGTCGTAGCATCTTGAGCTTCCGCTCAGCGGTAGAGGCAATGTCCGGGTCATCATAAATTATAGCCATTGCTTTAAAAAACTCTTCCACCGAGGTTAGGGCCTTTTGCTCAGTTGGAAGGCTATATGCCCAAGTCTGGGAATCGCCTGACAATAAAGTCTTAATGAAAGTTACTCTTTGTGCCATGGTTCCTGAGGAATTAGGCCTTAACTCAAAGTATGACAACACTCTATGGCCTCAATTCACTAAGATCATGCTAGAGATAATAAGGCAAGAGAAAACTTACCTCCACATAAGAGAGAGTTATCTTATCTCTTCATTCCTTAAGTTACCTCCTCTGTGGTTAAGTTACCTCCTCTGTAGTTATTTTACCTCCTCTGTAGTTAATTTACCTCCTCTGTAGTTGTTTTCACATGCAGTTAATAAACAGCCTGTCTTTAACTCTGGAGTTATTTTAAGGATTGAAGAATTAACTTAAAGACAGAAGAGATAATTTTAGGTTTGCCTGAGGTAAAATGTTTCCTGAATACTACATGCCTTATCACCATGGTAACAACTCTAGAAGAGTTATTAAAGACAGGAGATAAGCTTAGTGAATTGAGGCCTATTTCTGAAATCCCGGAAGTCAGATCTGTGACCAGAAAATCTTTCAGGTACAGACATGCGTATGTCTGTGCTAGGAGGAGATCGCACTGAATCCACAGCCGTCTGATAAACTTGTACAGTCCCAGACAAAGCGTTGATTTGAGTCTGATGACTGTCCAGCACTCGGGTGTAATTCTCCACCGTAGTGGTGAGTGCATCTAGATGGCTGCGGAGTGCGTCCATTTGGGTTTGGTCTGTCGTTCTGTAACGATCGGTGTCAGCATGCAGAGAGAATCTGATTATTAGTGATCTGCAGTATCACCAAGAATACAGATATATACCTGATTATTGATGATCTGCAGAATCACCGATAATACAGCTATATTGCTAACCTCTGGACACTTCGATAATGTGAGTGTTTGGTGTAACGGTAGTACTTTGAGTATAGCACAGGAATTTACAGACAGTATGGGCAATACTGCTCTAAAGATAAGGAAACCTTCCAGTAGCCTGAGACTCCCCAAGGGGCGGAGTCAGGCTGGATGAAGGAAGGTTCAGAGAGTGAGTGACAATAAAGACCAATGTCACTGAGTGATCTGGAGACTATCTCTTAATAGTAGAGATAGCTCTCGTGGTCGGGCAAGCCAGGTCGGCAACACACGGTCAGATAAGGTACATAGACAGAAGGCTGATTCGGTATCCAAGGCAAGCAGGGTTTGGCAACAGAGTATCAGATGTGCGAGGTACCGAATCAGAGATCAGAGGAGTAGTCAGGAAAGCAATAAGTCATAACAGATATCAAACAATGCCTAGTCTGGGTGTGAGGTCCTTGGTCTCTACACCCTGGAAATAGTCTGATGTATAACAAAATGGTAGCACAAGTTCCCTAGTCTGGGTGTGAGGTCCGTGGTCTCTACACCCTGGAACTAGTCTGATGTATAACAGAATGGTAACACAAGTTCCCTAGTCTGGGTGTGTGGTCCGTGGTCTCTACACCCTGGAACTAGTCTGATGTATAACAGATTGATAACACAGGTTCCCTAGTCTGGGTGTGAGGTCCGTGGTCTCTACACCCTGGAACTGGTCTAAGCATAAACAGATTGATAACACAGCTTCCCTAGTCTGGGTGTGAGGTCCGTGGTCTCTACACCCTGGAACTGGTCTAAGCATAAATAGATTGATAACACAGGTTCCCTAGTCTGGGTGTGAGGTCCATGGTCTCTACACCCTGGAACTGGTCTAAGTATAAACAGAATACAATACAAGTAATCTGGCTCAGTGTGAATTCCCAGGTCCACCTGGTTCAAACACACTGCAAGCTGTGACTAAGGTCTGAGTGCTTCCACGTAGTGTTCGCAACGGCAGACAACTTGTGACTGGCCAGCAGCAACTATATATAGTGTAGCGCTCTCTGGCACCACCTCTAAGTGATGGACCAATGGAAACTTGCTCTGGCGTCAGCTGACCAGCCTGGTCAGCTGGTCCCCTCTTGGCCGTCATAAAAGTTCTGCCTCTCAGCGCGCGCGCGCGTATTCCTAAACCTGTGTGAACTAACAGACTCAGCCACACCAGAGGCACGCTGCTGCGTGCAAACCGCCGCGCTGGACACGGAACCAGCTGCCTCGCTGTCACTACATGTGGTGGCTTTTCCGCGTTCTGCCATGTCACCAGACGCACGCCTCCGCGTGCAAACCGCCGCGTTGGAAGCGGAATCAGCCGCCTTGCTGTCAGAATGCGCGGCGGCTTTTCTGCGTTTTCTCACAGCCAGAAATTAAATGTAGTTTTACTTACCTGGGGCTTCTTCTAGCCCCTAAAAGTCATTTGGGTCTCTCAGCGCAGCTCTGGTCCACTCCGTGGACCGCTGGCAGCCTATAAAGATCACCGACAACTGATGGGTCAGCTCCTTCTGTGCAGTATTCTCCTGATCACGTGCGTACGCACCTAGGCGCTCGCATGCACAGAAGGTGAGACCCATTGGGGGTCGGCAATCCTTACAGGCTGCCAGCAGGACCACAGAGAGGACCAGAGCTGCGCCGAGGGACCCAAATGACTTCTAGGGGCTGGAAGAAGCCCCAGGTAAGTAAAAGTACATTAAATTTCTGGCCTCGTGAGTCCTTTAATCACCTCATTCTATCTGGAGGACTATAGTCATTCAAATAGAAGCTGCTAAAGTATAACTGGACGCGTATTCGCATTCAAAGTTAAGAGTTACTGTGGCGCGTACACTCGCATGTGCCCATCGCTCGTTCCCGGTGGCATTTACGTGGCAATGATTGGTGAAGGGGAACAAGTTAATTAGGACTAACGTTGCTGATCAGCGTCGTACAGCAACTTCCTGACGTCACGCCATAGGTCATACGTGTGCACGAAATCGGGTTCGTACTTGCGTTATGCAATGTGAAAGAGCCTTTAGGGACTCAGCTTTTTTTAATATGCATGCCATGAGGGTATATTACTGTTATTTTCATAAATAAAGGGCTTGCAATTATTGGCCAGATACAAAAAAATCCCCAAACAGAAAAGAATACACTTATGTTTCCAAATAATATATTGTCGCCATACATTGTACTAGGAACATAATTTAAATGTTATGAAAACCGGGACTAATGGGCAAATACAATGGGTGGGCTTTATTTATAGTAGCATTGCTTATTTTAAAACTATAGGGGATGGAATTGGAGAAATAGTGTATTTTTTCATTTTTTTCCCCCTATACAATGCGCAGAAAATGAAATAATTACTGAAAACAAGTATCAGCCCCAAAAACCTAATTTGTGATGAAAAAAGAAGATATGGATGGTGTGAGAAGTAGTGATAAAGGCCAAATGAATGGAAGGAGCGCTGACAGGTGAAAATGGCTCTTGGCGGTAAGGGTAAAATAGCCTGTGGGATAAAGTGATTAAGAAACAAATAATCTTTATTAATAAAGAAAACATTTTTGTGAAATCACATATAGTATAAAAGAGCCCAAACTTGAAGGGAACCTGAAGTGAAAAAGATATGCGTGGAGCCTGTGCTATGAGGATGAATCTATTCATGCAGGTACGCTGTTTAAAAGCCTAGCGGTGTGAGTAATACACTGCTTGGCAATTGTTGGGGGAGCTTATTTGAATGGGGGAGGGGTTGATGTGCTTAAAGGAAACATAAATCAAAATGTGGTGCCCCATGATATACTTACCCGGGGCTTCCTCCTCGCAGCCGCCGGCCCGGGGTCCCCGGTGCAGAGACCAAACTCCTCTACTGCGCCTGCACGAGCGCCGCTGTCAATTAAGTATACATTGTCCGCAGTGAACTGCGCAGGTGTAGAACTACTGCGCCTGTGCAGTACACTGAGGACAACATGAACTTGATTGACAGCGGTGCTTCACGCAGACGCAGTAAGGACGACCTCGATGGAATGTCAGATGCAAGGGGCTGGGGAAAGCCCCGGGTAAGTATATCATGGGGCAGCACATTTTGCTTTATGTTTTCCTTTAAGCTACCACCCAGTGGTTCTGCATGAGGAGCTGGATAACAATTAAGTCAGGCACGCTGTGCAAAGGCTGGGTGAGCTGCAGATCAGACGCTGCTGGAGGCTGTGGGAACTTCCAAGTTTGGAGAAAGCCTGGCTGTGATTGGCTGCTGTGCAGAATGCAGGAGCAGTAGCCCTGCACAAGAGCCTACTCCAGCAAGCAGTGACAAGTGAAAAAGGTCAATAAGACGCCCCAGCACTAAAGAGACATCAGGTTTAGGGCCCGTTCAGATCACAAATACGGATGGCCATGCGTGCGGAACGCGTGCGGACCGCAACGCGTACGAACGCATGGCCATCCGCGTTTGTGTGCGTTGTGTGGCTGATCCCATCACTGAAAAGTGAATGGGACAGCCACACGTTTTAGCAAAATCTGCGTGCAGCATGCGTTCCCGGACCGCACAGGTCCAGAACGCATGCAGTGTGAACATCAGACATTGCACTCTATGCAATGTCTGATGTCGTGCGTATCGGCCACCTGCACGCTTTTCCAAAACGCGGCTAGAAACGCGTGCAGTGTTAACGGGCCCTTAGTGTTTTTTTCCCCTGATTTTTGTCCTCTAAACCTAGGTACGGCTTTTACCACAAACAAGACAAGATGTTCCCTACAAGAACCGATCCACTCCATATGAGTCAATATAAATTCATCTTTATTGAAAAAAGCAAAAATATATACAAAAAAACTACAAAGCTCTAAAACAAGAGCCATAGGGGGGAAAGGGGAACTGACAAAAGTGTATCAATGAAGCAGAGTTCTCAAAAAAGAGTAAAATACAGTGCACTACAAATATGGGTCAAATACAGCTGAATATAAACATTGGATAATACACTTAGTCCACACCGCATGCCCAGAGGAAGCTGCCTTGGACTTTTGAGCAGCGAATTGCGACGGTAAGACAGCCATACGGGGGGATGCTCTGACTCATACACTATCATGTCTTCTCTTTGTGGGTAGCCTTATGGATTTACCATAAGGCACTGTAGGCACGTGCCTACATGTGCCTGTTGGTGAAAAGGCGGCTCACTCCCCTCCCCAGTGCTTCCCTCCCTCCTTAACTATGCACAGTCCCAAGCAGAGTGTAAATGAGAGGTTATTCAACCGGGTCTCGGCATTCCACTGATCAGATCTCCCCTCAAGTCAGGGAGGATGGATCTGGCTACCTAATAGAAAGGCACCTGTAGCTACCTATGACAGGCAAGGGAACTAAGGGAGAAGTGACAGCTGGGCAGCCAGTACACTTGTGGTGCAGTTTAGCGTTTGTTTGTAGGTTCATAGAGGCCAAAGTCTAGGGTGCCAGGACATCCCTGCCTAACACCACCATGTGCCTCCATATAAACAAAATAAATAGCGAGGTGCCCAGATAACGTAATTAAGTAGCCAAGTGCACCCTAGGTAAAATAAATAGGCTTGTAGTATTGAGTACCTGTACCTCAAATAGCAGTATTGGGCCCCTTCCTCACTTGTACGTAGAGATAGCAGTATTGGGCCCCTTCCTCACTTGTATGTAGAGATGGGCCGAACCTCCAAATTTTGGTTCGCAAACCGGGTTCACGAACTTCCGCGAAAGGTTCGGTTCGCGCAAACTTTTGCGAACCGCAATAGACTTCAATGGGAAGGCGAACTTGGAAAACTAGAAACAGTTATGCTGGCCAGAAAAGTGATGGAAAATATGTTTCAAGGGGTCTAACACCTGGAGGGAGGCATGGCAGAGTGGGATACATGCCAAAAGTCCCGGAGAAAAATCTGGATTTGACGTAAAGCAGCGTTTTAAGGGCAGAAATCACATTGCATGCTAAATTGGAGGCCTAAAGTGCTTTAAAACATCTTGCATGTGTATACATCAATCAGGTAGTGTAATTAGTGTGCTGCTTCACACTGACAGACCAAACTCACTGTGTAACGCACCGCAAACAGCTGATTGTGTAGTGACGGCTTTGCTGGACTGGTGCGCAACATGGTGAAATTGCTCTTCCTCAGTGATATCTGGTAATGTCTGACTGCCTTATCAACTTTCAATGGTTCTTTTTCTACCATTGTTGAAGCTTAGCTTACATCTATTTTTTTTTATTACATTTTCTACTTGCTGTTCAGTACCTGCAATGAGAATCTGTTATGGAGGGCAAGTCTGCCATTGTCACCACGGGTAATGGCCGGTGAGTCAAGGTTCGATTCCGGTCCGAAGTGGGAGCCTGAGACCCATGCTGTACCTGCCCTGACCGTGCTTTGCAGACCAGGCATCTGTGGTCAGATGGACCCTTGACCCATCGGAAGACAAGCCAACTCGGAAGCATTTGCCAAGAATGTTTTATGGAGGGCAAGTCTGCCATTCATTCAACTGTGTGAAACTTTCGATGGTACTTTCTCAGTACCATGGTGACTGACCACGGGTCATGGCCGGGGAATCCACCACACATCCAGGCAAGGAAGGCAGCAGGCATGGCATGCCCACCCCAGGGTAGTGACCAAAATAACAATACGGGAGGACTTTTGAGGCCCTGCTGTGTATGTGAAATGAATCAACTTTAACCTTTTCGGGACCACGTGCATTCGATTCTACGCCGCACTTGTGGCTGTTCTAGCCTGATGCGGCGTAGAATCTACGCCGGCCCGCAATTTCCGCTCCCGACGCAATCGTGCGCACCCGGAGGGGGAGATTACGCTGTCATATGACAGCCGACATCTCCCCCGAGTGATCAGCAGCCATCGCGTATGGCTGCTGATCACGTGATCACTACGATCGCCGTCGGATCGTAGTGATCAGTTTGACAGCTGCGACGGCAGGGGGGAAAAGAAGAGGATCCACTTACCTCCCTGCCGTTCCCGCGACGATCGGCAACCCCCTCCGCTCCGGCCGGCATCTCCGCTCCGTCTGACGTCAGCGCCGGGTCCCGGCTTGATGACGTCATCAAGCCGTGACCCGGAACTGATCATCAGATAGAACGGAGATGCCGGCCGGAGAAGAGGGTCCCGTGCGGCTCATCGCTGGAGCCTGGAAGGTGAGTGAAGGCTGCTGGCAGAAGGGGGAGGCACAGGCCACCATGGGGGGACACCAATCTAGCCAGCCACACACGGGATCCGGCCGCCTGACCCCCCCAAACGTGTGCACCCCCCTCCCGCGCAAAATGCCTGGTCCTTAAGGGGGGGTAGGCGGCCGGTCCCGAAAAGGTTAAATCCTCTAACGAGAATCTGTTATGGAGGGCAAGTCTGATGGTGCCTTCACTGCGATTCACCAGGTTGGTCTCCTCCTCAAGGAGGCGGGAATATTTTATGGAGGGCAAGTCTGCCATGAGTGACCACAGGTAATGGCCGGGGAATCCTGGTTCTATTCCGGTCCGGATTTGGAGCCTAAGAAACGGCTACCACCACACATCCAGGCAAGGAAGGTAGAAGGCATGGCATGCCCGCCCCGAGGTAGTGACCAAAAATAACAATACAGGAGGACTTTCGAGGCCCTGATGTAATGATTTAACTTAAAATCCTTTAACGAGAACCTATGGCGGCCAATTTTTACACCATGAGCCTTCCAGGAGAATCCTATGGAGGGCAAGTCTGCCATTTGTGAGTGACCACGGGTAAGGGCCGGGGAATGAGGGTTCCATTCCGGTCCGGAGCCTGAGAAACGGCTACCACTACACATCCAAGGAGGGCAGCAGGCAGGCAAGCACGTCCCGAGGTAGTGACCAAAAATAACAATACAGGAGGACTTTCAAGGCCCTGATGTAATGAATCAACTTTAAATCCTTTAACGAGAATCTGTTATGAAGGTCAATGATTCCATCCTCACCCTCCTTTTACGAGAATCTGTTCTAGAGGGCAAGTCTGCCATCCATTCAAGTGAAAGGTATGCACTGACTGCCAGGTATAATACAATGTGCAGTCACAGATGCAGTGAAAGGTATGCAGTGACTGCAAACAGCCGTTTTTGTAGTGACGGCCGTGCTGGACTGGTGCGCACCATGACGAGAGTGCAGGTGATGGTGGCTTTACAGCCCATATGGTCGCCCGGCTGATGTAGCTGAATGACAGAACAGTAACTGTCCAGCTGATCAAATTTGGACTGACCACAATGAAGCAACGACCTTATCTTTGGTGTGCCAACCCCCGAGACACTCATATAGCCGGCGGTCATCGCTTCATTGTGATACGCAAGCCCCTTCACCGCGGCAAGGTAATGATCACGAAGGGGGATGGGCACATGTACATGCTTTTTGTTTTGTTGTTGTAGCCGCCCGCAGTGCAGCCAGAAAAATTAGGCAGGCATGTAGACGCCCCAGAAAAATTATTATAGCGGCCGCCGCTAGTCCTGGAGTCCTGGACCCTGTTGGTGGTGGCGGAGAAGGCAGTCAAGCGAACAGCGGGCAGAGGTGCTGTGTGGGGAGCGACTTAGTCTTAGGGCAGGCAGCCAGTCACACGGCGTGCAGGCAGAGATGCTGTGTGTGGGGACTGACTTAGTCTTTGAGCGGGCAGTAGCCATCCGTGATCCATGCCTCATTCATTTTGATAAAGGTGAGGTACTGAACATTTTTGTGACTTAGGCGACTTCTCTTCTCAGTGACGATGCCTCCAGCTGCACTGAAGGTCCTTTCTGATAGGACGCTTGCGGCAGGGCAAGACAGAAGTTGGATGGCAAATTGGCACAGCTCTGGCCACAGGTCAAGCCTGTGCACCCAGTAGTCCAAGGGTTCATCATCGCTGCTCACATTGTCTACAATACATCCACACTTAAGGCCAGGTAGTCGGCTACCTGCCGGTCCAGGCATTGGTGGAGGGTGGATCCCAAAGGGCTACAGCAAGGCGTAGGACTAAAGAATGTCCACATGTCCGACATCACCATGAGATCGCTGGAGCATCCTGTCCTTGCCTGTGTGGACATGGGAGGAGGATTACTGGCAGTGGTACCTTTATTGCATTGTGCTGTGACATCACCCTTAAATGCATTGTAAAGCATAGTTGCCAGCTTGTTCTGCATGTGCTGCATCCTTTCCGCCTTCAGGTGAGTTGGTAACAGGTCCGCCACTTTGTGCCTGTACCGAGGGTCTAGTAGCGTGGCCACCCAGTACAGCTCATTCCCCTTGAGTTTTTTTATACGGGGGTCCCTCAACAGTGTGGACAGCATGAAAGACGCCATCTGCACAAAGTCGGATCCAGACGTACTATCCATCTCCTCTTGCTGTTCCTGAGTGACATCACGTAAGTCCTCTTCCTCCCCCCCAGCCACGAACAATACCACGGGAACGTGGAGCAGCACAAGCCCCCTGTGACGGCTGCTGCGGTTGTTCTTCTGCCGCCGCCTCTTCCTCCTCCACAGAAACACCTTCCTCATCATCCGAGTATGACTCCTCTTCTTCCCCACACGACTCCTCTTCTTCCTCCTCCTCCCCCTCTGCCGCAGGTGTTGAGGAAACATCTGGTTCAGATGAAAATTGCTCCCACGACTCTTCCTGCCGTAACTGTTCCTCTTCACGCTCCTCCACAGCTTGATCCACCACTCTACGCACGGCACGCTCCAGGAAGTAAGCGTAGGGAATCAAGTCGCTGATGGTGCCTTCACTGCGACTCACCAGGTTGGTTACCTCCTCAAACGGCCGCATGAGCCTGCATGCATTTCGCATTAGTGTCCAGTTGTTGGGCCACAACATCCCCATCTCCCCAGATGGTGTTCTTCTACTGTAATTGTACAGGTACTGGGTGATGGCTTTCTCCTGTTCTAGCAGGCGAGAGCAGAAGAAGAGGAAGGTCCGCACGTTGTCCTAAACGAAGTCCTTTATTATGGACGTATCCAAAAAATCAGTACACACAATCACACATCTCCAGCTGACATGTTTCAGACCAGGTGGTCCTTAATCATAGCTGTGTACTGATTTTTTGGATACGTCCATAATAAAGGACTTCGTTTAGGACAACGTGCGGACCTTCCTCTTCTTCTGCTACAGTTTCAAGGATCTGGCCATCCTGGTTCCAGCACTGTCCGGTTCTGAGTGAGCGGTGTTTCCGAGTGTCTTTCTAGCAGGCGAGAGAACATGAGCAGGGTCGAATCCCAGCGAGTCGGGCTATCGCATATCAAGCGTCTCACCGGCAAGTTGTCTCTCTGCTGAATGTCCACAAAGCGTGCCATGGCTGTGTAAGACCGCCTGAAATGCCCACACAACTGCCTGGCCTGCTTCAGGACGCCCTCTAAGCCTGGGTACTTTGACACAAATCTTTGAATGACCAGATTCAACACATGTGCCATGCAGGGTACATTTGTCAGCTTTCCCAAATTCAAAGCGGAAAGGAGATTGCTGCCGTTGTCACACACCACGTTGCCGATCTCCAGCTGGTGCGGGGTCAGCCAGTACTCCACCTGTTTGTTAAGAGCAGCCAGGAGAGCTGGTCCAGTGTGACTCTCCGCTTTAAGGGAAGACATGTCTAAGATGGCGTGACACCGTCTTACCTGGCATGCAGCATAGGCTTTGGGGAGATGGGGCTGTGTAGCGGGAGAGGAGATGGCAGCACCACTAGAGTTGAATTGCCACTCAGCCGAGGAGGAGGACGACGACAGCGAAGAGGATGTAGCAGGAGGATTAGGAGGAAAAGGAGAGGAGGTGGCAAGAGGCCTACCTGCAAGCCGTGGAGGTGTCACTAGTTGGTCTGCTGCGCAGCCACGTACTCCCTGCTTGGCATCATTCACCAGGTTGACCCAATGGGCTGTGTAAGTAATGTAGCGGCCCTGACTGTGCTTAGCAGACCAGGCATCCATGGTCAGGTGGACCCTTGACCCAACGCTGGTCGCCAGAGATGACACCACTTGCCTCTCAACTTCATGGTACAGTTTGGGTATCGCCTTTCTAGAAAAATAAGTGCGGCCTGGTATCTTCCACTGCGGTGTCCCAATGGCCACAAATTTACGGAAAGCCTCAGAGTCCACCAGCTTGTATGGTAATAGCTGGCGAGCTAATAGTTCCGCCACGCCAGCTGTCAGACGGCGGGCAAGGGGGTGACTGGCAGAAATCTGCTTCTTCCGCTCAAACATTTCCTTAATGGACACCTGGCTGCTGTGGGCAGAGGAGCAGGAACCACTCAAGGGCAGAGGCCGAGTGAAGGAGGGTGGCTGTGAAGGTGCAAGGGAGAAAGCGGCTTAAGATGCTGCACCTGAAGGAGGAGAAGGAGGGTGGCTTTTCTTTTGTGTGGTTTTGCTCAGGTGTTCTTCCCATTGCAGTTTGTGCCTTTTCTCCAGGTGCCTTCGTAAGGCACTTGTCCCTACGTGAGTGTTGGTCTTTCCACGGCTCAATTTTTAGAGACAGAGAGAACAGATGGCTTTACTCCGATCTGAGGCAGACACACTAAAAAATTTCCACACCGCTGAGCCCCCCTGGGGTGATGGCACTGTGGTGGCCTCAGAGTCAGCAGCTGACATTGAAGGGCATGTTGGCTGGCTGTACATAGGTGGCGATACATGGCGTCGGACACTGCCACCAGCTGTTTCTGAGGACGAGCTCCCCCTGCTTCTTTCAGGAACTTGTCTCCTCCTACTCCTTTCTAACTCCCCCTCCGAACTGTCCCCCTGTTCATCTCTTCTATTGGGAACATACGTGGCATCCGTATAATCGTCATCATAATCATCCTGCCCAGCTTTGCTTTTCTCAGACACCTCCAAAACTGCACCAACAGCAGGTACTTCATCATCATCATCCTCCTCCATTACGTCCATATTGTCGCCTAACTCACACATATGAGGTGGTGTAACTTGCTTAGCGCCTTCATATTGTTGTAGCAGTAGTGGCTGTGAATCAGTGATTTCACCACCAAAAAACTCCTGCGAAGTGTCAAATGCAGCGGATGTGGTGCTTGTAGTAGCGCTGGTGGCTGCAGAAGATGAGGTGTTCTGTGTTTAAATAGTCAACCACGTCTTGACAATTTTGGGAGGTGATGGGACGTGCCTTCTTCTGAGCACTGTACTTTGGGCCCGGGCCGCACAAAATCACATAAACACGACCACTCACACACCTGCCAGGTGGCCTTCCTCTGGGTCTGCCGCTACCTCTTCTGCGGCCTGGTTTGTCCGTTTTGTCCATATCGGGGAGGGGGGGGGGGGTGAAGTGAAAGGTATGCACTGATTTGACTAATACAATGTGCAGTCACACAGGTGCAGCAGTTAACAGGTATGCACGGAGTGGTATATCACACTGCGTGCACTCACATAGGTAGGTGGGTTCACTGAACCCAACAGCTAGGTAGGTATATGCAGTAATGGGTATTACAATGTGCAGCTGCCTATCACACACACAGGTACAGTAGTCACTGAATGTGCTGGGCCTGGGCTGCACACAGTATGAATTACAAAAGCTGTCGCCGCAACACAAGTGCAGTAATAATAATGGGTAGTACACAATGTGTACAATAGAATCTGTCCTATGCTCTTCCATCCTGGTTTGGTACGCCAGCTCCTCTGCCAGCAACAGACTCAAACTGCAGAGGGTCATCAGATCAGCGGAGAGGATCATCGGGAGATCTCTTCCCTCACTGGACCTCCTTTACCACTCCAGGCTGTACTCCAGAGCATTAAAGATCACCAGCGATCCCTCACACCCAGGCCATCGCTTCTTTAGTCAGCTCCCCTCAAGCCAGAGGCTCCGGTTCCGGTCCATCTTTACCAAGACCTCAAGGCATAAAAACAGTTTCTTTCCCTCGGCTGTCAACCTTCTGAACTCTCTCCACGTAACTGCCCACCCCCACACCACAACACCATGTCTGCACTGAGGCACTCTGCACGTGGATAGATGGCGCCCTAGCTCAAGCTGACTTTTTTGGGGTGTTTTTTGTGTTGTAACTATTATCTGTTCCTTTCTGACTGCTTGACTTGTCCTCTATCTGTATCTATATCCTGTATCAGTACCCTGTATGTGCCAAGACCAATTCCAGGCACGACCCAGTCGTGCTTGGCGAAAATAAAGATTCTGATTCTGATGTGCAGCTGACTGACTCACTGTCTGATTGTGCTGGGCCTGGGCTGGCACAAACACAGTATGAATTATCAAGTATGTCTATAATACAACACAAGTGTCAGTGACACACAGAAAAAAAAATCACAAGAACAGGATTAGCTCTCAAAACAGCTGTTGTGGGGTGCTATTATAGCAATAAGAATCAGACAGGAGCAAGCTAACAAGCCAAGAGCCTAACTAATCTTTCCCTAGGATAAACAGTCTGCAGCAGCTCGCCCTACTCTCACTATAGCAGGCACACGAGTGAGTGTAATGGCCGGAGCTCCCTGTCTTATATACAGGGGGAGTGGCTCCAGGACTGAGTGTAGCCTGATTGGCCACAATGTGCCTGCTGACTGTGATGTAGAGGGCCAAAGTTGACCCTAATGGAGCATTTGCCTTTGCTTGCGAAGGCGAACCACCCAAAGTTCACCTGGAACCGTTCGCGTGCGAAGCGTTCGGCCCATCTCTAGTTGTACTACTGATTTTTGTTGCTTTTGTACTGTTCAGCCATATTCATATATGGTTAATTTTGATTAAGTGGCATTATCACTATAGTAAATACTGATTATCACCCAATATGTTGCCACGTGACAGATACCTTTATAATTATGGCAATATTCTTGTGCCTGTATTTTGCAGTTTATGCTTCAGTGGAACTCCAGAAAATATATTTTATTTTAGCTTTGGATAGTGTGAGGAAACAAGAACCTTTATCAGATTATGGGCCAGATACAATTCACTTTTTCTCCTGTGTTTTCTCCTAGGTGATAATTTTTCATCTTCAGTTTAAAATAACTTCTCAGCACTCTGCAATAGAAAAAGTTCCAAAACATATGTGAAAAAGTGCTGTCAAATTACTCTGAGTATTTTCTTGCCTGCTGTGGCTTAACAGGCATTTTATTGAGAAGATGTGAACTATCACCTAGGAGAAAACATAGGAGAAAAGTGAATTGGATCCGGCCCAATAACTGCAGGCTGAGCTCCAGCTCTCTCTTCCTTCTCTGTTATACTGTTTACCAAGAACATGAAGGGAGGATGTAAGAGCAGTTGCTAGGTAGAACAACAACCTAATGTGGAAAATGCATGCATTTAATTACATTAAAACACACAAAAAATTGTATGCGTTTTTGAAATGCAGGTAAAAATGCATGTGATTTTCAGATGACAAAGTGTGTGTGTGAAAATCAGCCTTATGGGCATGCAGGTAACTATTAGTTTCAACAGTGTAGAAAGTCTTACAACTAGGTTAAAAGTGAACTATGGCGAAAAATTTTAAAATTTTAAATATGTGCAAACATATACAAATAAGAAGTATGATTTTTCCAGAGTAAAATGAGCCATAAATTACTTTTCTCCTCTGTTGCTGTCACTTACAGTAGGTAGTAGAAATCTGACAGAAGCGACAGGTTTTGGACTAGTCCATCTCTTTATAGGGTATTCTCAGGCATTTATTTATTTATTTTCAAAAGCACTTAGTAAATGGCAGTTGCTCCATCCAACTGCCAAAAAACTGTGTAGCGAGCAGGGAAGCTGGCCAGCATCATTGTTTAAATCCTTTTTAAGGAATATCCTTATAAACAATAAAAGTCTTGCTGAGAATCCCCTATGAAGAGATGGACTGGTCCAAAACCTGTCACTTCTGTCAGATTTATACTACCTACTGTAAGTCAGAGTAACCAAGCAGCTCAGGGTGACCCAAACTACTAGGAATGTATAGGGGGATAAAAGGAACCAAAAAGCCCTCCTACTAAAAAAGCAAAGCTTGGTGTAATTGCCTTCTTAAAACAGAAGGAAATTTGCAATAATTCAGTTATAAGTGAACATTTGTGGTTACCCACAATGCACTCATACTAAATATGCAAATTATCCCTTTTCGCCCTTGTTAAGCAAAGCAAGCATCCAGAACCGCTGGTGTATAGCAAGCCTATAGCTTTAAAGTGAACCTCCGGACTAAAAATCTACTCAGCAGAACTGAAAAGGCTTGGTGTTTCTTTAACAGTTTCACAGCATCAGAACTTTGTTTTTCTTACCAAAGCATCATTTTTTGCTGTATTTTTATCTAAGCTCTACCCATCAAAGAAAAAAAGCCCAGGCTTTTTTCCCTGATGCTGTGCAGAGCATGATGGGATTTGCTATGTTGTTATTCACGTTGCTTAGCAACTGGGAGAGGTGATCAGGACACAGGACAGTTGGAACTGTGTATCATACTCCCTGTCACCTCATTACAACCAAAAAGATGGCTGCCATCATGAAATCAAACATTTGCCTGTTCTTTTAAAACCGGGTGGGTAAGAGATTATATTACCTATCTATTTTAAATAACATAAGTAATGTAACTTAATGAAAGTATGTTTGTTTAGGCTGAAGTTCTTCTTTAAGTTTTACACAGCCATATCAAACCCACATGTAGACAGCCTGTTTCGGATTTCATCAGTACATGGCAGGGATTTATAAGGCTGTATGTAATAGGCCTTGGACCAGTACAACAGAGTAACCAAGCAGCTCAGGGTGACCCAAATTACTAGGAATGTATAGGGGGATAAAAGGAACCAAAAAGCCCTCCTAATAAAAAAAGCAAAGCTTGGTGTAATTGCCTTCTTAAAAGAGAAGGAAATTTGCAATAATTCAGTTATAAGGAATCATTTGCATATTTAGTAGTAGTACATTGTGGGTAACCTACTGTAAGTGACAGCAACATAGGAGAAAAGTAATTTATGGCTTATTTATTATAAAGATCTCTATCAGTTCTTTTCCTGGTAAAAGGGTAACTTAGAACTTTCCGGATGCGAGGTCAGTTTCCTCCCCTCACCCTGCGGGGACACATTAGAGCATTAAAGAGACTCACCTCGGGTGGGGGAAGCCTCGGGAACCTAATGAGGCTTCCCACGCCGTCCTCTGTCCCAGGGGGGTCTCGCAGCAGCCCTCCGAACAGCCGGCGACAGACCCGACTGTCAATTCAATATTTACCTTTGCTGGCTCCAGCGGGGGCGCTGTGGCTGCTTTCGGCTCCGAAGTAGACGGAAATACCCGATCTCAGTCGGGTCCGCTCTACTGCGCAGGCGCCGGAAACTTGTGCCTGCGCAGTAGAGCAGACCCGACAGCGATCGGGTATTTCCGCCTACTTCGGAGCCGACAGCCGTCAGAGCGCCTGCGCAGGAGCCGGGAAGGTAAATAATGACGTCATCTTGTACGGAGGGCCGCAGCGAGACCCCTGAGGGACGGAGGACGGCGTGGGAAGCCTCATTAGGATCCTGAGGCTTCCTCCACCCGAGGTGAGTACCCCAGGGGACGTTTTGACGTTACAGATTCTCAACTCCCTTCTCAGGTGCAGTAAAAAGTTTTGTCTGCATGTGGCCTTATATACTATCAGGAGCTGTGAACATCCTGTTAAATCACTGTGTCACTGCTGCTATTAGGCTCATCACCTCTGACATTTGTTTTCCTCTCATTGGAGTAATACTGAAATCAAATCATGACATATGGTCTCAGTTAACATCTGAACTTCCTTGTGACATTTTGAATAGATTCCCACTACATCAAGTTGGATCTGCCTTATTCAAATTACATATCACTTGTGCAAGAGGGAGGTAGTATGTTACTATATTTATAGAACATTTTATCCACCTTGTCCTGGGCGACGTCTACTGTTAGCTGAAAGAAATACAAACCTCCTTCATATACTGATGATCAGCTTTAGAAGTTGCAGTCAGTTTACCGAATACAAACAGAACGATTACAGGATCACTTCACTTTAGTACAGAAATGTACACACATTTTTTTAACTGAATGTTATTAAATATTATATTTCAACTAAAATATGCAGCTGCTACAACTTGCTGGAATCCATGGCAAAGATATACTGTATGGCTTGATATTAAAGCTACCCAATACAGTATTCTCCTGTTTGTCTTGTAGGATCATAAGTCTGCAGAAAACAAGAACAATGTATGGCATCCCTTTTCACCTCTAGAGCTTCATAGGCACATTGGCCCATATGGAATTCACTTTGTCACTTAGTTTTCTCCTAGGAGATCATTTTTCATCTCCTGTTTAAAATAACTTTTCAGCACTCTACAATTGAAAAGTATCAACAAGCAGATGAACAAGTACTGTTTCTTTACTTGTTGCTGGTGCCCTAAAAGTCCTTTATTTGGAAGTAAGGGCCCATTCACACCAGAAGCGCTTTTCTGAGCGTTTTGCGATTGATTAGCGGTTTTTAAAATCGCTCCCATTCACTTTCATTAAAATCGTGGTAAAAATCGCCGCGATTTTTGTTTACGCAATCACAAAATCGCTGCAATTTGCCCACGATTTTTACTGCGATTTTATGACCCACTAATTATGACCCACAATTTTTACTGCAATTTTATGACCCACTAATTTTTATGACTCTACTAATTAGTTTGAAATGTGTCTGTCCTGCACCATAAGCCATATTTGCATATTGCAGTATACAGGGCTTCAAACAATATATTTATTTAAATATAATACTCTTTTAACCACTTTACCTTCCAGGGACGAATATCTACTTTCCTGCAAAATCCATCTAACAATAACAAAATTTCTCCTCGCAAGGACATAGATACTCGTCCCTTGCCGCTGCTCGCTCCCGTGCTCGCTTGCGCGCTCATTCTCATCCTGATTGTTTGAAGGGAGGTAAATAAATGGGAACACAGTTCCCATTCATTGATCTAAGTTCCCATGTGAATAATCGCCGGCATCAATGAGATGCCGTCGTCATTCACAAAAACGATACCTACACGTCCACACATTACTTCCTGTTTGCATACTAATAGTACATACAGGAAAGGTTTGCGCAAGGACATCTTGTGGCCACATGGTAAAATTACACCTACATACATTTTTTTTAAAGACCTATATTTACATTTAAAATTAATCCCTTACCTCCCACACGACCCAAAAGCTACACAAATAAAGACACTCCCACTGAGGTCTATACTAGGAAGTGCATTGTCTTATATCATTAGAAGGAGGGGAAAATAAAGGGAAGAGAAGGAATATATTATAGATAAAAAGACCCCCCAGCATGCAACTGTTTTGCCAGCCAATGGCAATTAAAGGGCCAGTGTTCCTAAGGTATGTGATAACTCCAAACCATAACAGCAGAAAAAAGTTTTCAATGCAGGATTAGCATCTTTATCACTTACCGTATTTTTCGGACTATAAGACGCTGCTGACCATAAGACACACCTAGGTTTAGAGCACAAAAGGCAAGGGAAAAATATATATTAAACCTGGTACATCCATGGTTAAGGGGTATCTTGTGGAATATGCCCCTTTGTACTTCATACCCC
Organism: Hyperolius riggenbachi; assembly: GCF_040937935.1. NCBI lineage: Eukaryota > Metazoa > Chordata > Amphibia > Anura > Hyperoliidae > Hyperolius > Hyperolius riggenbachi. The sequence goes on along the minus strand of NC_090647.1, from coordinate 186,197,593 downwards.
CTTGTACCTCTTGTGTCTCCCTGTGTCCTCCTCTGTCCTGCTTGTGTCCTCCTGTGTCTGCCTCTGTCCTCCTTGTGTCCTCCTCTATGCCCCTTTGTGACCCCCTTGGGTCCTCCCCTGCATGGGCACAGTACAGGGAGTCCCCAACATTGTGGGGAGTTGGAGGTTCGTATTGGCAGGCATTCACAAGTTAGGAACTCCCTGCATTTGGACTATAAGACGCAGTGAGTTTTTTCCCTCACTTTTGCGGGAGAAAATCCGCCGGGCGGATCGCTCAGAAACAGCCGTATCAGTCTGACGACAGAGCGTACACACGCCGGACTGTCGCTGGCACGCCCACCCAGCGGGAGGCAACGACGGACCCGTCGTTGCCTAAAGTCCGGCGTGTGTACGGACCTTTATAGTCCACATAATACAGTAATATACTCAGACCAGTTGCTGTTGAAATTTGATTGTTATGGTGACAATCCCGCTTTAAGAGGTTATATTACAGTTACTTTTTAAATTATAAGCTTGTAATTAGTGATGGAGGCAAAATAAAAAAAAATGCATTATTTTAAAACTATAATGGTCGAAAACGTATTATTACCACTAAAGTGCATTAAGAATAAAATAATTCTTAGCAAAAAAAGTACCACCCAAAGAACACCTAATTGGTGGCGAAAATAGAATGGATACATCATTTCAGTGTGATAAGTACTGATAAAGTTATTGGCAGATGAATGGACGCAGCACTGAAAGGTGAAAAGTGCTCTGGTTTTAAGGGGAAAAACAATTGGAGGTAAAGTGGTTAAATATAAAGATGATTGTATAATTCTTCTTAAACAAAGAATCATTTAAGATACAGTAGCAAGAAAAAGTATGTGAACACTTTGGAATTATATGAATTTGTGCACAAATTGGTCATAAAATGTGATCTGATCTTCATCTAAGTCACAACAATTGACAATCACAGTCTGCTTAAAGAGAACCAGAGACGAAGCATAGCTAAAAAATGGAAAAAGATTTTATACATACCTGGGGCTTCCTCCAGCCCCATAAGCCTGGATCGCTCCCACGCCGCCATCCTCCGCTGCCTCTATCGCCGGTACCGGGTACCGTCACTTCCGCCGGACGCGACCAGTTGTACGCATGCACAGGGGCTCCCTCCGGCTCTATGTGCATGCGTCTGCACTTACGTCGACTGGCGGAAATTACGGGACCCGGTACCGGCGGACAGAGGCAGCGGAGGACGGCGGCGTGGGAGCGATCCAGGCTTATGGAGCTGGAGGAAGCCCCAGGTATGTATAAATCTATTTCTTCTACGTCTCTGGTTCTCTTTAAACTAATACCACACAAATAATTAAATGTTTCAACGTTTTTTATTGAACACATCATGTCTACATTCACAGTGCAGGAGGAAAAAATATTTGAACCCTTGGTTTCAATAACTTGTTGAACATCCTTTGGCAGCAATAACTTCAACCAAACATTTCCTGTAGTTTCAGTTCAGACTTGCACAACGGTCAGGAGTAATTCTTGACCATTCCTCTTTACAAAACTGTTCAGCAATATTCTTAGGTAGAGATGGCCTGAACGGTTCGGCGGCGATTGGTTCCCGGCAAACTTCCGGTGGTTCGCGTTCGCCATATAAGGCAAACTTTTCCGGAATTTCGGTTCGGCCCCATAATGCACCATTAGGGTCAACTTTGACCCTCTACATCACAGTCAGCAGACACATTGTAGCTAATCAGGCTACACTCCCTCCTGGAGCCACTCCCCCCCTTATAAAAGGCAGGCACCGCCGGCCATTACACTCACTCGTGTGCCTGCACTAATTAGAGAAGGGACAGCTGCTGTAGACTTTCTCATAGGGAAATATTAGTTAGGCCCTTGTAGGCTTGTTAGCTTGCTCTTTGCTGATTTCATATTGCTAAAATAGCACACCACAACAGCTCTTTTGAGAGCTAATCTTGTTCTTGTGATCTATTTTTTTTTCTGTGTGTCCCACTGACACTTGTGTTGCATAGACAGCCTTGCTAATTCACACTGTGTGTGTGCCACTGCCAGCCAGGCCCAGCACATTCAGTGACTACCTGTGTGTGTGACAGGTGCACATTGTAATACCCAGTACTGCATATACCTACCTGTTGTGTTCAGTGAACTCACCTCATCACTGCATATACCTACCTGTTGTGTTCAGTGCATCCACCTCATCACTCACGTAGGGACAAGTGCCTTACAAAGGCACATGGAGAAAAGGCACAAACTGCAATGGGAAGAGCACTTGAGCAAAAGCAGCACACAAAAGAAAAGCCACCCTATTTCTCCTATTCCTCTTTCAGGTGCAGCATCTTCAGCCGCTTTCTCCCTTGCACCTTCACAGCCACCCTCCTCCACTCCGCCTCTGCCCTTGAGCGGTTCCTGCTCCTCTGCCCACAGCAGCCAGGTGTCCTTGAAGGAAATCTTTGAGCGGAAGAAGCCAATTTCTGCCAGTCACCCCTTGCCTGACGTCTGACAGCTGGCGTGGCGGAACTGTTAGCTCGCAAGCTGTTACCATACAAGATAGTGGACTCTGAGGCTGTACCATGAAGTGGAGAGGCAAGTGGTGTCATCTCTGGCACACAGCAAAGCAATGACCGCCGGCTATATGAGTGTTGGGGGGGGTAGGGGGGGTGGCACACCAAAGATAATAAGGTCGTTGCTTCATTGTGGACAGACCAAATTTGATCAGCTGGACAGTCACTGTTGTTCTATCATTGATCTACTACAGCCCGGCAACCATATAGGCTGGAAAACCGCCACGGCCTGCACTCTCGCCATGGTGCGCACCAGTCTAGCACGGCTGTCACTATGCAAACAGCTGTTTGCGGTGCGTTACACAGTGAGTTTGGTGTGTCAGTGTGAAGCAGTACTCTAATTACACTCCCTGATCTTCCTGATTGATGTATACACATGCAAGATGTTTTAAAGCACTTTAGGCCTGCAATTTAGCATTCAATGTGATTTCTGCCCTTAAAACGCTGCTTTGCGTCAAATCCAGATTTTTCCCCGGGACTTTTGACATGTATCCCACTACGCCATGCCCCCCTACAGGTGTTAGACCCCTTGAAACATCTTTTCCATCACTTTTGTGGCCAGCATAATGTTTTCTAGTTTTCAAAGTTTGCCTCCCCATTGAAGTTCGCGAAAGTTTGCGTGAACCGAACTTTCACGGTAGGTTCGCGAACCCGGTTCACGAACCGAAAATCGGAGGTTCGGGCCATCTCTATATGTCTGGTGTAAATCGCTTTCTTCAAGGCATGCCACAGCATCTCAATCGGGTTGACGGCAGGACTCTGAGTGGGCCACTCTAGAAGGCGTATTTTCTTCTGTTTAAGCCATTCTGTTGTTAATTTACTTCTATGCTTTGGGTCATTGGCTTCAATTCATCAAGCATTACCGCATTCGGTAATGCTGAAAACAGCTGAGTTAACGGAGCACTTAAGAAAATGTTAATTCATCAAAGCTGTTACCGAATGAGAAGCTGAAATGACAGAGCAATGAGATAAATTACCGACTTGTGCTCAACACATGTCAGCAAATGTCAGTAAATGTTAATTCATCAAGGTTACCACATTTGCTAGCACATTCGGTGTTTATCTCCAGCTCTCCCCTGTCCTTACAGGCTTCGAAAGCCTTCTGTGTGAATGTTTTCATGATTAGCAGGAGCAGGCAGCCAATAGAAACAGCCCCTGTTCTCCTGCAAGTGCCGCTGATAGGTGCTGATAGGTCACAGGCTTCTCCACACAAGCTTTCAGACCCCCCAGGCAGTGAGCAGAGAGCAGAGTGAACGGGACAAAAGATATCCCCAGATGTCCTTCGGTCGTTTAACCCTTTGAGTCCCTGTTTGAATATACAAAGATGCATGTGGTGAAATCACCAAGCATGGCATTTGTAAAGTCTCCAGGAAGTTTATCTACGTTGTGGCAAATAAGTAAAATGTTAAGAAACACTGATGGACAGATTCAGAGCAGCAGAGGCAGTATAAGTAACAGTAACTATAACACCTTTACATCTAAAGGGATGTCTGGATGCCTTCTATTGTTATCAACTTGTAACAACACAGAGACATTCCAAGCTGCTCTGCACCACTCTGCTGTTATCGAACAGCCTTTGATGAACTGAAGCCGTAGTACTTCGGTAACTTAACGAACCTCTACCACACATGGGAAAATATTGATGAATTAGCACAGTGAAGTGTAAAATACCGAATGCGGTATTTTAAGGACTGGGATTTTGTTATCGAACACCCTTTGATGAATTGAAGCCATTGTCCTGATGCAACACCCATCTTCTGCTGACCTTCAGCTGGTGGACAGATAGCCTTAAGTTCTCCTGCAAAATGTCTTGATAAACTTTGGAATTCATTTTTCCTTTGATAATAGCAATCCATCCAGGTTCTGACGCAGCAACGCAGCCCCAAACCATGATGCCCCCACCACCTTACTTCACAGTTGGGATGAGGTTTTGATGTTGGTGTGCTGTGCCTCTTTTTCTCCGCATATAGTGTTGTGTGTTTCTTCCAAACAACTCAACTTTGGTTTAATCTGTCCACAGAATATTTTGCCAATACTGCTGTGGAACATCCAGGTGCTCTTTTGCAAACTTTAAACGTGCACCAAGGTTTTGTAACGGTCTTGTTGTGTCGTTGCTCAGATGTTTGATTATATGGTGATCTGCAAGATCACCAATAATACAGACGCTATACCCGATTATGGGTGATCTGCAGAATCACCAATAATACTAGTATAGCAGACAAGGAGCAGAGAGTGTAGTGATTGGTGTAACCGTAACTTTAATGCTTTAATGAGGCCTCACCAGAGGGGCTGGTGAGGTCTAAACAGTACACTGAGTGTGCACTAACGTATAACCTCCAGCAAGCTGGAGAAACAATACTGAAGAGGCTGAATCTCCAGAGGAGCGGGTGATTCAGAATATACTGCAGGCAAATGAACACTCGAGGGGCGGGTGGGTCAGATTGTCCTGCAGTCTACGAGATACAGTAATACTAAAATGACAGGTACCTAATCAGCAGGTAATTAAGGCTGAACTATAGCCTAGTAAAACTGCTTCACCAGCTGAGCTGGCGTAGTAACCCCTCACCAGTGGCGAGGGCCCACTGGTGAGTAGAATGGTCAGACAGGCAAGGTTCGGCAACAGAGAGGTAAGTATCGGTACAGAATCGTGAGACAAGAAAGTAAACGGTAATCAGGCAGAAGTTCAGCAACAGGAAGGTGCGTATCGGTACAGAATCGTGAGACAAGAGAGTAATCGGGAATCAGGCAGAGGTTCAGCAACAGGTAGACAGATAGGCAAAAGTACAGGATCAGAAAGCAGGATCAGAGTCAGGGTAGTTGCAAAGAGTCATACACAGGAGATCAATACAGAAGCAATAACCTAGTCTGGGTGTGAAATCCTTACCATCAACACCAGGCAACTAGTCTAAACAAATAACAATCACAAGGTAGCAATATCCTAGTCTTGGTGTGAAATCCTTAGCATCAACACCAGGGAACTAGCCTAAGGTCGCCCGTTTCCACTAGTGCGACGCGATTTCGCCGGCATTCCGACGCTTGTAAAAACGCATGCGGGTGCGTTTCCGCATGCGTTTTTACCCGCGATTTCGCGTGCGATTTCGCATGGCAGGGTGCCATGCGAAATTAACCATGACACTGCCAGGACCAAATAACATTGGGAAGGGTGCGAAATCGCACGCGAAATCGCGGGTAAAAACGCATGTACCAAACGCATGCGTTTTTACTATTAAATACATTAGCGGCGATTCGCACGGATTCCCGACGCAGGCGAAAACTGTGGGTCCCGCCGTGCAGATTTGGCCCGCTGCCAAATCGCTCCCGCACGCCGCACAGGTGGAAACAGCCCCATCCAATAACATTAGCTATGCGAATCCGCATGCAGTGCCCGCATGCGGATTCGCCCTAGTGGAAACGAGCCCTAACACGCAAGTATTCACGACAGCAGACAATGTGATAATGAAGCCCGGAGGCTTATGAAGCAGAGGAGACCTCACTGGCACGCCCCCTACTCATCAGCCAATCCTGGGCGCCGTGGGTCTCCTCTGACGTCAGCCGACCAGCAGGTCAGCTGACGGGCTTCTTCCCCGCATAAAGGTCCCGTCTGTGCGCGCGCCCGCGAGCTAAGACAACCCCCTGCACGGAAGAACGTTCCGTCCTCGGCGTCCTGGACACCGAACGGATGGATGGCCGCATGGAGGCAACTGCGGCGGCGGTGCTGTTCGCCGCAGCTGCCTCGTTTCTTACAGTTTTTTTTCTTGACAGCAGTGGCTTCCTCTGTGGTATCCTCCCATGTACTCTATTCTTGTATAGTGTTTTATATATTGTAGATTCGCTAACATGGATGTTACATATGCCAGAGACTTTTGTAAGTCATCAGCTAACACTTTAGGATTCTTCTTCACCTCATTAAGCATGCTGCGTTGTGCTCTTGCAGTCATCTTTGCAGGATGGCCACTCCTAGGGAAAGTAGCAGCAGTGCTGAGCTTTGTCCATTTATAGACAATTTGTCTTACTGTGGACTGATGAACTGCAAGGCTTTTGGAGATACTTTTATAACCCTTTCCAGCTTTATGCAAGTCAACAATTCTTAATTGTAGCTCTTCTGAGAGCTCTTTTAAGTGAGGCATAATTCACATCAGGCAATGCTTTTTGGGAAAAGCAAACCCAAAACCGATGTGTATTTTTTATAGGGCAGCTGTAACCAACACCTCTAATCTCATCTGATTGCCACAAGGTTCAAAATATATAGAGTAGCTCTCAAATCTGGTTATCGTCTCCACAGGCACTATGATGTCATAAATGATTGGAAAAACAACAGTCAACCACCTCTGAAATGCGCAACAAACTGTGCTCCCCCTTAAGGGTAATGACTCACCAGATGCTGAGACCTCCATGGTCTATCTGCTCTTGCGGCCGGGGTGTATGGCCACCCTCAGCCTCTCAGGCAATCTCTGTCTGCCGTCCTCCTCCGTCCTGTAGAGAGTCTTCCAACACACCTCACAAAGTAAAAAAGCTCCAAATAGCGTAAAAATACCATCAGGGCTTTTTAAAATATTTTAAAATGTGCGCTAGCACTTTAAGACACAAACAGCAGTGTGGGTATCAAGATATGCCATCGCCGCCAGACCAGTCCCGCTAGGGGAGCAATGGACCAAGTTATCCCTGCTAAGCTACCCACTCGGGGCCCCACAAACTTACTGCAATAAAAACAAAGTTGGGCTCAGCCACGTTGCATCCAACGTGCTTGCAGCTCAAACCACACAGCCCAAAGTTTTTTTGCTACGGCAACTCATTAGGGGCTCATGTTGATGAAATAATACATAAGTACTTGTAAAGTGTGGCCAGGAGCAAGATGTCAGTCTAAGTGCTTAGACAAACTATAAGCGCTTGTCTGAGTGCTTTTTGGCCATGAGAGCTTTCTGAGAGCATTTAACCTCCCTGGCGGTTTATTTATTTTGCCAGGGAGGCTGAAATGGGGTTTTTTTTAAATAAAAAAAAAAATATTTCATGCAGCCAACTGAAAGTTGGCTGCATGAAAGCCCACTAGAGGGCGCTCCGGAAGCGTACTTTCGATCGCCTCCGGCAATCGAAAGTAACAAGATAGGCCGCAATGAGCGGCCTATCTAGTTTCGCTTTTCTCGTCGCCATGGCGACGAGCGGAGTGACGTCATGGACGTCAGTCGACGTCCTGACGTCAGAGCCGCCCGATCCAGCCCCTAGCGCCGGCCGGAACTGTTTGTTCCGGCTGCGCTGGGCTCGGGCGGCTGGGGGGACCCTCTTTCGATCGGGCAGCACACGCGGCTGGCAAAGTTCCGGCTGCGTGTGCTGCTTTTTGCAGAATGCAAATCGGCCCAGCAGGGCCTGAGCGGCGACCTCCGGCGGCATACCCCGAGCTCAGCTCGGGATTACCGCCAAGGAGGTTAAAAAAACTGCTTCCATTGACTTACATTAAAATCGCTGTAAATTCCAAAAAGGGCTCAGAAAAGCACTTATAGTGTGTCTGAGTCCATAGAGACTGTAATTTAATTAATTGTCATAACCTTTTTTCCTGTAACTTACCAATATGTGTCAAATAAGGGTTCAGTATACATTTTGAGTATAATAAAAGCTTAAAACACAAAATCAAAACAAAACTAAACTTGCACAATTACTTCCTAAAATCAATGATCATTTACATTTCCGAGCTGCAGCTGCTCAACCTGCACTAATACGAATGTAAAGGTAACAATACATCTAGCCATGATGGGCATATTCGACCAATAGACAAATCTCTCTATGATTGAATCTGATCAGAGAGAGATCTGTCGGCTGCCATACACTTCAGGCTGATTCCTGATCGATTTTAGCATGAAATCTCTCAGGAATTGGACGTGTCTGCAGCCTAGCAGCTGCCCTTGCCTATGCATTTGCAATTGCATGTAGGCTGGCTTGACGCGTAGGAAGAAATGATGGCAGACCACCCCGCCAGTGTGTAAATGTACCCCCTGTGTGCTGCATACGATGAAGGATCAGCACACCAATGGTGAGCATGAGTGCCTCTGTATAGGTGGCCAAGTATAGGTGCCACAGTACTGGTTACCTAGTATAGGTGCCACAGTACAGGTTAGCAGGGGCGTAGCAGCAGGGGTTGCAGAGGTTGCGACAGCATCGGGGCCCCATAGGGGCAATGGTGTAGCTAAGGAGCTGTGGGCCCCGATGCAAGTTTTACAATGGGGCCCCCCAAACACTCTATACATAACAATTAATACGGCACACCAAAACCTGCCAATGTCAACTACAGTGTCAGAGGTGCAAGAGGGGGATGGGGAACAGTTTGTTAATGATTACCACTATTGAAAGTATCTATAGACGTGATTATTATGAGCACAGGACCAATAGAGAGCTAATACAAGGAAGATGAAATCTGCACACCCGCAGGTAAAGTCCAAGGGTTTTTATTGAATCCAACTCACAAAAGCAGTAAAATGGCTGACATGTTTCAGATCATATCCTTACTCATAGCCGTGATTATTATGAGCACAGGACCAATAGAGAGCTAATACTGTAGTTGAGGGAGGGCCCTTCGGGGCCCCTCTGGCTCAAAGGCCCTGATGTGGTCGCAACCTCTGCAACCCCTATTGCTACACCCCTGCATAGGGCCCTTCCTCAACTGTAGTATTAGCTCTCTATTGGTCCTGTGTTCATAATAATCACTTCTATAGATACTTTGAATAGTGGTAATCATTAACAAACTGTTCCCCATTCCCTTCTTGCACCTCTGAAACTGTAGTTGCCATTGGCAGGTTTTGGTGCACTGTATCAATTTTTATGTATAGAGTGCTCGGGGGAAGGGGCAATGTAAATCTTGCATCAGGGCCCACAGCTCCTTAGCTATGCCACTGCAGGTTAGCTAGTATAGATGCCACAGTACAGGTTAGCTAAGATAAGCTATAAGTGCTCGAGTACAGTATCCCTCTGCAGCGGCTTTTTCCCCTCTCTCCCTCCGTCTGCAGTGGTAGCAGGTGGGCAGCTGCTGCTGTTACTCACCGTGCCTCTCACTGCGCAGATTGCATCACTAGTTTTGGTCCTCTCTGCCTACAGTACCTGGACATGGCTTGATCATCAAGTACAGGTCTCCTCCGGTATGTGCAAGCAGTGTAGTTTGGATCTGTGCCGATATGATATGTAAGTACGGTACTTTATTACACATTGAGTAGAGAAGAACTGCCTAAAAAGTAATATGCTGGGAATACACAATAAGATTTTTCAGCAGATTTACTGTCTGATTGATATTTCTGATCAATTTCCATTCACTTCTATAAGAAAACGATCAGAAAAACGATTGAAAATCAGATCGGACTAATTGGGTGCAGCCGTAGGCACCAATGCAAATTATCGGTAAATAGGAGCAGGGGCGGCTAATGAAAATGGGCCCTTGGGTAGCTAGTGTGCGGGGGGTTATGGCATTAGTTAGGTACTGGGGGAGTTTGGGTTTAGGAGTTTAGGCGATAGGTAGGTAGTTTGTGCATGTGGGGGCAGTGGCATAGCTGGAGATCATGGGGCCCCATAGCAAAACTTTCTTGGGGCCCTCAGATGTAGGCACTCTTAAGCAATGCGACCCCTCCTTTATGGATATGAGCTCATTTGGCAATTTACATTCTCATTCGGTCAACACTGCACAGGGCTGCTATGTCTATTGCTACGCCCCTGTGTGTGTGTGTGTGTGGGGGGGGGGGGGGTGTTAGGTTCAGGCATTAGGGAGGTAGTTGGGGGGGGGAGGGCAAGAGCCGAAGCTGAGTGCCATCCTAGCACCAATGCTATGATGCGCGCCCCGTGCAACAGTGGTTCGGCGATCGCCAGACCCCTAATTACACCGCCCTCCAGGTTTCTACAACTCGGAGGGGGAATAGTATTTAACGCCGCCAGGGAGTTTAGCCACAGAGCTGTCATTTGGCTTGCCCTGTGCCCATCTCACCGGGGTGGTCAGTAGGTTTAGGCATTAGGCAGGTAGTTTGTGTGTGTGAGTGGAGGGGGGTTAGGTTTAGGCATTAGGGAAGTAGTGTGTGTGTGGGGGGGGGGGGGGGGGGGAGGGGGGGAGAGAGGCTGTTAAGGTTAGGCGTCGGGTGGGAATGTTCAGTGTGAAACTAGGCTTAGGTTTGTCCATAGTAAAATATTGGTATTTAATATCGATATTTTACTATTGGCATTACTGGGCGCCTACATTTTCAGGTGCCTTTATTGGATAGATGCGGGAGGAGATGGACTAACTCCAATAATTTTGTCTTTTATGGCAAAAGAACTCATGGACAGGTACTTCCATTATATGTAAAGTCCATAATTTCAAAGCACAGAATATTTTGGATAGATATTATATCCAAATGTTGAAAAATATGGTGAATTCCGCTCAACCTCCACTTGCCAAGATAGTGCTGATAGTGCTAAGAAGCCGTGAGCCCCAGTGCAAGTTTAGCATTGGGGCCCCCCCAAGCATGTTATAGATAACAATTGATACAACACACCAAAACCAATCAAGGACAACCACAGTGTCAGAGGTGCAAGAAGGGAATGAGAAACTGTGTGTTAACGATTATTATCATTCAAATCATTTATAGAAGTGAATATTATCAGCACAGGACCAATAAAGAGCTAGAATGTGTTTGAGGAGTGGGTCCCTCTAGCCCAAGGGCCCTGATGCGGTCGCTACCTCTGCACCCCCTATTGCTATGCCCCTGGTGCTGAAGCCAGGCAACTCAAACCCAGGATAACAGAGGAAAGGATGAGAGCTCCGCTCCTCAGGATGTCATCATCAAAAGTATAAAAACTTCCAATTTATTAAATCAGGTAAAACCGACACAGCAGGAATGCTGACATGTTTCGGACCCACAATGGCCATTAGTCATAGCACCAATTTATGCAGATTTACTATTATTAAATAAATTAAAAAGAAAAGGCTGAATTCGATTTATCTAATCGAACAGATCGCACAGCAATCATGAGCGAATGCCAGCTCCTTGTCAATTGTATCAAGAAGGTTCTGCACACAGGCTGCAGTTTCTGAAATACAGCCTGTGTTCAAAACCTAGATTCATTGAATTGGATTTCTAACGTGCAGAGTTTAAAAAAAACATTATAATTGTCATTTTTAACTGAAACTAAATGGTTTGATTTCCTCATAGTCCTATTAACAGCAGCTATCGAGGGAAGGAGGGGGTATCGCAGCATGTTTGCGATGATAAAATGATCCAATATTTTGTTTTCTTCTTCATACTGTCTCTATACGCAGAAGACAAGACACACATGCCTGCACTGGAGCTACAGCGGCTACTAGATTAGGACAGTAACCAATCAGCCCTCAGTACATCTCCTTCACACGCAGGACCTCTGGCGACGCGCATGCGTGTTGTGGGGCATTGCGTGATGACGTCGGACGTACTATTCTGGTGGCATCCATCTTAGAGCTTCTGGTTGTCGGTGAGTGGGTGTTGTTGTGAGGTGTCCCGGTACGGCAGCAGAGAGGGAAGCAGCAGAGTGCAGTGAGAGCTGCAGCACGCTTTCCCGCTCCCGGAATCTGTCGGCCGCATAGAGGAGTCGATATTGCTCGCAGCTGCTCTCCGACCACTATGATCATAGAAGACTTCGAAGCGCTGAAGAACTGGCTGTCAAAGACCTTGGAACCTATGTGAGTGTCCGCACTGTGGGGGGAGGGGTGCAAGGCTGGGTGGCTGCACTATGCTTGTGCAAAGCTAGGTGGCTGCGCTATGCTTGTGCAAGGCTATGTGGCTGCACTATGCTTGTGCAAGGTTTGGTTGCTGCGCTATGCTTGTGGAAGGCTAGGTGGCTGCGCCATGCTTGTGCAAGGCTAGGCGGCAGCGCCATGCTTGTGCAAGGCTAGGCGGCAGCGCCATGCTTGTGCAAGGCTAGGCGGCAGCGCCATGCTTGTGCAAGGCTAGGCGGCAGCGCCATGCTTGTGCATGGCTAGGCGGCAGCGCCATGCTTGTGCATGGCTAGGCGGCAGCGCCATGCTTGTGCATGGCTAGGAGGCAGCGCCATGCTTGTGCATGGCTAGGAGGCAGCGCCATGCTTGTGCATGGCTAGGCGGCAGCGCCATGCTTGTGCATGGCTAGGCGGCAGCGCCATGCTTGTGCATGGCTAGGCGGCAGCGCCATGCTTGTGCATGGCTAGGCGGCAGCGCCATGCTTGTGCATGGCTAGGCGGCAGCGCCATGCTTGTGCAAGGCTAGGCGGCAGCGCCATGCTTGTGCAAGGCTAGGCGGCAGCGCCATGCTTGTGCAAGGCTAGGCGGCAGCGCCATGCTTGTGCAAGGCGATGCGGCAGCGCTATGCTTGTGGTGAATTGCTACAGGCTTTAGTGATGAATGTGCATGAATGGATAGTGAGCACCCATCTGTCACTGGCTCACCTCCTCATCTTCCTCCTGTGTTGTAAGCAGAGTTGTGCCAGCTCTGCATTCCCCTGTCGTACTCCACCCGGCTGGAAATATTTTTTGACGGGAGAACACTGCTGGGGTAATTGTGCTTTGCATGCATTATTATAATTGAGATTATAAAGGGCCAACATATTTCGTGGTGTTATGCAGAGGAAGAAACAAACATGCGATACTTAACAATCCACAATAAATTGACTACCTACCTAATAATAAAACACCAGGTGTCTGCATCCACCTGTGTGTGCGCCACTGTAGTGTACTTGTGCATTGCTGTGGGTGAGTAGAGGTAAGGTTGAGGAGGGCGTGGATCTCGTCTGTGGCCCCGCGCATACGTAAAATGGCGGTACACATAAATCTAGCACCTGTTTATGTAACGGGCCAGGCGGGCCCTTTGCTCTGTTTTTCCCCATCCGGTTACAATTTTGTTAATTTATCACGGATGGAATTGCACAGCGAATGTGCAGAAATGCATGCAACCATGCATTGTGAATCATTTGGATGGCAATATCAGACAGTGCAATCTGTGTACTTCTGATGTCACTGCGGATCAATCATTGTGCATTGATAAAAATGCGATCAGCAATGCACACGATCAATCGAGGCCCACTAATCGGGACACTGTGGCAAAAGTTATAAAATTTAAAATACATGTAAACACATACGAATCTGAAGTGTAGTTCTTCCTGAGTAAAACGAGCCATAAATTACTTTACTGTTGCTGTCACTTACAGTAGGGAGTAGAAATCTGACAGAACTGACTAGCCCATCTCCTTATGGGTGGTTATCAGGGTTTTCTTTATTTTCAAAAGCACTTAGTGAATGGCAGATGCTCTGTCCAACTACCAAAAAAAAGTGTATAGTGAGCTGGAGACTGGCCAGGATTTTTGTATAAATCCTTTTCAGGGAGTGGGTTTATAAAGTATAAAGGCCATGCTGAGTATCCCCAATGAAGAAATGGACTAGCCCAAAACCTGTTGGTTCTGTCAGATTTCAACTACAGTACTTACTGTAAGTGACAGCAACATAGGAGAAAAGTAATTTATGGCTCATTTTACTCTGGAAGAAACATAATTATTTGTATGTGTTTACATGTGTTTTAAATTTAGCACTTGTTTGCACTGGTGGTACTTCAATCTTTTACTTGCATCTGTGTAGTTGTTTTTATATTAACGTGTGTAATGCTGGGCATACATGCAGTGTTCTCCCCAGGCTCTTTTAGCCGGGTGCTCCACCCGGCTAGATTTGGTGACCACCTGGCTGTCATCGGCTCACCTCCTCCTACGCTGTAAGCACAGTTGCCCTGCATTTTCAACTCGCCCCACCCGGCTACTTTTTCATGCCACCCGGCTACTATTTCATGCCACCCGGCTGGAAAAAAAATTCTGGGGAGAACACTGTACATGGATGCAATTATGCGCCGGATCGAGCCGCTGGCTCGATGCCTGCGCATCCCCACGGATCAATTCCCGCTCGTCCCCGCCGGCACTCCTTATCAGCCGCTCGATTCCCCGCTATTGTCCACTGGCGGGGATCGAACGGGGAATCTATCCGGCAGGTCATCGGACCTGTCGGATATTATGAATCGAGCCATCAGCGGCTCGATTGATAAGGAAAAGAAACTCCATGTATGCCCAGCATAAGTGTATGAATCAGCACTGTTCTGTAATGCCAAAGATTGTCCAATTATTGTGCAGGTGCTTGCATCCTTTTGTTCATTTACTTTGTGCTAGCTTTTTCTGGCAACAAGTATCCTCATACATTTTTGAGCAGAAATAGATCTTTGCATGGGGCTAATTATATTTGAAAGCAGATATTTAATTGGTAGTTTGATTAGTTAATTGAGCTGTCAATTGAAAAAAATAATAGAAAAGTTGGCAGTATGTTTCGAGCTTTTGACTGAAGACCCCACACTCCAGTACGACTGAGTTGTCCCTGGGGCGCTAGTCTACTTGAGGTGGGGTGGTAGGCCAGAGTGAAAAGGTGAGTTTTGAGGGCCTTCTTGAAGATGTTGGAGGGGGCTGCCCTAATGGGTGGAAGTAGGAAGTTCCATAGTGTTGGAGCAGCTCTTGAGAAGTCCTGGAGGCGTGCATGGGACTGGGTGATGCGGGGGGTGGTCAGGCGAAGTTCATAGTAGTAGCGGAGTGAGCGGCTAGGTGTGTACCTCCTGAGTAAGATCGGAAATGTAGGTTGGACAGGTTTTGTAGACAGATTTGCAGGTCAGACACAGTATCTTGAATCTGGGGGGAGCGGTGGGCATCAGGACAGCTCACCATACATGCCAGCTCCCCCCCCCCCCCCCCCCCCCTCATCTTTTCATATATTTTTGAGCTCTGCTATCCTTTAACCACTTGAGGACTACAGTGCTAAACTCCCCTAAAGACCAGGCCAGTTTTTGCTTAAAGAGACTCTGAAGCGAGAATAAATCTCGCTTCAGAGCTCATAGTTAGCAGGGGCATGTGTGCCCCTGCTAAACCGCCGCTATCGCCCCGCTAAACGGGGGTCCCTTCACACCCAAACCCCCGACTGCAACACTTGGTCGCTCCTGGAGGCAGGGCTAACGGCTGCAGCCCTGCCTCCAGTCGCGTCTATCAGCGGCGCATCGCCGCCTCTCCCCCGCCCCTCTCAGTGAAGGAAGACTGAGAGGGGCGAGGGAGAGGCGGAGATACGCGCTGACAGACTCGCGTGGGGCAGGGCTGCGGCGGTTAGCCCTGCACCAACCAGGAAGCGCTCCGCGGCTGTACGGAGGAGATTTGGGGGATCAGGGACCCCCGTTAAGCCGCGGGATAGCGGCGTTTTAGCAGAGGCACACATGCCCCTGCTATCTATGAGGTCTGAAGCGAGATTTATTCTCGCTTCAGACTCTCTTTAATAGGCCACTGCAGCTTTAAGGCCAAGCTGTAGGGCCGCACAACTCGGCACACAAGTTATTCTTCTTCAAACCATCCCCAGCCCCCCCCCCCCCCCCTTTCTCCCCACCAACAGAGCTCTCTGTTGATGGGGTCTGATCGCCCCCCCATGTTTTTTTTTTATATAAATATCTGTGTTTTTTGTTTTTTCTTAATATTTGTAGCTACAGTGGTTTGCAAAAGTATTCGGCCCTCTTGAAGTTTTCCACATTTTGTCATATTACTGCCACAAACATGAATCAATTTTATTGGAATTCCACGTGAATGACCTATACAAAGTGGTGTACACGTGAGAAGTGGAACGAAAATCATACATGATTCTAAACATTTAAAAAAAAAAACCCTGCAAAGAGGGGTGTGCGTAATTATTCAGCCCCCTGAGTCAATACTTTGTAGAACCACCTTTTGCTGCAATTACAGCTGCCAGTCTTTTAGAGTATGTCTCTACCAGCTTTGCACATCATAGAGACTGAAATCATTGCCCATTCTTCTTTGCTAAACAGCTCCAGCTCAGTCAGATTAGATGGACAGTGTTTGTGAACAGCAGTTTTCAGATCTTGCCACAGATTCTCAATTGGATTTAGATCTGGACTTTGACTGGGCCATTCTAACACATGGATATGTTTTGTTTCAAACCATTCCATTGTTCCCTGGATTTGTTTAGGGTCGTTGTCCTGCTGGAAGGTGAACCTCCGCCCCAGTCTCAAGTCTTTTGCAGACTCCAAGAGGTTTTCTTCCAAGATTGCCCTGTATTTGGCTCCATCCACCTTCCCATCAACTCTGACCAGCTTCCCTGTCCCTGCTGAAGAGAAGCACCCCCAGAGCATGATGCTGCCACCACCATATTTGACAGTGGGGATGGTGTGTTCTGAGTGATGTGCAGTGTTAGCTTTCCGCCACACATAGCGTTTTGCATTTTGTCCAAAAAGTTCCATTTTGGTCTCATCTGTCCAGAGCACCTTCTTCCACATGTTTGCTGGGTCCCCCACATGGCTTGTGGCAAACTGCAAACGGGACTTCTTATGCTTTCTGTTAACAATGTTTTTCTTCTTGACACTCCATAAAGGCCAACTTTGTGCAGTGCACAACTAATAGTTGTCCTATGGACAGATTCCCCCACCTGAGCTGTAGATCTCTGCAGCTCGTCCAGAGTCACCATGGGCCTCTTGACTGCATTTCTGATCAGCGCTCTCCTTGTTCGGCCTGTGAGTTTAGGTGGACGGCCTTGTCTTGGTAGGTTTACAGTTGTGCCATACTCCTTCCATTTCTGAATGATCGCTTGAACAGTGCTCCGTGGGACGTTCAAGGCTTTGGAAATCTTTTTGAAGCCTAAGCCTGCTTTAAATTACTCAATAACGTTATCCCTGACCTGTCTGATGTGTTCTTTGGACTTCATGGTGTTGTTGCTCCCAATATTCTCCTAAACAACCTCTGAGGCCGTCACAGAGCAGCTGTATTTGTACTGACATTAGATTAAACACAGGTGCACTCGATTTAGTCATTAGCACTCATCAGGCAATGTCTATGGGCAATTGACTGCACTCAGACCAAAGGGGGCTGAATAATTACGCACACTCCACTTTGCAGTTATTTATTTGTAAAATAATGTTTGGAATCATGTATGATTTTCGTTCCGCTTCTCACGTGTATACCCCCGTACATGTCTTGTCCAAGGGGTGGTGACAGAACACCCGTTGGTTTACCACGGTAGATGTTTTGTCTATCCTTTTTTCATCTGAGAGAGCGACCACATCAAGGTCCTTCCAGGACCACCCGAGTGGAGTCGGGTTTATGGTCTCCACCTGCTTCCTGTGGTGGGTTGCCCCTTGCAACCCTCCTTTGTGAGTAGCCCTTTTAATTACTTAATTATTTTCTCCACATGTCATTAACTGACATACTGCACTATCGGGCTCCCTTTTTTGTCTCCTGTTTCTTTTTCCATAGGGTGCCAAGACACCCCAACCACAATCGATTCACAATCTGTTTGCAGTAAAGGCAGCCATACGGTCCCTCTCTGATCAGATTCGATCAGAGAGGGATCTATCTGTTGGTTGATCTGATGGCAACTCGACCAGTGGATGGCCACCTTTAACCACTTGAGGACCTAGGGCTTTCTACCCCTTAAGGACCGGCCACTTTTTTTCCATTCAGACCACTGCAGCTTTCACGGTTTATTGCTCGCTCATACAACCTACCACCTAAATGAATTTTGGCTCCTTTTCTTGTCACTAATAAAGCTTTCTTTTGGTGCTATTTGATTGCTCCTGCGATTTTTACTTTTTATTATATTCAGCAAAAAATACATGAATTTTGGCAAAAAAATGATTTTTTTTAACTTTCTGTGCTGACAGTTTTCAAATAAAGTAAAATTTCAGTATACATGCAGCGCGAAAAATGTGGACAAACATGTTTTTGATAAAAAAAAACCCATTCAGTGTATATTTATTGGTTTGGGTAAAAGTTATAGCGTTTACAAACTATGGTGCAAAAAGTGAATTTTCCCATTTTCAAGCATCTCTGACTTTTCTGACCCTCTGTCATGTTTCATGAGGGGCTAGAATTCCAGGATAGTATAAATACCCCCCAAATGACCCCATTTTGGAAAGAAGACATCCCAAAGTATTCACTGAGAGGCATAGTGAGTTCATAGAAGATATTATTTTTTTGTCACAAGTAAGCGGAAAATGACACTTTGTGAGGAAAAAAAAAAAAAAGTTTCCATTTCTTCTAACTTGCGACAAAAAAAAATGAAATCTGCCACGGACTCACCATGCCCCTCTCTGAATACCTTGAAGTGTCTACTTTCCAAAATGGGGTCATTTGTGGGGTGTGTTTACTGTCCTGACATTTTGGGGGGTGCTAAATTGTAAGCACCCCCTGTAAAGCCTAAAGGTGCTCATTGGACTTTGGACCCCTTAGCGCAGTTAGGCTGCAAAAAAGTACCACACATGTGGTATTGCCGTACTCAGGAGAAGTAGTATAATGTGTTTTGGGGTGTATTTTTACACATACCCATGCTGGGTGGGAGAAATATCTCTGTAAATGACAATTTGTTAATTTTTTTTACACACAATTGTCCATTTACAGAGATCTTTCTCCCACTCAGCATGGGTATGTGTAAAAATACACCACAAAACACATTATACTACTTCTCCTGAGTACGGCGATACCACATGTGTGGCACTTTTTTGCACCCTAACTGCGCTAAAGGGCCCAAAGTCCAATGAGTACCTTTAGAATTTCACAGGTCATTTTGAGAAATTTCGTTTCAAGACTACTCCTCACGGTTTAGGGCACCTAAAATGCCAGGGCAGTATAGGAACCCCACAAATGACCCCATTTTAGAAAGAAGACACCCCAAGGTATTCCGTTAGGATTATGGTGAGTTCATAGAAGATTTTATTTTTTGTCAAAAGTTAGCGGAAAATGACACTTTGTGAAAAAACACAATTAAAATCAATTTCCGCTAACTTGTGACAAAAAAATAAAAACTTCTATGAACTCACCATACTCCTAACGGAATACCTTGGGGTGTCTTCTTTCTAAAATGGGGTCATTTGTGGGGTTCCTATACTGCCCTGGCATTTTAGGGGCCCTAAACCGTGAGGAGTAGTCTTGAAACGAAATTTCTCAAAATGACCTGTGAAATTCTAAAGGTACTCATTGGACTTTGGGCCCTTTAGCGCAGTTAGGGTGCATAAAAGTGCCACACATGTGGTATCGCCATACTCGGGAGAAGTAGTACAATGTGTTTTGGGGTTTATTTTTACACATACCCATGCTGGGTGGGAGAAATACCTCTGTAAATGGACAATTGTGTGTAAAAAAAACAAAAGATTGTCATTTACAGAGGTATTTCTCCCACCCAGCATGGGTATGTGTAAAAATACACCCCAAAACACATTATACTACTTCTCCCGAGTACGGCGATACCACATGTGTGGCACTTTTTTGCACCCTAACTGCACTAAGGGGCCCAAAGTCCAATGAGTACCTTTAGGATTTCACAGGTCATTTTTGTTTCAAGACTACTCCTCACGGTTTAGGGCCCCTAAAATGCCAGGGCAGTATAGGAACCCCACTAATGACCCCATTTTAGAAAGAAGACACCCCAAGGTATTCCGTTAGGAGTATGGTGAGTTCATAGAAGTTTTTATTTTTTTGTCACAAGTTAGCGGAAATTGATTTTAATTGTGTTTTTTCACAAAGTGTCATTTTCCGCTAACTTTTGACAAAAAATAAAATCTTCTATGAACTCACCATACTCCGTACGGAATACCTTTGGGTGTCTTCTTTCTAGAATGGGGTCATTTGTGGGGTTCCTATACTGCCATGGCATTTTAGGGGCCCTAAACCGTGAGGAGTAGTCTTGAAACCAAATGTCGCAAAATGACCTGTGAAATCCTAAAGGTACTCATTGGACTTTGGGCCCCTTAGCGTACTTAGGGTGTAAAAAAGTGCCACACGTGTGGTACCGCCGTACTCAGGAGAAGTAGTATAATGCGTTTTGGGGTGTATTTTTACACATACCCATGCTAAGTGGGAGAAATATCTCTGTAAATGACAATTTTGATTTTTTTTTACACACAATTGTCCATTTACATAGAAATTTCTCCCATCCAGTATGGGTATGTGTAAAAATACACCCCAAAACACATTATACTACTTTTCCTGAGTACGGCGGTACCACATGTGTGACAATTTTTTGCAGCCTAGGTGCGCTAAGGGGCCCAACATCCTATTCACAGGTCATTTTGAAGCATTTGTTTTCTAGACTACTCCTCGCGGTTTAGGGCCCCTAAAATGCCAGGGCAGTATAGGAACCCCACAAGTGACCCCATTTTAGAAAGAAGACACCCCAAGGTATTCCGTTAGGTGTATGGCGAGTTCATAGAAGATTTTATTTTTTGTCACAAGTTAGTGAAAAATGACACTTTGTGAAAAAAAACCAATAAAAATTAATTTCCGCTAACTTTTGACAAAAAATAAAATCTTCTATGAACTCGTCATACACCTAACAGAATACCTTGGGGTGTCTTTTTTTCTAAAATGGGGTCATTTGTGGGGTTCCTATACCGCCCTGGCATTTTACAGGCCCAAAACCGTGAGTAGTCTGGAAACCAAATGTCTCAAAATGACTGTTCAGGGGTATAAGCATCTGCAAATTTTGATGACAGGTGGTCTATGAGGGGGCGAATTTTGTGGAACCGGTCATAAGCAGGGTGGCCTTTTAGATGACAGGTTGTATTGGGCCTGATCTGATGGATAGGAGTGCTAGGGGGGTGACAGGAGGTGATTGATGGGTGTCTCAGGGGGTGGTTAGAGGGGAAAATAGATGCAATCAATGCACTGGGGAGGTGATCGGAAGGGGGTCTGAGGGTTTGGCCGAGTGATCAGGAGCCCACACGGGGCAAATTGGTGCCTGATCTGATGGGTAGGTGTGCTAGGGGGTGACAGGAGGTGATTGATGGGTGTCTCAAGGTGTGATTAGAGGGGGGAATAGATGCAAGCAATGCACTGGCGAGGTGATCAGGGCTGGGGTCTGAGGGCATTCTGAGGGTGTGGGCGGGTGATTGAGTGCCCTAGGGGCAGATAGGGGTCTAATCTGATAGGTAGCAGTGACAGGGGGTGATTGATGGGTAATTAGTGGGTGTTTAGGGTAGAGAATAGATGGAAACACTGCGCTTGGGTAGTGATCTGATGTCGGATCTGCGGGCGATCTATTGGTGTGGGTGGGTGATCAGTTTGCCCGCAAGGGGCAGGTTAGGGGCTGATTGATGGGTGGCAGTGACAGGGGGTGATTGATGGGTGGCAGTGACAGGGGGTGATTGATGGGTGGCAGTGACAGGGGGTGATTGATGGGTGGCAGTGACAGGGGGTGATTGATGGGTGGCAGTGACAGGGGGTGATTGATGGGTGGCAGTGACAGGGGGTGATTGACAGGTAATCAGTGGGTTATTACAGGGGAGAACAGATGTAAATATTGCACTGGCGAATTGATAAGGGGGGGTCTGAGGGCAATCTGAGCGTGTAGGCGGGCGATTGGGTGCCCGCAAGGGGCAGATTAGGGTCTGATCTGATGGGTAACAGTGACAGGTGGTGATAGGTGGTGATAGGGGGTGATTGATGGGTAATTAGTGGGTGTTTAGAGGAGAGAATAGATGTAAACGCTGCGCTTGGGTGGTGATCTGATGTCGGATCTGCGGGCGATCTATTGGTGTGGGTGGGTGATCAGATTGCCCGCAAGGGGCAGGTTAGGGGCTGATTGTTGGGTGGCAGTGACAGGGGGTGATTGATGGGTGATAGGTGATTGGCAGGTGATTGACAGGTGATCAGTGGGTTATTACAGGGAAGGACAGATGTAATTAATGCACTGGCGAATTGATAAGGGGGGGTCAGAGGGCAATCTGAGCGTGTGGGCGGGTGATTGGGTGCCCGCAAGGGGCAAATTAGGGTCTGATCTGATAGGTAACAGTGACAGGTGGTGATAGGGGGTGATTGATGGGTAATTAGTGGGTGTTTAGAGAAGATAACAGATGTAAACAATACATTTGGGAGGTAATCTGACGGCGGGTTTGCGGGCGATCTAATGGTGTGGGTGATCAGATTGCCCGCAAGGGGCAGGTTAGGGGCTGATTGATGGGTGGCAGTGACAGGGGGTGATTGATGGGTGATAGGTGATTGGCAGGTGATTGACAGGTGATCAGTGGGTTATTACAGGGAAGAACAGATGTAATTAATGCACTGGTGAATTGATAAGGGGGGGGTCAGAGGGCAATCTGAGCGTGTGGGCGGGTGATTGGGTGCCCGCAAGGGGCAGATTAGGGTCTGATCTGATAGGTAAAAGTGACAGGTGGTGATAGGGGGTGATTGATGTGTGATTGATGGGTAATTAGTGGGTGTTTAGAGGAGAGAATAGATGTAAACAATGGATTTGGGAGGTGATCTGATGTCGGATCTGCGGGCGATCTATTGGTGTGGGGGGGTGATCAGATTGCCCGCAAGGGGCAGGTTAGGGGCTGGCTGATGGGTGGCAGTGACAGGGGGTGATTGACGGGTGATTGATGGGTGATTGACAGGTGATCAGGGGGATAGATGCATACAGTAAACAGGGGGGGTGGTCTGGGGGGGGGGGTCTGGGGAGAATCTGAGGGGTGGGGGTGATCAGGAGGGGGCAGGGAGCAGGGTGGGGGATAAAAAAAAAATAGCGTTGACAGATAGTGACAGGGAGTGATTGATGGGTGATTAGGGGGGTGATTGGGTGCAAACAGGGGTCTGGGGGGTGGGCAGGGGGGGGTCTGATGGGTGCTGTGGGCGATCTGGGGCAGGGGGGGGGGGAAATCAGTGTGCTTGGTGCAGACTAGGGTGGCTGCAGCCTGCCCTGGTGGTCCCTCGGACACTGGGACCACCAGGGCAGGAGACAGCCTGTATAGTACACTTTGTAAACATTACAAAGTGTATTATACACTTTGTATGCGGCGATCGCGGGGTTAACATCCTGCCGGCGCTTCCGTATGGCCGGCGGGATGTTGCGGCGGGTGAGCGGCGCCAGGCGGAGGCGGAGGATCGCGTCACTGATGACGCGATCGCTCCGCCCATGCCCCTACAAGGACCGCCGCCAATTGTCAATACGGCGGTCCTTGCGGGGTGCACTTCCCGGCCGCCAATTGTACATACGGCGGTCGGGAAGTGGTTAAACAGATGATTGTCAGGAGTGTCTTAAATAGGCCAGAACAGAATGGAAAATTCCTCTGCCGAGGGAAAAGGTGTGGGACCTGTAAACGCATCCATTCCACTGACAGGATACTAATACCAGGTACACAACAGGAATACAGAAGTACAAGCCACCTTTTCCTGCGACTCATCTAATCTGGTATACCTGATCATGTGTGCAAAATGCCCCAAAGGAATTTATGTGGGAAAACCAAGACAACCTTTACGTGATCGCATGAAACACCACAGGTTCACTATTAACAGCAGAAAAAAGGATAATAGGAAATATACTGATGTCCCAGTACCCACACACTTTTGTATACCTGGACACAGTTTAAGCGCTTTTTCTCGACACTGTATTAATGGGTGGCTTCAAATCGGAAAACATGAGACTAACACAAGGAACAAAGTTTATACATTGGTTCAAAACTGTAGAAGATGGTTTAACCAGCCTGGCGGTATGGACGAGCTCAGCTCGTCCATCACCGCCGGAGGCTGCCGCTCAGGCCCTGCTGGGCCGATTTACATGAAATAAAGTGCAGCACACGCAGCCGGCACTTTGCCAGCCGCGTGTGCTGCCTGATCGCCGCCGCGCGGCGAAAGAGGGTCCCCCCAGCCGCCCGAGCCCTGCGCAGCCGGAACAAATAGTTCCGGCCAGCGCTAAGGGCTGGATCGGAGGCGGCTGACGTCAGGACGTCGGCTGACGTCCATGACGTCACTCCGCTCGTCGCTATGGCGACGATCTAAGCAAAACAAGGAAGGCCGCTCATTGCGGCCTTCCTTGTTTATTCTGGGCGCCGGAGGCGATCGGAAGAACGCCTCCGGAGCGCCCTCTAGTGGGCTTTCATGCAGCCAACTTTCAGTTGGCTGCATGAAATAGTTTTTTTTTTATTAAAAAAAAACCCTCCCGCAGCCTCCCTGGCGATCTTATCAGAACGCCAGGGTGGTTAAACAAGGCTCTTGTGCTGGTACGATGGGTTTTAAATGCCATAATTCTTTGTTTTTTTTTCTATCTTTTCATTTTTTTTGTTTCATATGCTGGTAAGATAGTGTTTACTGTCACTGTTCATTTTTTTTTTTTTTTGCTTTTATGTGCTGTGAAGATGGTTTTAAATGCCACATATGGTGGTCCTGTCCCCCAATCCAGAAATTCTGGAAAAAGGTTGAGGTTTGTCTAAGAGTAAGCACAGGCCTAGACCTCTGTATCAATAAAACAGAGGCGATCTTTGGTCAGGGCGTGCAAACCACTATCAAATTGTGTCACACTCACCGCCTTGGTCTCCCGTGGGGCTCTCGGGTGCGCTCTCTAGTGCGCACGCGCGGGGGCTCTCTGGGCCTTGTAGTCTCTTTTCTGGTGTATGGTGTTGCGTGCTATGCGCATGCGCAAGGTATTGCGTGCAAAGTGTTGCGCAAATTTTTGTGCGCGTGTCCGCAGGGTGCTAATTTCGGCGCCAATGCACAGTATGAAAGCAGCACTGCCCCGACAGCAGTGCTGCTCATTCTGACTGCTTGGCTAGCCTGTTGGTGAACCGTTGTTCCTGCCTTGCTATTATTCTGATCTGATCTCCTATTGTGACCTTGGCCTGTGACCCCAACTACCGCTGATCTCCGCCTGCCCAGACCTTTGGCTCTGTCTCCCGGATTACCGTTGTCTGCTGCCTGCCCCAACCTTTGGCTTGTGACCCCCGACCTCCGTTGTCTGCCGCCTGCCCTGACCTTTGGTTTGTGATCTCGACCTACGCTGAACTCTGCTTACCCTGGACCTCCGGCTCTTGTCTGACCAAGCTTTCTCCACAACTAGTGCCACTGTTCTCCTGACCACTTGCTGAGGTAATCCCAGTAGTGACCTGGTAGGGCACTAGGCAGTTAAGTTCCACATCCCCCTCCTGGGGGTGTGGTCCTGCACTCCCCTCAAGGGTTTGTGGGTGAAGACCCGTGGTCACCTAGACTCCACTACTGGGTAACACCTCTTCCTTCGTGGAAATGTCAACAGGTACTGAAGAGAATCTCAAGAAGGGGTTTATTAGGCCTTCCTCATCCCCTGCTGGAGCTGGGATCTTCTTTGTTGAAAAGGACGGTTCTCTTCTTCCCTGCATAGATTAACGTGATCTTAATAAAATTACCAACAAGATCCGATATCGTCTCCCACTGATGCCTGACCTATTTCAGAGACTCGGATCGGCCTGCATCTTTTCCAAGCTTGACTTGAGAGGAGCCTACAATCTGATCAGGATCCGCAAGGGGGACGAGTGGAAGACTGCTTTCCGTTCCCGTTTCGGACACTTCGAGTACTTAGTGATGCAGTTCAGCTTATGTAATGCTCCGGCTACATTCCAACACTTTGTCAATGACATCTTTAGAGACTACATCGACATTTTCATGGTGGTCTATCTGGACGACATACTCATTTTCTCTTCTTCTCAAGAGGAACATCATAACCACGTAAAAAAGGTCCTGGCCTGTCTCCGTATCCATGGATTATACGCTAAGCCCGAGAAGTGTGAGTTCAATAAGACGAATATTCAGTAACTTGGTCTGAAGATCTCCCCTGGATATATCTGGAGGCTCTGCCTGCGGCCGCTTCTGGGATGGAAGCTCCTTGCTGGGCTGAATTTAGCGGTTACACATGCTGAGACACCTGATTTTGGGCATTGAGGGGGTCTGATGGTGAAGGGGTCCCTTTTTGCGCTGTTGCTTTTGTTGTATCGGGGGCTCTACCTGCAGCCACTTCGGGGTCAGGTGCTCTTGGCCGGGGTGCATTGGCGATCGTGCATGCTGGGACATTTGGCTTTGGGTTTTGTGGTGTCTGGTGGTGTAGGGGCACCTGTACGTGCTGTTGCTTTAAATGGGCCAGGAGGCTCTACCTACAGCCACTTCTAAGACAGGTACTCTCTGCCAGGGTACACTTAGCGTTCATGCATGCTAAGACACTTTATTCTGGGCCTTGAGGCATTTGATAAAGCAAAGTTCCCTGTCGCTTTAAAGATATCAAGAACAGTATTCTCCCCAGAATTTTTTTCCAGCCGGGTGGCATGAAAAAGTAGCCGGGTAGGTCAAGATGAAAATGCAGGGCAACTCTGCTTACAGCATAGGAGGAGGTGAGCCGATGTCAGCCGGGTGGTCACCAAATCTAGCCGGGTAGAGCACCCGACTAAAAGAGCCTGGGGAGAACACTGAAGAAGCACTACCTGCAGCCACTTCTAAAACGGGTACTCTTTGGCAAGGTGCACTTAGCAGCCATGCATGCTGAGCATGTGATACTTGGTTCTGGGCCTTGCTGTATCTGTTGATGCAGGGATCCCTACACTTGCTGACGCTTTGAATTTATCGGGAGGCTCTGCCTCTGGAAACTTGTTCTTTTGTAAAGGTGCACTTAGCAATCATTCATTTTGGGGCACTTGGTTTTAGGCCTTGCAATATCGGATAATGCAGGGGGGCTCTGGACTGGAGCACACTTTCAAAAGTGGCTGAGTTCCACGTTGAACACGGGGTTGCGATCCATTTCTGCTGCGAGGGCGGTGGTAACTACAGAAAACTATCGTAATTGCAGGATTTGGGGGGGGGGGGGGGGGCGTCTTGTACGCTGGAGGATATGGAACTTTCTCTCTCTGAAGGTAGCTCTTCCTTTGGTCTGTTTCTCTTTTCCCTTTCTTTATGTATTTCTATGTAATTATTAAATTCGATTGGCAAATTCTGATTATTAGCAAACATGAGACTTTTTATGCCCAACACCAAGAGCGTGGTGATGAAGCCTATCAATATGGTTGGGCCTTCATAAACTGTGGCTAGACTCTGAGCTAATCAGAAATGAAAAAAAAAAATAAAAAAATGCCTCAGTTCTCTTTCGCTTAGAATTAATGCTGCATGTAATCAGCCCAGTCACAATTTGAATTCAGAATTTACGTTTTCAGTCTGCTTTGTTTTGTTGAGGAAACTGTTGCTCTTATTAATTTAGCCAGGATGTTTAGGAAAGCCTCCTAAAGGAACAGCTAAGGCATCTAATTTCATTTATTTGTTTGCTAAAGAATGTTTCTCCTCTGTATGTCAGTATACACTCACCTAAAGGATTATTAGGAACACCATACTATGACCCCCTTTCACCTTCACAACTACCTTAATTCTACGTGGCATTGATTCAATAAGGTGTTGAAAGCATTCTTTAGAAATGTTGGCCCATATTGATAGGATAGCATCTTGCAGTTGATGGAGATTTGTGGGATGCACATCCAGGGCACAAAGCTCCCGTTCCATCACATCCCAAAGATGCTCTATTGGGTTGAGATCTGGTGACTGTGGGGGGCCTTTTTAGTACAGTGAACTCATTGTCATGTTTAACCACTTGAGGACCACAGTCTTTCTACCCCTTAAAGAGGAGCTGTTAGGTATAAGGTCTCAGAGAAAATAAACACATATATCAGTAGCTAAAGATTGGCTGTACTTACATTACATATGCATTTCACTGTCCACGTTTGGATTTCACAGAATTTGTATATAGTATATGCAGAGATAGATGCTCCTGACAGCTCATGGCAGGCTCCATGTTTTTCTGTCAAATGTGTCGTCATGTCCTGCCTGCTTCCTGATCACAGATAAGCTTGTACTAAATAACACAGTGTGCAGTGAATATTAATGAGCCATGTGGCTAGGAACAATAGCTGACTCCTGCAGTGTAGTCTGCCCGAGATTTATCAGTGCTACAAGATTACAAGCTGCTGTAAGGTCTCATTAGCAGCCGAGGGGGGAGCCCCAGAATGCTTTGCAGTAATATGCGGCTTGCGTCTTCTTAAGAATAACAGACTTGCTGATAAGCACACATCAAAGGTAACTGAGATTTTTATCTTCACTAATTGCTTTTGGGCTTCCTTCTAAACTGTTTAACACAGGAGAATAGAGGTTTAAATTAGCTTCTGCAGCCTGACAGTTACTCTTTAGTAACTGTCAGGCTGCAGAAGCTAATTTAAACCTCTATTCTCCTGTGTTAAACAGTTTAGAAGGAAGTCATAAAGCCATTAGTGAAGATAAAAATCTCAGTTACCTTTGATGTGTGCTTATCAGAAAGGCTGTTATAGAACCATAAGGACGCAAGCCGCATACTAAACTGCAAAGCATTCTGGGGCCCTCCCCTCGGCTGCTAATGAGATGTTACAGGAGCTTGTAATCAGTCCAGCGCGTAGCACTGATAAATCTCGGGCAGAGTACACTGCAGGAGTCAGCTATTGTTACTAGCCACATGGCTCATTAATATTCACTGCACACTGTGTTGTTCAAGTAGGAGCTTATCTGTGATCAGGAAGCAGGCAGGACATGATGACACATTTGACAGAAAAACATGGAGCCTGCCATGAGCTGTCAGGAGCATCTATCTCTGCATATACTATATACAAATTCTGTGAAATCCAAACGTGGACAGTGAAATGCATATGTAATGTAAGTACAGCCAATCTTTAGCTACTGATATATGTGTTTATTTTCTCTGAGACCTTATACCGAACAGCTCCTCTTTAAGGACCAGAGCCTTTTTCTCCATTCAGACCACTGTAGCTTTCACGTTTTATTGCTCGGTCATACAACCTACCACCTAAATGAATTTTACCTCCTTTTCTTGTCACTAATACAGCTTTCTTTCGGTGCTATTTGATTGCTGCTGCGAGTTTTAGTTTTTATTATATTCATCAAAAAAGAAATGAATTTTGTCAAGACTTTTTTAACTTTCTGTGCTGACATTTTTCAAATAAAGTAAAATTTCCTATACATTTGAGCATGAAAGTTATTCTGCTACATGTTTTTGATTAAAAAAAAAACATTCAGTGTATATTTATTGGATTGGATAAAAGTTATAGCGTTTACAAACCATGGTGCCAAAAGTGAATTTTCCCATTTTGAAGCATCTCTGACTTTTCTGACCACCTGTCATGTTTCATGAGGTGCTAAAATTCCAGGATAGTATACCGTATTTTTCGGACTATAAGACGCACTTTTTCTCCCTCAAAAGCGTGGGTGAAAAGTCAGTGCGTCTTATAGTCCGAAGGTGTCCTGTGGAGGCTGCCATCCTTTGTCTCTGATGTGCCCCTTTGTCTCCGATGTGCCCCTCTGTCTCCTTTCCCCCCTCCAACTGTCTCCGATGTCCCGGTGTCCTCCTTTGCAACCCCAGGGGCTCTAATGTGCCTTTGTCTTCCTCAGCTCCCTCCCCATCTCTGATGTCCCGTGTTTCCAGATGTCCTCCCCCACCCCGTGTATCGGTGCCCCCTGTGGCTTAATGTGCTGCCTCTGTCCCCCTGCAAGTGAAATAATTACCATCAGCGTGATCGGTGTTGAGTGCGGACGAGCAGGGATTCGGTCCTCCTTCATTCGCAGCTCCAGCTTCAAAGTGCGCCTTCAGGTTGCAGAAGCCATGTGGCCAATCAGGAGAGGCGCTGCACGGACAACATCCAATCACTGCTGCCGCTGTTCTAACAGGACGCGATGGTCCCGCGGGCGGGACAAGGCTCTGTCATTGAGCCAATCACTGCACAAGGCTCTGTCATTGAGCCAATCACTGCACTCGATTGGCTCAATGACAGAGCCTTGTCCCGCCCGCGGGACCATCACGTCCTGTTAGAACAGCGGCAGCAGTGATTGGATGTTGTCCGTGCAGCGCCTCTCCTGATTGGCCGCATGGTGCCTGCAACCTGAAGGAAGTACTTTGAAGCTGGATCCATGAATGAACGAGGACCGAATCCCTGCTCGTCGCACTGAGGATCTTCCACACCGTTCTTGCTGATGATAACGATCTCACCTTAAGGGGGACAGAGGAAGCAAATTAAGCCACAGGGGGGCACATCAGAGATGGGAGCGGGATAAGGAGGACATCAGAGGCATGGGGGAGGGAGGAAAGAAGGAAACCAGGACATCAGAGGGCGGAGGGGGTCAAGGATGACAGGCACATCAGAGATATGGGGGAGAAGGGAAAGGGGGGCATCAGAGACATGGGGAAGGGAGGAAAGTTGGACACCAGGACATCAGAGATGGGGACAGGATGACACGGGGCACATCAGATACACAAGGGAGAAGGGAAAGAGGGATATCAGAGCCACTGGGGGAAAAGTGGACACCAGGGGACATCAGAGCCAAGGGGAAGGGGGAAAGCAGCAGATCACAGGAGCATGTCAGAGATGGGGAGAAGGAAAAGGACACCAGGGGACATCAGAGATGGGGGGGGGAGTACACCAGGGGACATGGGGGAGGGGGATGACACCAGGGAAGATGGGGGGGTGACATCAGAGACACAGGGGAGAGAAAAGGAGGACACCGGGGACATCAAAGATGGGGAGGGGGGTAGGAGAACACCGGGGGACAAGAGAGATACAAGGGAACAGAAAAGACATGGGAACAGAGGAGACAGAGGAGGACAAATGGAGAGAGGAGGACACAGGATGGTCAAAGAAGGACTCAAGAGGGAAATAATTGGGGGGAAGATTAAGGGGAGAAGATCCACAAGATGTCCCTGCACCATGGATGCACCAGGGTTAGTATATTTTTTTTTCCCTGATTTTTGTCCTCTAAACCTGGTGCGTCTTATGGTCCGGAGCGTCTTATGGTCCGAAAAATACGGTAAATACCCCCCAAATGACCCCATTTTGGAAAGAAGACATCCCAAAGTATTCACTGAGAGGCGTGGTGAGTTCATAGAAGATTTTATTTTTTGTCACAAGTTAGCAGAACATGGCACTTTGTGACAAAAAAATAAGTTTCCATTTCTTTTAACTTGCGACAAAAAAAAAAAAGAAATCTGCCACGGACTCACTATGCTCCTCTTTGAATACCTTGAAGGGTCTACTTTCCAAAATGGGGTCATTTGTGGGGTGTGTTTACTGTCCTGGCATTTTGGGGGGTGCTAAATTGTAAGCACCCCTGTAAAGCCTAAAGGTGCTCATTGGTCTTTGGGCCCATTAGCGCAGTTAGGCTGCAAAAAAGTGCACCACATGTGGTATTGCCGTACTCAGGAGAAGTAGTATAATGTGTTTTGGGTGTATTTTTACACATACCCATGCTGGGTGGGAGAAATATCTCTGCAAATGACAATTGTTTGTTTTTCTTTTACACACAATTATCCATTTACAGAGATATTTCTCCCACTCAGCATGGGTATATGTAAAAATACACCCAAAACACATTATACTACTTCTCCTGAGTACGGCGATACCACGTGTGGCACTTTTTTGCACCCTAACTGCGCTAAAGGGCCCAAAGTCCAATGAGTACCTTTAGGATTTCACAGGTCATTTTTGAATTTGGTTTCCAGACTACTCCTCACGGTTTAGGGCCCCTAAAATGCCAGGGCAGTATCGGAACCCCACAAGTGACCCCATTGTAGAAAGAAGACACCCCAAGGTATTCCGTTGTATGGTGAGTTCATAGAAGATTTTATTTTTTTGTCACAAGTTAGTGAAAAATGACACTTTGTGAAAAAACAAAAATCAATTTCCGCTAACTTCTGACAAAAAATAAAATCTTCTATGAACTCGTCATACACCTAACAGAATACCTTGGGGTGTCTTTTTTTCTAAAAAGGAGTCACTTGTGGGGTTCCTATATTGCCCTGGCATTTTACGGGCCCAAAACCGTGAGTAGTCTGGAAACCAAATGTCTCAAAATGACTGTTCAGGGCTATAAGCATCTGCACATTTTGATGACAGGTGGTCTATGAGGGGGCGAATTTTGTGGAACCGGTCATAAGCAGGGTGGCCTCTTAGATGGCAGGTTGTATTGGGCCTGATCTGATGGATAGGAGTGCTAGGGGGGTGACAAGAGGTGATTGATGGGTGTCTCAGGGGGTGGTTAGAGGGGAAAATAGATGCAATCAATGCACTGGGGAGGTGATCGGAAGGGGGTCTGAGGGGGATCTGAGGGTTTGGCCGAGTGATCAGGAGCCCACACGGGACAAATTAGGGCCTGATCTGATGGGTAGGTGTGCTAGGGGGTGACAGGTGGTGACAGGAGGTGATTAATGGGTGTCTCAAGGTGTGATTAGTGGGGGGAATAGATGCAAGCAATGCACTGGTGAGGTGATCAGGGCTGGGGTCTGAGGGTGTGGGCGGGTGATTGGGTGCCCTAGGGGCAGATAGGGGTCTAATCTGATGGGTAGCAGTGACAAGGGGTGATTGATGGGTAATTAGTGGGTGTTTAGAGGAAAGAACAGATGCAATGCACTTGGGAGGTGATCTGACGGCGGGTCTGCAGGCGATCGGATGGTGTGGGTGGGTGATCAGATTGCCTGCAAGGGGCAGGTTAGGGGCTGATTGTTGGGTGGCAGTGACAGGGTGATTGACAGGTGATCAGGGGGGATAGATGCATACAGTACACTGGGGGGGGGGGGGTCTCGGGAGAATCTGAGGGGTGGGGGGTTGATCAGGAGTCCCCAGGGGGCAGTTTAAGGAAGTAAAAAAAAATAGCGTTGACAGGGAGTGATTGATGGGTTATTAGGGGGGCGGGTTGTCGTCGCGGGTGGACGGAGCCGGTTGCCGGGGGAAGCGCGTGTCATCAATGGCGCGATCGCTCCCCCGGCATGCCGAAAGGACGCTACGCCCTTGGACGTATTGCGGTCCTTTCGGCGTCCACTTTGCCGCCGCCCATCGGCTGTGGGCGGTCGGCAAGTGGTTAAGAAACAAATTTGAAATGATTTGAGCTTTGTGACATGGTGCAGTGTTCTCCCCAGGATCAATTAAGTGGGCGGGCCGCCCGGGTGAATTAAGGCCCCGCCCGGCTGCTATTTTGCATATTAGAAAAGCCAGCACTGTTCTCTGTACTCAGCGCTGACTCCTCTGTAGCAGATTGCCCAGCTCCTCTACGTACGAGATCTCGCGCTTTCCGGCGGGCTCGTACACTCCTTGCCTCAGCATGGCAATAGGCGGGGCCATCTGTTATACTGCGCATAGTGCTCCTCTAGGAAGTAGGAACGAAGCACATTACAGGCAGTCTCTCTCTCTCTCACTCTGCCTGCACGATCGTGAAGGGACGCTGGAGCCTGTGTGACTAAAGCAGAGCTGGGCAAACTACAGCCCGTCTGGCTCTGTAATCCGGGTATTTAGTGCCTCCTTTCCTCCTCACGGCTGTGTCACTTGTCTCTCTCCCTCCCCACCGTACAATTGTACATTTACGTGCCGTACTAACTTTCCCATCTCTGAATTACGGCACTTCAGACTGAAGAAAGGAGTGCAGGCAATCACTCACTTCCTCCCCGGGTGTCAGACGCACGGAGCAGATCTCCAATAGCTTCAGAGAGCGGGATGTTTTGGCTGCCCAGAGAACAGAGCAAACAGACAGCAGCGCTGAAGGGGAAAAAAAGCAGTCTTATCTGATAGGTACAGGCAAAAAAAAGCTGTGACCTTAGGTCAGCTTGCACACATAAAGCTCTGTCCTGAAGTGTATTCCCACCCCCTCTTTTTTAACCCTTAGGATACACTAATCTCTGGAATCTCAAGGGGCCAGCATGTCCTTTTGCTGAGCTTTGCATTTTTTCAAAAAAAACCCAGTTCATACCTATGTGTTAATTTGCAGCTTCTCAGTTAAATCTGTAGGACATGCTGAGCCTTGTGGTTCCACAACAATGGGGTCAACAAATAATGAAAACCTTACCAATCAGATGATTGGTAGAGGAACCAACCCCA
This sequence comes from Hyperolius riggenbachi, assembly GCF_040937935.1. Lineage (NCBI taxonomy): Eukaryota > Metazoa > Chordata > Amphibia > Anura > Hyperoliidae > Hyperolius > Hyperolius riggenbachi. Next base: position 186,163,346 of record NC_090647.1, on the reverse strand, counting down.
AAAACATTGACGGAACAATAGAGGTTGATCGGAACCATTAATGATGCCCAATATGTATAACTGTCTAGCTCTGGACATGTATGAAAATATGAGGTCTGTTTCACCTGCACTGTGTACTGCAAATCAAGCCTATTTTTTTGTTTTTTTCAAAAGCAAACAAAAAGCACAGTAATAGCACATTGAAAACAACCAAAAACAGTTTTTCCTGGTTTTGACTTGGCAGGTTCACTTTAAGACAGATGGTGCATATATAATACTGGGTACACACAGATTTTCCGGCTGATTTACTGTCAGATCCATTATTTCCAACATGACCGATCTGCTTTCTGATCGATTTTCGAGCATTTTCCGATCAATTTCCTATTGAAGTGAACGGAAATCGATCGGAAAATGCTCTGCAATTGATCAGAAAGCAGATCGGACATGTTGGAAATAATCGTTCTGACAGTAAATCTGGCAGAAAATCTCACCTAGCATCTCTGTACCTAGCATTAAAGCAAGAGTCATATGGAGGCTCAGTGTTTTCCTCAGGCCTCCATCCGGCTCATTTTGGTAAGCACCCGGCTGATATTGGCTCGTTTCCTCCTTCTGCTATGCTGTCAGCAGAGCTTACATGGCCCTGCATTCCCCCTGTTGCACCCCACCCGGCTACTTTTTCATGCCACCCGGCTGGAAAAAATTTCTGGGGAGAACACTGTGGTGCATTATCCTACTGGAAGTACCGTATTTTTCGCCATATAAAACGCACTTTTTCTCCCCTTAAAATGGGGAGAAAAAGTCCCTGCGACTTATATGGCAAAGGCAGGGAATCCCCGACTTCCGAACGCCCGCCGATATAAACCGTCGCCACGTCGGGGATTCCCTGCCTGTGTGCGTCCTCCTGTCACCTCCATGTTGTCCCCCATTGTCTGTACTTGGCTGCCCGGCTGCCCCCGCATGCTGTCTAGCCCCCGCTGTGTGCTGCCTTCTACCCCCGTGATGTCTGGCCCCAGCTGTGTGCTGCCTCCCCCTGCGTGATGTCAGCGCTTCTGTGCCCGGCTGCCCCCACATGCTCTCTGGCCCCCGCTGTGTGCCCGGCTCGTTCTGCCTCCCCGGCGTGATGTCTGCCCCCCCGGGTGTTTAGCGGCAGCTGCTTACCTCCTCCATCATGCCTGCGAGGACTGCAGACCTCCGTCTTCTGTGTGCGGCTTCCTCTAGTGCCGGGCTTCTAATGACTCGTCACGATGACGCGTCATTAGAAGCCCGGCACTAGAGGAAGCCGCACACAGAAGACGGAGGTCTGTAGTCCTCGCGGGCATGATGGAGGAGGTAAGCAGCTGCCGCTAAACACCCGGGGGGGGCAGACATCACGCGGGGGGAGGCAGCACACAGCGGGGGTCAGGCAGCACGAGCCGGGCACACAGCGGGGGCCAGAGAGCATGCGGGGGCAGCCGGGCACAGAAGCGCCGACATCACGCAGGGGGAGGCAGCACACAGCTGGGGCCAGACATCACTGGGGTGGAAGGCAGCACACAGCGGGGGCTAGACAGCATGCGGGGGCAGCCGGGCACAGAAGCGCAGACATGCGGGGGACATGGTGGAGGAGACATGGGGAGAAAGGAGGACTTGAGTGGCATGGGGCAGACTGGTAGGAGGCATGGGGCAGACTGGTAGGAGGCATGGGGCAGACTGGTAGGAGGCATGGGGCAGACTGGTAGGAGGCATGGGGCAGACTGGTAGGAGGCATGGGGCAGACTGGTAGGAGGCATGGGGCAGACTGGTAGGAGGCATGGGGCAGACTGGTAGGAGGCATGGGGCAAACTGGTAGGAGGCATGGGGCAGACTGGTAGGAGGCATGGGGCAGACTGGAGGACACCTGAGGTAAACAGGAGGCTACCATTTAAGGGATAACATGTACAAGACACTCCTGGAATATGGACGTACCAGGTTTAGTATTTTTTTTTTTTCTCTGGATTTTGCCCTCTAAACCTAGGTGCGTCTTATATTCCGGAGCGGCTTATACGGCGAAAAATACGGTAGCCAACAGAGGATGGGTACATGGTGGTCATGAAGGGGATTGACATGGTCAGAAACGATGCTCAGGTAGCACGTGGCATTTAAAAAGACTCTGTACTCTAAAATTCTTACAATAAAAAGCATACCATTCTATTCATTATTCTCTCCTGGGCCTCTCTTTGCTGTTTCTGCCACTCCCTGCTGCAATCCTGGCTTGTAATTGCCAGGTTTAGGCAGTGTTTACTAACAAAAAACATGGCTACTAACTAGCGTGTGATAGGCTGAAAGAAGCTTAGTCTGTGACTCATACAGAGCCTGGGGGGGGGGGGGGGGGGGAGTGTAGAGGGTGTGTATAGCTTCTACCTATCACAGCAGAGCAGCACATTCCTGCCTAGCCGACAAAGCTGGCATCCTGCGCGCGATCTCCTGCAAAACAGAGCCCCAGGACTTTATGCGATTGGCGTTGGGCGGTCCTAGGGTTGCCGCGCCCATCAGCGTGACTCGGTCGGCTAGAAGTTAAAAAAGAGGAACTCCACTGCCTCATAATGTTGTATTATTAGCAGCAAACAAAGGAACCCTGAGGCTCGAGAAAAAAGGTTTTCCAGGCCTCTACAGTCTACTACGTTCCTCTGTTTCCTGCTGCCAACAGACTGCCAACTAGACTACTACGCATGTGCAGAATGCTCCCAACCATGTGCGAATGATTGAGAAAGCATGCAGAGGAGATGGGGAGGAAACAGGCATGCATACATATGAAATCACCACTGGGAGACCTAGGCACAGGATACAGCCGGTATATGGCTTATCTTGCTACTGGACAAGTCCCGGCGGCGTTAATTACTATTCCCCCTCTAGGTCCACGTGTATAGTGAGGAATGATGTCATTCGGCTTCCAACTATTGCTGGTGGCTAAATTACAGTGTTTTAAAAGTAACTTCAGCTCCGTCTCCTCACGGTGCCAAAATTACTCACTGAGCGCCGCCATAGCCGTAATTCCTATTACGGTCTAAGGTGGCGCCGGCTGCACCCAAAACTCCTGCACTGTTATTACAGCACTTGGGAAACCGAGGGACCTGATAGTGTGTATGAAGAAGGAGCTTGGGGACACATACTGGTAACACTAAAAGGAGGAACAGGGGGGCACACAGACACTGGCCACATTGACGGGTCATAGGGTCGGGTCAGAGTGTAAATGGCTGCATGGCTCTCATGGAAGCGTTAATGGCTGCTTTTGGGGGCCAGGAGGGGTTAATTTATTATTGATTTATAAAGCGCCAACGTATTCTGTGGTTTTGTACAAAGTAATAAACCATCATGGGGTATATAATAACCGTGTTCTCCCCACACTCTTTAGGCCTGGTGCACACCAGAGGAGTTTTTCTGAGCGTTTTTGAGTTTTTAAATCTGCTGCTAATGTTATCCTATGTGTCTGCACACTGGAGCAATGATGTTTTGTAAAAAAAAAAACATAGCATTACATTGGGAAGAACTTTTGAAACCTCTAAAAGCTCTTCCCAATGTAATGCTATGGGTTTTTTTTACAAAACCTCATTGCTCCAGTGTGCACAGACACATAGGATAACATTAGCAGCAGATTTAAAAATTCAAAACGCTCAGAAAAACTCCTCTGGTGTGCACCAGGCCTCACTGTTTCTTGTTTAAAGTATACCGGAACTCAGAACTCCTCTCTGCTCTAAAAGATACACAACAGCATAATAACCTTTAAACAAAAAAAAGATGTATTTGTTACAGCTGATAAAAATCCTAAAATAAATCTGCACAGTTTCCTGATTCATAGAATCAGGCCTATTGTTTACAGCCTGTACTTTTCAAATGGCTGATCTGCCATAGGTAGTCATGTTATACAGGGGAGGATCAAATTACAACTTGTGATTAGACACAAATGAGGGGGAATTAGAGACACTGAAGCGAAAAAAAAATTATGATATTATGATTTGTATGTGTAGTACAGCTAAGAAATAAAACATTAAGATCATATATATCAGTCTAATTGTTTCCAGTACAGGAAGAGTTAAGAAACTCCAGTTATCTCTATGCAAAAAAGCCATTAAGCTTACAGTCCTGGAGAGGGCTGTTATCTGACTTTTATTATCTCAACTGTTTTCTTTTTCTCTGCCAGAGGAGAGGTCATTAGTTCAGACTGCTCTGAAAGAATAATTTTGAATGCTGAGTATTGTGTAATCTGCACATATTAGAGAATGATGCAATGTTAGAAAAAACACTATATACCTGAAAATAAAAATATGAGAATATTTTCTTTGCGGCTAATCTTCTAGTAATTATTCATAGTACACAACCAATTCATTTTATCATATTTTTTTTTTCCGCTTCAGTGTCTCTTTAAACAGGCTATACTCTCTAAATACATTCAGGGTGAATTTCTCTGTTTTCCTTCTGTCCTGTGCAAGAGTTCAGGTCCACTTTAAAACCTCTCTTCAGGCAATCCATATAACCTGATTTAGGACATATTATCAGTCTACTGATCCAGTTTGATCTCATTGCTGCTGCATCAGCAGAAAAGGTGGGGAAACGGCCCTAGTAAGTGTCACAGTTTAGGGTCGCTTTCACGCCAATCGTCCTTTTCTGTGATGAAAACTGGGGCTTTTACCATACTTGTTCTGTATCTATATTTACCCCTGCTGGAATTAAAACCATCATATGTTATGTCATTATCTGTATGGCTAGGAATGAGATACTAGTTCATGCATATTAGGACAAATAATGCTGAATGGTTCACGCAGGGAACATGGTTTTGCGAGTTGGCAAAAATTATATGGAGATTCACAGATGTCAGAAGTGATTTCCTCTTCTAGTATGTTTTCTGCAGACCTCTTCTAGTATCTCTTCTACATTACTGCATATATGAATGCAGAGTTTTTGACTAATTTTGATTTTTTTTTTTAATGCATGAATTGACTTCATCTTCTATGTTTTCTGCAGACTTCTTTTATTTAGTATCTTATTTTATATGAATGTAGAGTTTTTACCTGACAAATTGAATTTGTTTTTTTTTATTGCAGTTGTGATGCTGATCCATCGGCCCTTGCAAAGTATGTTCTTGCTTTAGTTAAAAAGGATAAAAATGATCGTGAACTGAAGGCACTATGCATTGATCAACTGGATGTTTTCCTTCAGAGAGGTAACTCGTGTGAAGTTCAAAAGTCTTGAATTAAAGACTACCTTAAAGAGAATCTGTACTGTGAAAATCTTACATAAATAAACGTACCAGCCTGTTGTTGTCGTCTTCTCCTAGCCCCCTCTGTGACATTTTTGCTGCTCCCGCTGCTTTCCTGGTGATAAAATCAGTTGTATTCATTGTTTTTGTAAACAATGAAGATGGCCGCCGGACAGGAAATACATCATCAGAGCATGTGCCCGTTTGCAGAAGCTCCTCTCAAATGTGACTTGATTGCTGGAATGTTACTCCCACATGTTGCCTTAGCTGCTTGTCTGAGCTCTGCGCTCACAGCTGTTTGAAATTTCTCAGCTCCACAAGCCTTGCAGAGACGCTGGCTGTGAGCCGAGACATTGCCTGTGACTCATACACACACAGGAGAGCCTGCAGGGGGTCGTGTATAACTTCACCCTATCACAGCAGAGAGTGCATTCCTCTTTGTCTCGACAAGGCTTTATAAGAAAATAAGATTAGATCTATTACAGAGACAGTGCAACTAGAAAAGGCTGCAGTAATCCAGACCGCATTAGAACAGGTATAGGAACTTATAGGATAGAAGAAATAAAGCTGAAAATTTTGTTACAGAGTCTCTTTAACCACTTCAGCCTTCAGTAGTGTTCCATTTTATGCATCCGAGCAATTTTTACCTCCCATTCATTTGCCAATAACGTTATCACTACTTATCACAATGAATTGATCTATATCTTTTTTTCTGCTATTAATTAGGCTTTCTTTGGGTGGTACAGTTTTGCTAAGGGCTACTTTACTGTAAATGCATTTTAACAGGAAGAATAAGAAAAAAAACTGAAAAAATCCATTATTTCTCAGTTTTCAGCCATTATAGTTTTAAAATAAGGATAAAGAAATGTTGGGGATTCTAAAAGAACTCCTGGAAGAGGGTGGGAGCCAAGAAAGAGAGGGGGAGGAGGATGAGGGGATGACAGATAGGGTTCATAAGTCCTTCCGCAAGTCCACATTCAATCCACCGATTACCCCAGGGAGCCCGATAGATGTATTTCACAGGGGTATCCTTGATGAAATTAAGGCTTGTTTATACCCTAAAGATGTTATGAATATCACTGAAGGCAAGAGGAAGGCACTGGTATGGCTGAGATCCAGGACCGATATTGTGTGTAAACCCGCCGATAAGGGGGGAAAACCTGGTGATCTTGTCCAGGGAAAAATACTTGGAAGAGGCTTATCGCCAACTGGGGGACACTTTGACTTATGTGGAATTGAAATCAAATCCAGTTGAGAAAGATAAGGGGAAATTAAGAGCTCTTTTGAAAAGAGGGGTGGAACTGGGATTTTTAAGTCGGAAGGTGGGGGAGGAGCTGTTTGCGGAAAAACCCAGGTTCACCCTTTGGTATTATCTACCTAAGGTGCATAAAACGTTGGAGAACCCACCCGGGAGACCTATTGTCTCTGGGGTGGGCTCTCTAACTGAAGCTCTCTCAAGATATTTAGATTATAGGTTAAGACCTTGCCTCAGAATGGTGAAATCATTGGTGCAGGATACAGTGGACATTTTGAATGTCCTGTAAAATTTTGAGTGGAAGGACGGCTATCATTTGGCCACAATTGATGTGGTCAGCTTGTATAGCCGCATTCCACATACGGCAGGACTTATAGCGTTGCGTAGCGTTTTGGAAAAATACGGTAAAAGCGATGAATTCTCTGATTATCTATGTGAATGTATGAGCTTTATTTTAGAACAGAACTCCTTTATGTTTAATGGGAAGTGGTACAAGCAGGTATCAGGGACCGCCATGGGGACCCCGGTAGCACCCACGTATTCTAATCTTTTCTTGTCTGTGTGGGAGGATGAAACTATCTGGTCCCCCGTTAACCCCTTTCGTGCTAAATTGAAGTTATGGCGTCGATATGTGGATGACGTTCTTGTAGCCTGGAATGGTGACAGCATGGAGTTTGCTCAATTCATGGAATGGATTAATTCCAACCAGATAAATGAGCTTTACATCACATTTTGGGGACAGGGAAGTGGAGTACCTGGACCTCAGGGTGGTGATTGAGAATCAGGCGATTACTACTAAAGGGTTCAGGAAAGAAACCGCCACTCATAGTTTGCTCCATTTTGCTAGTTACCATCCCAGACATGTCAAGGACGCCATTCCGTATGGCCAATTTCTGCGCCTTCGGAGAAATAATAAAAATGACACCGATTTTGAGAGACAAGCGGAGGAACTGTATGACCGCCTCAGGAATAGAGGTTATGAGGTAGAATCAGTGGGCAAAGCCCTTGCTAGAGCTCGTGAGGTCCCTAGAGAACAACGTCTCACCAGAAAGAATCGATCATTTTCAAAGGCAAATCGGTGCAACTTTGTTTTTGATTACTCTCCCCTATCTGAAAAAATTAGACAGGCAGGCTATTAGGAATCGGTGGCGTATTCTAAAGTTGGATAGTACTTTGAAGGATCTAACTATCATGCCCCCTAGGGTCAGTTTTAGGAGGGGCAAAACTATTAGGAAATTACTGGTACACAGTGATGTTAGAGAGGAAAGTTCGGTTAACTGGTTGTCAAAGAAAAAATGGGAAGGCAATTATGGATGTGGACACTGTTGTGCGTGTGTTAGAAAGGGTAAGGTGGTCCAGATTGGACCAGTCACCTGGAGAATTAGAGAATTCATCAATTGTCGGACAAAATATGTTGTGTACTGTGTTTGGTGCCCCTGCAGTCGTTATTACATCGGGAAACCAGTCCAGCCTCTAAAGGACCGTTTCCTCCAGCATAAAAGATCTATCAGAAATGGGGTAGGTGCTACCCGTCTGATAGAGCATGTAAATGAGAGCCATGGTGGCAATGCGGAGTGCCTCTCCTTTGCAGGCTTGGAAATTGTACAAGGTGACGGCAGGGGAGGTTTGAGAGATGATTGACTCTCTAAAAGGGAGGCCTGGATGATTTCACATACTGAGGCTCTGGGGAATCTGGGTTTTTAATGAGAGGGATGAGGTAAATGCATTTTTTAAGTAAAAGCTCTAGGTAGGATTTCAAGTTATACTACACTGTCACCTTAACCTGTAATATGTTCATGGTTGTCTTCCCCCCCCCCCCCCCCCGCCCCCTTTGTGAGAGAGAGGTGGGTGGTGGGAGGGGATACCTGGATATAGGTGGGGTAGGAAGAGAAGGTGTCAGGCTCCACGTGTCCTGAAGAGGCGTGGTTACACGTGAAACGGCTGTAGACATAGGGGCTTTCGTTTGTACCTGTGCTTTGTGGCTTCAATAAAAGAAGATTCTATGAGGAGTGCCGTAGTCTGTCAGTTCTTTCAGCTATATAGTTTTAAAATAATACATGCCTCCATAATTAAAACCCACATATTGTATTTGCCTAATGGTCCCGGGTATTACACCGTTTATGTTCCTATCACAATTTATGGCGACAATATTTTATTTGGAAATAAAAGTGAATTTTTCCCGTTTTGCATCCATCATTATTTACAAGCTTATAATAATAAAAAAATATATAAATATTTCATCTTTACACGGATATTTAAAAAGTTTAGACCCTTAGATAAATTATTATTATTTTTGTTTTTTATTGTAATGCTTTTTTTTTTTTTTTTTTACTAAACATTTTATTTGGGTATTTTTGGGAGGGTGGGATGTAAATAGTATTTTTTTTTTATGTAAATATGTGTTAATTTTTTTTTCTGTACATGTAGATGTAGTTTTACTGTTTGGCCACAAGATGGCAACCATGAGTTTGTTTACATAACGTCATTCTAAGCGTAACATGTACGCTTAGAGGGACGTAGGGGGGGATGTAAGAGGCTTCCCAGAGAAGCAGTCGCTTTTTCTGCCGGGGGAAGGGATCAATGATCCCTGGACTAACGAAACGCGGTCCGGGAGAGCGCGTGCGATCGGGAGCGGACATGGCCTTGTGGACGTAGCCTCTACGTCCAGAAGGCTTAAATGGTTAAGTGTATTTTTAAAATGCAAGTAAATGTGGTTAATGGTATCTTTATAGCACCTGAATGTAGCTTCCGTGATTGAACAGGAATATTAATCACCCATTCACCGGGAAATGGGCATTATTATTAAACCCAAAGCCTCTCTGTTGAAGTTTGGAGCTCTGTGGCCACCCCACCTGTGCTGCCATGGCCTGCTCCTAGGTCTTTGGCTAGGCTGTGGCAGCTCAGCTGGGGGCGAGCCATGGACTTCAAAGGCAAGGCTTTGGGCAACAACCATGAAATACCCTCTCCCAGGCTGCGGCTCCCCCCCCCCCCCCCCATCTGTATGTGTGCGAGTGCCTCCATGTGAGGTCACTACATGTGCCAGTGTCATGTGGAACAGGCGCTTACGGTGACATTGGGGGGAGAGGGACACATAAACTTGGGGACACCGGCCAGGTTTTTGACGGTCGTCGCGATATCGAACGCTGTGATCACTGCGTTCCCGCTCAAACCTATGTGACCAAAATTTCTGCCGTTCCCGGTTGATCCATTTAACTGATTTCAGCCACAAATGATCAATTTGACACATTGATTGGTCGGCGGTGTTGTGGCACTGATTCTCTTTTGATTTAGTGAATTTTGAATCGGATGGTTAATCGGCCCACATTATTGAGTAATGTATGAGCATCCTTAGCTGAAACAACTGTCCAATAAGCAGTGTCTTATCACTGGCATGTTTCACAAGGTAGGCTAAAAGGTTAACACTATTTGCAAAGAATGATCCCTCTTGTGGAGCACAGTAAAGGAAGTGGGCAGGCTCTACTCCTGTGTTCAGAGGCAAAAAACTGGCTGATACCTCCTCCCAGTTCCTCCTTTTGTTATATGATCTGAGGCCTGGAACCCACTAGAGCGATTTTGTGAGCATTTATTGAGCGATTCAAACCACTAGCGATTTTCCCTAAACGCTCAGCTAATGTTAATGGGTGGGCCAAATTCCACTGGAGCGATTGCGATTACCAAAACGCAGGACATCCAGCATTTTTAGCGTTAGCGTTTCTGCAATGTAAAGTATATAAACGCTGCCATAATCGCTCATCAAAACCTACACAGCGATTTTGCTAGCGTTTTGAAGTTACTGCACACTAAAATAATTAAGATTCATTGAAAGGACCAATCAGAATTAAAAACGTTAATGGCTACACAATCGCTGGCAAAAAACCTTGCACTTTTTAAAATCGCTGCCAAAAACCTTGCACTTTTTAAAATTGCTTACAAAACGCTCACACAAACGCTAGCGATAGCGATTAGCGATAGCGTTTTGTAGTGGGTTTCAGGTGTTTTTTTATGCAATGTTGTGTTTTTTTTTTTTTTTTAATCAAATCTTTTTTTTATTTGGATGCTTCTTATGTAACGCACTACCTCTGTGGACATCCACAAACGTTCAGTGCTGATATGGTGTGTTGCTTATGGATGCCGTGCATTATATTTACAATATTTAATTTAGCTAAACTCTTTTGTTTTTTGTTGGTAAACTGGTTTTTGTTTAATTTCTAGAAACTCAGGGCTTTGTGGATAAATTATTTGAAGCTGTGAACACCAAAAGCTACCTGCCACCCCCTGAGCCAACATCAACTGTCACTGTAAGAGAAGAAGCCCTGGAGCTCCAGGACCGAGATCTTAGAAGAGAAGAGGTACTGATTCCAAGCATTGCCATGTGCATAGTACATTCCACTAGTAACATTAGTAATTGGCCATCACATACGTGCCAGTAGGATTGGTCAATTAGATGGCAACAATTCTGAGCGGATGCAGGATTATGCAAATATATGCAGCTGCAAAAAAGACAAATTGAATTTCACCTTGGCGGGACTCAATTTGTGTGTATTGAAGCTGCATATATTTGCATAATTCTGCATTAACTCTGAATTGGTAGCAGGCTCCATGCAACTTTCTCATATCTTTCTTGATAAGAATCACCCTATACTTTTTGTTTTACTCTTTTTCATCTCATTCACTTGCATTGTGCACTTTTGTATGCTTTTTATTGCGCACATAACACATCATTCAGGAATTTTCATTTAGCTCCATTTTTAAATGTACTTATTTAGGTTATGTAATTGAATCCCACTTTGAACTTCGGTGCATTATGCACTTTAAGATCCAGGTTTTTTTGTAACTCCAGTTTACATTTATTCCTACCTATTCCTGACCTTTACATTTATTCCTGATCGATTTCATATGAATCTTGTTGGAATTGGCCTTGTGACGCTGTGCCCCACGCAGTTATACTTTACCTGCTATTGTCCTCCTTTGTGCTTCCACGTTTTTGGCCTGGGGTGCATGTGTGACGTCACACATGCCCCACATGCTATATGCCAATAGTCACGTGGGGCCAGAATGCGGAAGTATGGCGGGCACAGCAGCAGATGCTAGTGGGGGGTCTTGACAGGTAAAGTATAACTACACGAGGCATCGGGGCAAATTGAATCGAATCCCGATCGGACATGATGGATTGCAGAATCAGATCAGAATCAGAATCACTTTATTTCGCCAAGTACAGCAGAGCTATACTCGGAATTGATTGTGGTACACATGGCATAGACATAGTATAACATGGTATAAAAGGACAGATGCACAACACATACAACAAACAATGATACAGGTGAAGAAATGCAGTAGAGATATGGATATGGCCTACACGTGAAACAGTCCCGAGGCAGTTAGATATGGGTATGGCCTTCACGTGAAGCAGACCGAGGCAACAGTTCGATATGGCCTACACGTGAAACAGTCCCGAGGCAACAGTTTGATATGGATATGGCCTACACGTGAAACAGTCCCGAGGCAACAGTTAGATATGGCCTACACGTGAAACAGTCCCAAGGCAACAGTTAGATATGGATATGTCCTTCGCATGAAGCAGTCCCGGGGCAACAGTTAGTACAATAGTGGATGGGTAGTGATGATGCAGTGGTGATGATAAAGCCACAGACGTGGGCAGTGGGGACCAGGCAGGCAGACGGGCAGGAGCTGGCTGACCGACCCCGCCAGGGCAAGCTAGTGGGCGGGCCTTGACGGGGGAAGATTGGAGTTAAGCAGCCGAACCGCTTGGGGGAAGAAGGAGTTTTCCCGCCTGGCGGTCTTGGATGATAGTGACCTGTAGCGGCGGCCCAGCGGGAGGAGCTCGAAGTAGCGACTGCCTGGGTGGGAGGGGTCTCGGGAGATCCTGGTGGCTCTCTTCATCATCCTGGTGGAGTGGAGGAGATCAAGAGGTGGAAGAGGAGATCCGATGATCCTCTCTGCGTCCGTTATGACTCTCTGCAGTTTGTGCTTGTCCCTGGCCGTTGCGCCCGAGTAGCAGACAATGACTGAGGAACAGAGGATGGATTCTATGGTGGCAGTATAGAAGCTTGTGAGCAGTTTCCGGGGCATGCCAAAGCGCTTCAGTTGGCGCAGGAAGAATAACCTCTGCTGCGACTTCTTCTGAACATTGATGGTGTTTTGCCCCCATTTCAGGTCATTCGTGAGAGTCGTGCCGAGGAACCGTACCGATGACACCCTCGAGACTTCAGTTCCCCCAATGAGGACAGGTGGGAGGGGGGGAGGGTTCTTCCTGAAGTCTACGACTAGTTCAACCGTCTTTGCTGTGTTGAGTACAAGGTTGTTGTCTCCGCACCAGTTGCAGATGCTCTCGACCTCACTGCGGTATTCGTGCTCCCCGTTGCTGCCGATTAGGCCAATGATAGTGGTGTCATCTGCAAATTTGATGACCTTCACCGAGTCGGCGGATGAGATGCAATTGTTGGTATAGAGGGAGAACAGTAGTGGAGACAGAACACAGCCTTGTGGAGCCCCCGTATTTGTGGTTCTTACGCTGGAGTAGCAGTTTCCCAGCCTCACCTGTTGCGTTCTGTTCGTCAGGAAGTGCTTGATCCATGCCCGGAGGGTGGGTTCCACCCCGAGCTGCGTCAGATTTATGAGCAGGATATCTGGGCAGATCGTGTTGAACGCTGAGCTAAAGTCCAGGAACAGTAGCCTAGCGTAGGAGGCAGGGTTGTCTAGGTGCTCCATGACGTATGCCAAGCTGGCATTGATAGCGTCCTCTACGGATCTGTTTGCCCTATAAGCAAATTGGAGTGGGTCAAGGTGGGCATCCGTGAACTTTTTCAGGTGGGCAAGGACCAATCTCTCCAGTAGCTTCATGATGTTAGAGGTTAGGGCCACCGGTCGGAAGTTGTTGTGCTCAGTGCTGCCTGGTTTTTTGGGAACTGGTACAATTGTAGACCGTTTAAAACAGGAGGGGACTATGCCATCCGATAGTGACCGCTTGAATACGGAGGAGAGCACCGGGGCTAACTGATCGGCACAGGTTCTCAGGCAGATCGACGACACTCCGTCGGGGCCAGAAGACTTCTTGGGATTCAGCTTGCGGAGGAGCCGGAGTACCTCAGTTTCATGGACGGCGGCAGGAGCCAGGGTGCAGGATTCACCCGCGGAGGGGGTCCCCATGGCCGTGGCTGAACGGTCTGCGCACTGGATGGGTTGTCGCTCAAACCTGCAGTAGAACTCATTGAGCTCCTCGGCCAGTCGAAGACTCGGGGTCACCGGTTGAGGAGCGGGTTTGAAGTTTGTGGCCGCCCTCAGGCCCTTCCAGACCTCCCGTGTGTTGTTAGACTGGAGGCAGAGCCCCAGCTTCTCGGAGTAAGCCCTCTTTGCTGCTCGAAGCTCTCTTTTCAGGGTGTACCTTGCCTCCCTGTACTCCTCGAGTGAGCCAGACCTGTGCGCTTCCTCCTTGCGTTTCCGAAGCCGGCGGAGCCTGTCATTGAACCAGGGCTTGTTGTTGGGGAAAACCCTGAAAGTCTTTGATGGGATGCACGCTTCCTCGCAGAAGCTGATGTAGGAGGTGACGTTTTCGGCCCATTCATCAAGGGAGGATGCCTCAAGGATCGACCAGTCGGTGGTGTCAAAGCAAGCTTGTAGCTCCATTTTTGCCTCGGCTGTCCACTTTTTGATGGTTTTGGTGATGGGCTTTGAGGTCTCCAGGAGCCTCCTGTAAGTGGGAATCAGGTGGATTGTGTTGTGGTCGGAGTTTCCCAGGGGGGCACCCTGGGAGGCCTTGTAAGCATTCTTGTGGACCGTGTAGCAGTGGTCCAGGGTGTTACAGTTTCTGGTAGGGCAGGTTATGTGCTGCTTGTAACGGGGCATCTCATGTCGCAGGTTCGCCTTGTTAAAGTCGCCCAGGATGATGAACAGGGCCTCCGGGTGGGCAGTTTCCCATCCCGAGATACAGTCCCTGAGGGTTTGCAAGGCAGTCCTGGGGCATGCGTCGGGAGGGATGTAGACTCCGACGAGGACAAGGGAAGAGAACTCCCTGGGGGAGTATTTAGGCCTGCAGTTTATGGCTAGAAACTCGACATCAGGGGTGCAGGTTTGTTTAGAGTGGTGATGTTGGAGCACCAGGAGGTGTTGATGTAAAAACAGATGCCTCCCCCTCTCGTTTTCCCAGAGAGGGCTACGTCACGGTCTGCTCTGAGGAGGTTGTAGCCCGGTACGTGTAGGGAGTTATCGGGGGTGCTGTCACTCAGCCAGGTCTCAGTAAAACAGAGAACAGGGGTGTTTCTGCCGATCTGGGGTTTGCTGCATCGAATTGAATCAATGAATCAAGGTGAATCAAATCGGACAAAACATTTTATGGGGGAGATGGGGCTTTAGATTTACCTGCCAGATAGATAATTTTCAACATGTTGGAAGTTATCTATCTCACCATCTATCTGCCTAGCAATTAGGCATTGTTCTATTTGCTGATGGCTCGATTGATAATATCCGACGTGTCCAATGACCCACCGGATCGATTCCGCGCTTGATACCCGCGGGCGGACAATAGGGAAAACAAGCGGAAGGTAAGAGAAGCGCCCGCGGGGACGAGCGGGAATCGATCCAGGCTCGCACAGGGATGCGCGGGAGTTGATCCGGTGGCTAACCGAGCAACAGAAACGGATCGTGTATGCCCAGCATTATGCTGGGAATACACGGGTGGATTTTGCCGCTTCATTTCGCGCCCAATCGTTTTCCGCACTCGATTATGCTGACGATTTTATCTTCCATTATTTTTTCTTTTCCCATTGTTCCCTATGAAAAACCGAGCGCAGAATCGATCGGACATGTCGGAAATTATCAATCGAGCCATCTAAATGGCTCAAAATCGAGCCTTGTATTCCCATCATAACAGAACAATCTAACAGAAAATTGTATGGTGTACTAGGCATGGGTTTTTCGCCTTCCTCTGCATCAACTGAGATATGTGAGGGTGCAGGCTAGTTGTCATACCTTGTTTTCTAGTTGAACTTGATGGAGGCATGTCTTTCTTGAACCCATATAACTATGCAACTGTAAAACGCATATTTTACGCAGTGCAACATAGATTTTAACATTATATGCTCCATGTTAACTGACATCCTCTGTAATAAAACCCCTGAGTCTGTGCGCTGTCCCTGTGTAGCGTTGTCCGTGCTGAACCGTTGTGCGCACTGCGCAGCACGGACAACGCTACACAGGGATAGCGTGGGACCAGGGAGCCGAGCGGGTGGTGCGCGTGCGCTGTGACACTGCGGAGGGGAGGAGAGGGGATGGGGATTCGACACAGACCTAGAGCACGTTTTTTAAACTGGCTTACGTCGCCTAGTTTAACATATAATGTGGCACCTTAACTGAACTCAAACAATATAGCAGTTTCCACTGCTGCGGAAATCAGGCCAAACCCGCAGTGTTTCCCCACAAGCAAATTGCACGGGGAAACTCTGCCATAGGGGATAATGCTTTCGCTGTCCGATTCGCTTTCCATAGCGATTTGCCCGACATTGCAGCATTTTTCGTGCAGGAGGCAGGGAACCCATAGCTGTGCATGTCACGGCTTCCGGGATTCGGCTGCGTCATTTCACAGGAAGGAAGTGTCCTTGCACAGGAAGGAAGGAAGTCTCGCAGGACGCACTGCGGCTAGTGGAAACAGGCCCATAGATTCACAAAGCAGCGAAACTCAAATTAAGGCTGGGCACCTACTACAGATCAATAATCTCTTAGCATTTTGCTAGCATTATGTACATCGATTTGTAGAGCGCTTTCTGGTGATTTTAGAAGCAGTTTTATTTTAGTGCTTGCCTTTGCAGAGAATTTGCTATTTGCCATTTTCACTTTTTTAGGGTTAGTGTAGTAAAATCGCTGCAAAATGTAAGCTTTTGTTCAGCAATTGAAAAGCGGTTGCATTGGAGCACAGACGCTCCAGAAATTCTGCAGGACCCACAATTGCAATTTCACTAATCCTAGTTCACTATCCTTTTGGGTCGGCTGTGCATAATCATATTGTTGGAATATTTATTTTTTGTGAGCTTGTTTAAGGCTAGTATATACAGACCTTTTACATTCATTTTGTCTTTTTAAAATTCGTTTACTTTAGTTTATCAACTAAGTCTTCAGTTTGAGATCAATTGAACCCTAAATGTGTTTTCGTTCTATATAACTGGAGATTTAACCTGAAGTGAAGGTGTATGTCCATTTGGTGTGGACTTCTGTATAGACGTGTCACCAGCCTATTGGAGAGGAAGGATGGTGCACAAAGGACCAGCCCTCTAGCAGGTAGGATGAGTTGGTAGAAAATACACTTGGGGGCACACGAGTCTCTGGTGGCAGCAAGCTCTGGCTTGCTGGATCTTTGCAAGTGACCCCCTTACCTGCACACACTTGGTTCTTGCCCAAAATGATCTTGATCGGCCGCCACGGCTGACTTTATTCCAGTGTGTGCATGTAGATTTAAGTTTAATCACCACCCTAAAGGTGGGTACACACATCAGATAAGTCTTTGGAAAATGAAACATCATAGACCACTTTTACCCCCTTCCATGTAGTATGAGAGCCAAACCTACATAGTCTATTCTGTTAAGCTGAACTCCCCATCAGATAAAAATCTCTGCAAGATGCTGGACACAAAGATGCTGTACATATGCAAAAGATCAGTTCCTGCAAATTGCATTCATAGTCTATATCTGCAGATCCTCATACACACCTTGTTTAACAGACATTCATCTGCAGATCAGACACTCATCTGAAGATCCATCATGGTGGATCTGATCTGCAGATGAGTGTCTGATCTGCAGATGAATGTCAACCTCCCTGGCGGTAAGCCCGTGTGTATGACGATCGCCCCGATCCGTCGCGCTGCAGCCGCACCCAACCCCCCCCACACCGTGCGCTGCCTGGCCAATCAGTGCCAGGCAGCGCTGTGGGCTGCATCAGAGTCCCCTTTGACGTCACAACGTTGATGACGTCATCCCGCCCGTCAGGAGATCCCCCGGCTGGGGGGATGCCACTGAGCAGCGGCTATCATGTAGCGAGACCTTGTCTCGCTACATGAAAATTTTTTTTTTTTTTTTTTTAAACTGCTTTGCTGCCCCCTGGCGGATTTTAATAAACCGCCAGGAGGGTTAAACAAGGTGTGTATGAGGATCTGCAGATATCATAGACTATGAATGCAATTTGCAGGAACGGATCTTTTGCAGATATTGATCTGTTGAATGTGTACAGCATTTTTGTTTGCGGCATCTTGCAGAGATTTTTATCTGATGGGGAGTTCAGCTCAATAGAATAGACTGTAGGTTTGGCTCTCATACTACATGGAAGGGGGTAAAATTGGTCTGTGATCTTTCATTTTTCAAAGCCTTTTATCTGATGTGTGTACCCACCTTAACCACTTCACAACTGAGGGGTTTTACCCCTTCAGCATCCAAGCAATTTTTACCTTTCAGCTCCTTCCATTCATTTGCCAATAACTTTATCTCTACTTATCAGAATGAAATGTGTTAAATGTGTTTTTTTTAATCACTAATTAGGCTTACTTTGGGTGGTACATTATGCCAAGAATTTTTTTTATTTTAAATGTTTTTTAATGGAAAAATAAGAAAGAATTGGAAAAAAATCCTTATTTTTCAGTTTTCGGCCATTATAATTTTTAAATAATGCATGCTACCGTAATTAAAATCCACGTAATTAATGTGCCCATTTGTACCGGTTATTACACCATTTAAATGATGTCCCTATCACAATGTCTGGTGCCAATATTTTATTAGGAAATAAAAATGCATTTTTTTCAGTTTTGCATCCATCATTAATAAAAAGCCCATAATTTATAAAATAACAGTATTATACCGTCTTGACATACATATTAAAAAAGTTCAGTCCCTAAGAAAACTATTAATGCATTTTTTATAATTGTAAATTTATTTCATTGTATTTTTTTACAAAAAAAATAAATGTTGGTAACTATTGGGGAGTGTGGGAGGTAAGGGGTTAATTTAAAATGTAAAAACAGGTCTTTGTATTTAAAAAAAGTACTTTTAGATGTAGTTTTACTATTTGGCTACAAGATGGCCTCAGTCTTTTTTTTTGTTACATGTCCTGTAAGCGAAATATGTATGCTTACAGGAAGTGTACTGAAGATGGGAAACTTTTATTTATTAGAATGATCGTGCAGCTTCTACTAAAAGGCGCCGATAATTGCTACGGGGACTTAGATCAATGATTAGGAATTGCTTTCTCATTCATTGATCTCCTGGCGGGCAGATGGCAACATGAACGAGCGCACAAATAAGCGGGAGCGCTTTCAGCAGTGGTAGCAGCGAGAGTACGTATATTTACTCCCCTGGGCGGTTAGATGAAGTCTGCAGGGGAGTAGATATACTGTACTGGAGCTGTGAAGTGGTTAAAGGGACTCTGAGCTCAGAGTAAAAATAAAATTTGAACTTACCCGGGGCTTTCTCCATCCCAGCCCTGGTCGGGACGTCCCACGCCGGCCTCCTGGCTCTTCTCCCGGCGGCTGTCCGCATAGCGCGTACAGGCCGGTCCCCCGGGCGACACTGGCGAGTGTCGGGCCTTCTCCTTCCGTATACGTCACGAATGACGTTACACGCCGGCCGCCGCGCGTCATGACGGCGGCCGGCGTGACAGCACGGCGCATGTGCGATTAAACCGCGCATGCGCCGTGCTGTCACGCCGGCCGCCGTCATGACGCGCGGCGTGTGACGTCATTCGTGACGTATACGGAAGGAGAAGGCCCGACACTCGCCAGTGTCGCCCGGGGGACCGGCCTGTCCGCGCTATGCGGACAGCCGCCGGGAGAAGAGCCAGGAGGCCGGCGTGGGACGTCCCGACCAGGGCTGGGATGGAGAAAGCCCCGGGTAAGTTCAAATTTTATTTTTACTCTGAACTCGGAGTCACTTTAAGGGCTAGTGTTACTTTATCTTTATCTTTAAAGGGAACCTAAAATGAGAAGGATATGGATTTTTTTCTTTTAAAATACCAGTTGCCTGACTCTCCTGCTGATCCTGTGTCTCTAATACTTTCAGCCACAGCCCCTGAGCAAGCATGCAGATCAGGTGCTCTGACTGAAGTCAGACTGGATTAGCTGCATGCTTGTTTCCATTGTGTAATTCAGCCACAACTGCAGCCAAAGAGATCAGCAGGACTGCCAAGTAACTAGCATTGTTTAAAAGGGAACATCGATATCCCTCTCAGTTTAGGTTCCCTTTAAGTTTAGCCTGTCAATTTAATAGGAGCCTGAAGCTTATTTAAAAATGAAAAAAACAGATGCCTAAGGAGAGGGAAGGCTCTGGGTACTATAGAGCCTTCCTGTTCTCCCAATCTCTGTGCTCCCCCTTTAGCAGTCCACAACTATTTAGTCCTGGACTGCTCTCTACCACGTTGGGTGTGCTTCGGCAGGCTTCCGAAGACGGGCTGCTCTGTACTGCGCAACCGCCCTTTCTCGCACATGTGCGGTACAGAGCTGCTGGTTTTCAGGAGCCCGAGTGCTTCCGAAGACTGCCGAAGTCTCCTGCAGTGGGAGATTCAAACGGAGGAGCCTACGGTGGGAACAAGGACACCGGGAGGAGAACGGGAAGGTTCTATGGGATACAGAGCCTTCCTTCTCCTTCGGTGAGTATATGATTTTAAGGAGCAGGTGGAAAAAAGCAGATCTCTGTGCTACTGAAAAATGCATTTGTGTCTGCCACATTTCCTAAATAAATGTAACCTGTTCACCCATCTTCTTTACCCCACTAAAGAACAGAGATGAAGAAAGAGACAGAAGAGGTTCAAGAAGAGTGAATCATAGTCCTCAGCCTTCAACTACTCGTCATAGAGAAAATAGGTAACCTGACACTTGTAGTAGTGAAGATGTGGTGGTTTTTTTTTTGTTTTTTTTTATCATTCACTTAAAAATGGCAAGTTTAGTTTTAAAAGCCAAGGAGTATATTTATACAAATTGTAAAGTAATTCAACATGCCAAATTAAATTCACAGAGATGATTAAGTTACATGTCTAAATTGTGCTAGGTCAATGTCACATAATATCTACTGTTTATTTCAACATGTTTAAAACTTGCACCATAGGTGTCTATTTAAAAGTATTGATCCCCACATTGCAAACAAAGGAATCATGCACAGATTGAAAACACTGAACACAGACTGGAAAAAATGTCTATATTGCAGCTAGCGGATTTGTAATCCACAGTATTCTATATACGAGAAATACATTTTTGCTTTATCCATTGAGTTCTTATATTGATTCCAAATTAAAGGGGTACTTTCGCGAAAAAAGTAGGCAGTTAAAAAATGTGACAGATGACAGGTTTTGGGACAGTCCATCTTTTTAAGGGGGATTCTCAGGCCTTTCTTTGGTTTTCAACAGTATTTCCTGAACAACAGTTTAACTGCCAAAATAGCAAGATACCAGCCGGCCTCCCTAATTACTTGCACACTATTCTGTCAGATTTTGCAACTGTTGTTCAGGAAATGCTGTTGAAAACAAAGAAAGCCCTGAGAATCCCCCTTAAAAAGATGGACTGGCCCAAAACCTGTCATCTGTCACATTTTTTAACTGCCTACTTTTTTCGCGAAAGAACTCCTTTAAGTAACTGCTGTCATCATTATCAGTTAAAACAGTCATTCTCAACAAGGGTTCCCTTCGCCACCAGTGTTCCTTGAGGACTTAGCATGCCCTTTGAGGTGAGCTGCCTCAGCTTGCAGAATAAGAAAATTTCTAAATTATGTCCATAGCTTCTCATTGTCCTCTTCACTTATTTTATGCCCATCTTGAATTCTATCTTACCTACTTCTTCATCACTGGTGCCTTGACACAATGACATATTACTTTGGTGATGAATAAACGTGGGATGTGTGTACAGCAGATGAAGAGGAAAGATAGAAAACACTAACACTGGGCAACTGTAATGGAATGCGCAATAATGGAGGGCATGAAATGGGTGCTTCGTAAAGGAGAAACATGAAATGCGAACTATTACAATAGTAAAGTGTTAAGCCTAACCCACTTTTAATGACCCATCCTACTATAAAATAAATCCCCTCTCCCTCTGTTATTGTAGGAGTTCCTTGGGATTCAAAAATAATTTTGAAGGGTTCTTCCAGGGCATAAAGGTTGAGAAAGGATGAGTTAAAAGAAGGTAATAGAGTCAATTTCAATTGGGGGATTGTACAGCCATTGGTCACATAGACTTTTTATTACTATTATTATTATTGAGCCATTTTATATGAAGCCATTTATATAAAGTTGAAGCTCTACTTTTTGCCTAATATTTCTTATTTTCCTGTAAAAAAAAATAAAAAAAATAAACTGACTTTGGGCAGAGCATTAGGCATCATAACTTTAACTTTTCTACATTAGGCATCTTTGCACTCATCATTTCGGAGTTTTTATGCATTTATTTTTTATGGCACTAGATCTTTGAAAGAGAGATTTTAGTGAAAGGTACCGTATATGGATCCAGCCATCCTTACCTCCCTATAGCAAAAAAATTCCTACTTGTATGGCTGATCAGCTGATCCTCTCACACTATAGGCCTGATCACACTGCACTTCTCTGCAATGTTGGTGGCCATGGGTTTTACATAAACAGGTTGCACCAGCGTTGCTCTCCATTGTAGTGCTGCCCTGTTCAACTATGCTGAATGGTACAGTTCTGAATTGTCCTCAAAATGCATGCTGCCATGCTAGTGTACCTATCAGATAGTGCTGTCTATGTCAATGTGTCGTGCACAGTGATACTCGTTGCTGAAATTCAAGCAATGTGGCACTATGCACAGGGCCTAATGCCTAGTGATCCAGAACAAATTGTCAGGTCGGGTGATCTCACTCAAGTCTGACTAGCTCCATACTTGTTGCAGAGGTAAGACTTGTGGTGCCCATACACGATACAATAAAAACATTTGATTTTCCCGGTTTTTTCGATCTAGGTGATTGAATTGAATGAAAGTAGAAAATATTTTTTTTTTCGATCAAGAAAATCAAACGATTATCCTGTTTTGTTTTGTTTTTTTGAAAAAATCTGATCAGACATGATGGCAAAAATATTTATATTCGATATAACGGAATAATCGAACTAAATAATCTAATCGAAAAAAAATGAAAAATTGTATCATGTATGGCCACTATTAAACACCACTGGATTCTTTGAGCACAATATTCGATGTATATTTTTTACTTCACATACACTCCTTTTTATTTCCGGTATTCTAAATTCTACTTATTTGTAAATGAGAAATCAATTATAGTAAGTGCTGTAATTTGGGATTTTTATAAAATCTTTCCAGTTTGTTTTTCAAAACTAAAAGCGGCACCAGTGTTTTTGGAATAGAGTGGGAAGTGTGTTTTTATTCGTTATTCTGAGCTTCTGTTGGCATTTATTTAGAGCCTTTTTATCTATGGCAAGATTTTAAGTGTTTTTTTTATTTATTTATTTATTTTTTTAGCTGCTTTAGGATCAAAAGTAAAGACTCTGCAGCATTGCTCAGCAGCAGATAGCAGAATTTCTGTAGCCTTGTTTCTTTATAAAATGAGTCCCAGTTCAGTTCTCGCCTCATTTTCTGTAGTTTTATTAGTGCAATAAGCATGATTAAAGGAATACTGTAGGGGGGTCGGGGGAAATGAGTTGAACTTACCCGGGGCTTCTAATGGTCCCCCGCAGACATCCTGTGCCCACGCAGCCACTCACCGATGTTCCGCCTCCGGTTCACTTCTGGAATTTCAGACTTTAAAGTCTGAAAACCACTGCGCCTGCGTTGCCGTGTCCTCTCTCCCTCTGATGTCACCAGGAGCGTACTGCGCAGGCACAGACCATACTGGGCCTGCGCAGTATGTTCCTGTTGACATCAACAGGAGCGAAGACACGGCAACGCAGGCGCAGTGGTTTTCAGACTTTAAAGTCTGAAATTCCAGAAGTAAACCGGAGGCGGAGCATCGGTGAGTGGCTGCGCGGGCACAGGATGTCTGCGGGGGACCATAAGAAGCCCCGGGTAAGTTCAACTCATTTTCCCCCGACCCCCGTACAGTATTCCTTTAAGGTATGGCTGGGTAAATGCTAAAACTCTGTAATGCAGTCTCTAGCTGTGGGTGATCATTTCTGCTGAATGTCTCACAGTGAAATATGTGGAGTTGTCTGTTGCTAACTGTTGCTAAAAGCAACAATCCTTGATTTAATTAAAAATCCAAAGTTCTTAGCTAAGGGGTTTTCATTCATTCAGCTATGACATGAACTGTCTGCTGTCTTATTCTCAGACCAGACACCACCCACATCTAGGCAGCAGACAGTGATGGCGCTTTGCATACTCTACCTGGAAAAACACTGTGGTGGTTGTTACTGACCATTTCTGTATAAGCCAGAACCTGATTGAATTGTGGTCAGACAGTCCTATTTAATTGACAAGCCATTTACGCTGATGCATTAAGGAGCAATTCTGAAGACAAACACTTGTTATGTTTGTGGTGGAACTAATGATATCCCAGAGTATTTAATGCAACATTATGTATAATAATCACAAGTGGAGTTTATCTGGTAGCAGGTGTTAGCTCATTCAGTATTTTACTTGTTTCCCAGTAATCTACCAAATCATGAAGGTCCACCAAACAAGGGTAGCACTTGCCGTATTTTTGGCATATAAGATGCTCCAGACTATGACTTACCTGGGTTTAGAAGGCAAAAACCAGGGGTAAATATATATCTATCTCCTGGTGCTTCCATGGTTCAGGAGGGTCTTGAAGATGTTCTTCCCCAATTCTTGTGTCCTCCTGAGTCCCCTTCTGTCCTTTTCTTCTTTCTGTGTGTCCTTTTGTCCTCCTTTACTCCCCCGTGTGTCCTCTTCTGTCCCTCTGTCCTCCTTTGCTCCCTGTGTCCTCCTTGGTCCCCCTGTGATTCCCCGTGTATTCTGTGTCCCCTTCTGTTTTTCTTGGCCCTCCTGTGTCGTCCTTGTCCCCTTCTGTTCTCCTCAGCCCCCCATGGGTCCCCATGTCCTCCTTCGCATTGTGTGTCCTCTTTGGTCCCCTTCTTTCCCTTTGTGTGGTCCTCCATGTTGTGTGAACTCCCCCTACCCCCCTGCACCCGGATGCCTCCTCCACTCCCTCTGTGTAAATAGAATTAGCGGCAGCGCGTCTCGTCTCATCCACAGTTCCAGCGGCGAACACAGACCTCTTCTCCTGCACGGTCCCCCCAGTGACACGATCAGCTGTCACTAAGGGGAGTTATGCAGAAGTGAGGTCGGTGTTCGCTGCTGGAACTGTGGATAAGCCGAGAAGCTCTGCCGCTAATTGTATGTACACCCTGAGTGGAGGAGGCACGCGCGCGAGTGCGGCATGCGAGAATACGGGGAGTCCTCGACATCGCGGCGGGTCCGCAGTTCGTATTGGCGGGCGATCGTAAGTCAGTACTTCCTGCATTCCTCATAAGATGCAGGCACTCTTTCTTCCAATTTTTCGGGAAGAAAAAGTGCAACTTATATACTGAAAAATATGGTACACACATCTGGTGCTTTTGTATAAATTGGTTATAGAAAACTCTAATCCATAATTACCTTGTTTTTGACTATGCTGCAAAAAAAGTAAATGTTTATTCTTAACTAAAATGTTCTATTTCCTAATGCTCCGAACAGAGGCGAACCCCGTAAACGAAGTAACTCTGACAGAGAAGGCACCTCTGGTCAAAACTCTTTCAGGTCTGGCGGCCCAGAACCAAAATCGGATGTTGACACAACATCAGCACGTTTAGGTGGAAGTAAAGCGCAGGGCTCAAAAACTGCAAGGTAAAATCTTAAACTATGTACAGAGACACCAGATTTTAATTGCCAGAAACTGTTATTGATAAACTTAGGTGAACATCTAGTATGAGTAGTAGTGTCTTTATTGTTGGCCTGGGTCCTGCTAGACTGCTGTTATAGTCCCCACCAGGAGCTGCAGCCGGATATCCTATTTAAAGAGAACCCGAGGTGTGTGGTTTTCTTTGTTTTTTTAATCTGAATAGGACACAGAGGCATGTTCTGTGCACAATTATATGCCTCTGTGTACTCCTATTGCCGCCGTTAGTCCCCCCGGGCTCTGCTATCCCCCACGCCAAATAGAAGCTGAGTGACAAGCTGCAGGTATATAGAAGGCTAGCGATAAGCAGATAGTCGCTAGCCTTCTATATACCTGCAGCCTGTCACTCAGCTTCTCCTTACCCGCCTCCTCTATTGCAGCCCCCCCGCCTCTGTCTCCTCACTGCCTGCCTCCGTGAGCTTCCTCCATGTATTTATTAGCCCAGTGTGCCAAGACCCAGCTCAGGTGCTTCTCAGAGCTGATACACAGCCCACAAAATGAGGGTCGGCACCACTTTAAAAGTAATTATTGGCTCTTTATTGCAAAATCAGTATAAAACCATCTAAAAGGTCACAGCTGTGGCCTTTTAGATGGTTTACTACTGATTTTGTGAAACAAGTTTAGTTTATTGCCTGGAGATCGCTATCCCAGAAGTTTCACTGACTTAATGCTATACTCTGATTAAAAAGTGTTCCTTTAATTTTTTGGAGAACATAGTTTGAGGACAGCTTTTATTATTATTTCAAGGCCGTTTCATGCTCAGCGGGCTCCTTTTTTGGTACTAATTGCTTTTACAATGTTTTCAGCATAATTCAGCACAAACCTATCCTTAACGCGACAGCACTGTGGTGTTGTGCACAGAAATGAATACTACAATGTGTGCATTGCTCATGTCCTTGTGTATGGCACACTGAGACTTGGTGCTGAGATCATCACTAATCAGTGTGCCCAGGTCCTTACCCCGTAGTAAACTTGGATCTATTACAAAATGTAGTGCCTGACCCTGTGTGCAATATATCCATTGTCCCAATAAATGGATCTTTCTCAACATGCTACCTGTAACTTCAGGTACAATTTTAGGCTTAGATTCTGCATGGGCTTTGTATATTTATTTTAACTTATAGCTTGTAAATATTAATATTACTTACGTATAACAAGTGATAGGAAACCAAAGGCATTTGTAACAAAAGGTTTTAAACTTACCGGGGCTTCCTCCAGCCCTCTGTGATTTGTTGGCTCCCTTTGGGTGTTTGTGTGGTGCGGTTCCCTCCGTTCTTCCTCTGTGGAGTCTGTGATCCAGCCAGGCTGTGAATATTTATGTACATTTTTTTTTGTTTGTTTCTTTTAGTAAATTCACCAAAACATAAAGTAAACTTTTTCACATTGTCATTATGGTGTGTGTGTAGTATTCTGAGGGAAAAATGAATTTAATCCATTGTGGAATGCGGTTGTAACATAACAAAATGTGGAAAAAATTGACGTGCGTTGAATACTCTCCAGATGCACTGTACATTGTATTCTTTACACTACTATGTAAACTGGCCTGTAAGTTCATATTCTTCCTAGGTAAGGATTTCATTGAATAACTGGAAACTGTATGTGAATGTTATTGTTCCTAGGGGCAGAGATGAGCGTAAAAAAGATGACCGCTCTCGCAAACGGGAGTATGACCGCAACTTACCTCGACGAGACTCTTACAGGGATCGATACAACAGAAGAAGAGGTAGAAGTCGTAGCTACAGCAGAAGTCGTAGCCGCAGTTGGAGCAAGGAACGGCCACGTGATAGAGACAGGGATAGAAGCCGCAGTAGATCAAGGAGTAGAACTAGGAGCAGAGGTTAGTATTCTTCAATAGTTACTAGCAGCTGTTCCCACAAATTGGGGAGTGAATGACACCAGGAGCATTGTTGATTGGTTTAGATCAGGGAATAACTCAGCCCAAATGCAACACACAGGACTTTATTATAATTAATCTTTTTTTTTCCCAGTAATGCTGTGCGGTTTAAAAAAAAAAAAGATACTCACAAAAATAGCACCTCTCAACTGTGAGCTATGCAAAGTATAACAATCTTTATTATAAAAGAGGACTCCATGAATGTGATTACTCAAATTGATGCCTATTAAAGAAATAAACACTCTGCCATGATTCTTATTATCCTAAATATCAATTCATAAGCCCAGCAATCTGTGTAAATCAATTGAACATCACAAGGAGTTAATATTGAACCCCCAAAGTGAATGAGCCCAGGTCCAGTAATTGTGAAAAAGCAAGGTTATTTAAACAGACTTAAAGAGAATCTGTGTTGTTAAAATCGCACAAAAGTAAACATACCAGTGCGTTAGGGGGCCTCTCCTATTACCCTCTGTCACAATTTCGCCGCTCCCCGCCGCATTAAAAGTGGTTAAAAGCAGTTTTAAAAAGTTTGTTTATAAACAAACAAAATGGCCACCAAAACAGGAAGTAGGTTGATGTACAGTATGTCCACACATAGAAAATACACCCATACACAAGCAGGCTGTATACAGCATTCCTTTTGAATCTCAAGAGATCATTTGTGTGTTTCTTTCCCCCTGCAGTTCTCATGCACTGAAGTTTCAGGCTGCTTGTTTCTTCCTGCAAACAGCTTTGCCCTTGTCTGAATTTCCTCAGTATGTGAAAGCCCAGCCAGCTCAGAGGAGGATTTATCCAGCTTGTAAAAGAAAAGAGAGAAGAGAGAAGCTGCCATAATCTAAATAATACACAGGCAGTGTGCATAGAGGGGCCAGCAAGGGGGATTTCATAGCAGAACCACAACACTGAAGAACTTGGCAGCCTTCCAGACACAGGCCGACAAGTCTGACAGGGGAAAGATACATTGATTTATTACAGAGACTGTGATAGCAGAAAGTGCTGCAGTAAGCCAGAACACATTAGAATAGCTTTTGGAACTTGTAGGATGATAAAAAACAGGATGCAATTTTTGTTACGGAGTCTCTTTAAGTGCAAAAATTCATAAATGCAAATAGTGTTGAATACAATTCATGCATAAACCAATTCATTTGTGACTAAAAGGACATGTATATTCCTGCGTATAAGACTACTTTTTAACCCTTGAAAATCTTCTGAAAAGTTGGGGGTCGTCTTATACGGCGGGTGATACGCCCTATCCTGTTACCGCCTCTCAGATCTGCCTGCTGAGGGAGCACAATCTATTTTTCCATACCGCTCTGATAAACAGGTAGACAAGGAGAGCTGACCAGTCTACTTAAAGAGGACCTGAACTCTAAATGGCAAAATAGACCAACAACATCCTTTTAAAAAATCTCTGGCAAAAAGTTAACAATATATGATCAAAAACACGTAAATAAAACTTATAAAATAAATCATTTAATTAACCCATCCCACCTGTGAGGCTGTGACATAGCCTGCCGCGGCAGTCACGTGGTTACAGCCGGCAGGCTCGCAGAGGACACTGGGAATCCTTTTGCCGAGTTCCTGCGGGCATGTTATTTACATTTTACGTCATCAGGTGGCGCCTCGTAGGAAGCATAAAGCACCTCCACTGACAGCCAGAGCGAGCAGCAGAGCAGAGAAGACAGCGGAGGGGGGGTGAGAGGCCAGGAGACACAGAGGGTGGATAGCGAGGCCAGCAGAGGAATGGAGGGGAGGGAGAGAGGCTATCAAACTGCAGAGGGCAGGAGCAGGGAGGGCAGAGAAGACGCTGAAAGGAAAAGAGGTGATGAGAGTAGTGGAGAGACAGTGAACAACAGAGAGCACAGCAGACGCTGCAGTGTGGAGACAGACCTCCACCCCCTCTCTCCAGCACACGAGAGACAGACTGGGGGACAAGGCAGCCAGCAGGAAAGTGTAGCCAGCAGTGCCACAGATACAAGTGACAGCAGCTAAAGCAGCCAGTCAAGCCCAGCAATGAATCACCACAGAAAGGTTTGGGCTGACACAGTCTCACGTTGGTCTGTAGTTGCTGCCTGTGTACCTTCTCCCAACCCCCTGACTGCAGCTCTGATCCAGGTGCTGCGAGCAGGGGGAACTGTATTTCCCTCTGAGTGTCTCTCCTCTCCTTCCTCATCATCCCCCACCTTGCCAGCATTCCTCTATTTGGTCTGCCTGGAGACGCTTATGAGGGCACAGGCAGAATGTAATCATGGGGGAAGGGAGCCTTATGATGTGCACTGATCTCCTGCTGACCAGCCATGACCTGGGGTCAGTTTAACTCATTAGTTTCACCTTCCCTCAACACTGAAAGGAGTTATCAGGCTAAATAAGAAAAATTAGGTTTATTCACCTGGGGCTTTCTCCAGCCCCTTGCAGCAGACTGTCCCATGCCGACCGCTCTGCTCCTCGTCACACGGTGCAGAGGCCGACCGCGGGCTCGGCCTTACTGCACCTGCGTGAGCCACTGCTGTCAATCATCGCCACTTGGTCCGCGGCACACTGCGCAAGCGCAGTAGTTCTGCGCCTGCGCAGTGTGCCGCGGATCACGTCGGCCTCTGCACTGTGCAGTGAGATCGGAACAGCGGCAGGGAGCAGAGTGGTCGGCGTGGGACAGTCTGCTGCAAGGGGCTGGAGAAAGCCCCAGGTGAGTAAACCTCATTTTTCTTATTTAGTCTGATAACTCCTTTAACCACTTCTATACCATGATATTTTGTGCTGATCTGTGCTGCGTGGGCTCTCCAGCCCACAGCACAGATCAGATAGCAGCTAGGCCGATCAGACTTTCCCCCTTTTTTCCCCACTAGGGGGATGTCCTGCTGGGGGGGTCTGATCGCCGCCGGCTGCTTGCGGGGGGGGGGGGCCTCTTCAAAGCCCCCCTCCGCAGCGCTTCCTGGCCTCCTTCCCTCCCTCTCCCTCCCCCTGTGAGCGGCGCAGGACGGATTTCCGTCCTGCGCCTGATGGGATAGGCTTTAGCCTATCAGATGCCGGTGATCCCCGGCCAATCAGAGGCCGGGGATCACCGATCTCCTCTACGGCGCTGCTGCGCAGCAGCGCCGTATACATGTAAACACCGGGGAAGGTCTTCCCCGTGTGTTTACATTTACCCTGCGAGCCGCCGATCAGCTCGCAGGGTGTTCACGGAGACACCCTCCGTGAACTGACATGGAACGGCCGCTCCCATGGAATAAACTTCAGGATTCAGGGGCGTATATATACGCACCGAGAATCCGGAAGTGGTTAAAGCAGAACTAATGACTGGGGAAAAAAAGATTCACTTTACTTGGAACTTCTCCCAGCCCCCTGCAGACGTCCTGTCCCGTGCCAGTACTCAAAGATCCTCCGGTCCCTCACTGTGGCTCGGTTTACAAATAAACGGCCACTGTGCCTGTGCAGCTCTGGCTGCACGCATCCTCGTTTGCGCTCTTGTCCAGCAGCGTATTGCGCAGGTGCAGTACGATAAAATCGAGCGATATCCGGACGAGCGACAAAACCCCCAGCACTGTCCCCTTTAAAGTCAAATGTATACTATACTTTGTGTCTGCAGCTGGCTCTGTCCACAATCTGCATACAGACATGTGCCTACGTTACTGCAGCAACCACCTGGGGCACGTGTATGCAGATTTCGGACGAAACGGACACGGACAGGTAAAGTATAGTGCAACAGGAAGGAGGGGCAGCGTCAAGGCGGTGGATGCGGTGTCACAAGGTTGATTCCCAATCGATATCAGCATAAAATCAATCGGGAATTGGCCTGCAGTGCATGGGCAACCAACTGATCTCTCTCTAATTAGATTCAATTAGAGAGAGATTTGTCTCTTGATTGAATCTGCCCATCATCGCCTGATGTATGGCTACCTTTGGAATGCTGCCAGATTTCGTGTGTTTTGGAGGAAACTACGGTGGTGCTCAAACTTCCCCGGCAGGCTCACCACTGCTAAGGTCATGTATGTTTGACCACGCCCATGTTCTGTGGCGCACCCTGCAGACCTTTTTGTCAATACATGTTTTCATCTTTGTCAGTAAAGAATGTGAAAGGTTGGCAACACTGGCACATAGGCGGAGGAAGGGGGAGAGGGGCATGCATGGCCAACACAGCTAAGAGCCATCCAAACAGCACTACAGGGAGCCTAGCAGATGTGAAAGAGAAACAGGGCAGGCGTGAGGCAATGAACGTGTTTTTGTTATACTTTGTTTTTTTCCCCTCTTTGCTTGAAAGGGGCTTTGATTGGAGTCATGATTAATAGTCATAAAGAAATTGAGCCATCATGACTGCTCTTTGCCTGCTTATTGAATATTGTGCTGCACGCAATGTGATTCTCCCCCCTGTAAATGGAATGTCTGTAGTGTGCAGTAGAGCATCTCATGCGTGTGCTTAGGGTGAAGGAAAGTGTAGAAAGCCTCATCAAAAGTAAACATGAAGCTAATTCCTGCCACCTGCAATGTTTTTATACTAGGTACACACAATGAGATTATATGGCAGATTTCCTGCCCGATCGACTATATCCAACCTGTCAGATGGATTTCGATTCATTTTCTGTTGAAGTGAACAGAAAATTTATCAATTATATCCAACATGTCCGATCTGATTTTGAACGGGCAGGAAATCTGCCAGAAAATCTCGTTGTATGTACCTAGCATTGGGGCTTTCTCTCAAACAGCATGGCTGTTGATAAGAGACAATAATTAGGAGAGAGACTGGTTACCCACCTTTCAGCTATTCAGCTATAAAGCCTCATCTACACGGTACAATTTTCCATCAGATAGACGGATCAATTAGATAGATCTAATAAGAAATTGCATCGTGTGTAGACGTCCAAATTGTTTCAGATCAATTTTGCGATAGTTTTT
Organism: Hyperolius riggenbachi; assembly: GCF_040937935.1. Taxonomy (NCBI): domain Eukaryota; kingdom Metazoa; phylum Chordata; class Amphibia; order Anura; family Hyperoliidae; genus Hyperolius; species Hyperolius riggenbachi. The sequence goes on along the minus strand of NC_090647.1, from coordinate 186,131,280 downwards.
GCATTAAGTACCCAAAATCTGTTGCAAAATCGAACGCAATCCGATTGGACCGGTTGGAAATTGTTAATGGATCCAATCTGACGGAAAATTCTACCGTGTAGATGAGGCTTTAGTATCATCTCAACAAAAGAAAGGCAGCTATTGAGACACAAAGCACAGACATAAATCCACAAATGCTAAGTAGTGTACACACCACATACACAATGCAATTAGAACTGCTGTACTCAGCCCACAAAGACAATTACTAATACCTTCAGCTACAGCAGAGTACAGCAGGTCTAATTGCATTGTACAGTATATGTGGTGTGTACACTACTTAGCATAAGTGGGTTTATGCCTGTGCTTTGTGTCTAAATAGCAGCATTTCTTTTGTTGAGATGATTGGTGCATTGCAATTGTGGGTGATACTTGATATGTTTGCTTGCGTGTCGTATATATTTAAATGTTTGTTGTTAGTTCTATTTCGGTGGGAATTACCTATTTGAGTGGTGGTATGACATGCATTTTATAGGTCTAATAACACTGTACAGCGCTGCGATCTGCTGACAGCAGAGTATAGACAAAATTCAAAGCAGAAAGATGACAGGCTGGAAAACACAGGCAGACATAACATACACAGGCGCAGACAGATGACATCACTGTAACTGTACACTACCACAGGCTAATTTGCATACCGCACAGTGATTGGAGAAAGGAGCTGCTTGAGGAAGGAGGGACTGGAGGAAGTAGAAATCAGTTGGATGGCACTGTAAACTTGCCAGCCAACATGTGGCTGCACACACTGCACTAGAATGCAGTAACGCAAATAAGGACATCTGACAGGTATATTACAGCAAACCTATATTTTTATTTATTAAAGTAGTTTTATGCAACACATCGGATATTTTTACAGTATCAAATTTTAAGGTCAGTTCCACTTCAAAGGAATACTATCGATTGAAACTACTTTTTTTTTAATACTCTATATTAGTGTACACATTACCACTAGTGCTAGGGGCACTTTATTTATTCACCCAGGTCTCTCTCTCGCTATCCCTGCTTAAAAATTCATTTCTCACACAGCTCATAGTAGTTTGGGTCAACCTGAGCTGCTTGGTTACTCTGTCACACAGCTCACAAATCTATTTCACTGTGTCACTCACAGCATGCAGGAGACATGAGGAGAAATAGGCTGATCTGAGGTGGTAACAGGTAACTAAATGAGCTGGAATATTGCTGGAATATAACTAGCTATACCACGAGTCTGTGTTTACACTCAGACTGGCTGCCTGCTTGAGGTGATTCACTCCAGGCTGCATCCACTTTACAAGCTGCTGAGAGGGGCAGACCACTGTCTACAATTAGCATTATTAGTATCTTTATCAGTCAAGAGAAGCAAAGATAATAAACACACATTGCTAGAATCTTTAACCCCTTACCACCATATCAATAAGATACTTTCAGCAAGGTGATAATTAAACTATAAACTGAGGAGTTGATAGCAACTCCCCTGTGCAGAGATATGGTCTAGCCCTCTGGGACACAGTATTAGATGCATTTTGTATCCAACACTGACGCCAAAACTGACGGAGGATTTTACAGCTGAGAGGAACAGCTGTGTGAGGAATCAAATTGCTCCTAGTACTTGCCCTAATGTGTGCTACAACATACAGCATTTAAAAATAAATGCATACATCGATAGTATTCCTTTAAGGAGAGTTGACCAATGCAACAAGTCAATTGACTATATACTTTTATATAGTGGGTACCACATACAGTACAGCACCAGTATCTGTTCATACACAGCACCAGTATATGATTTTTTATTTTAATTTGGTGTGCGTTGGAAGAGGGGTAGTCTTATATGGGCGAGTATATCCCAAACTCTATATTTTAACTGGAAAAGTTGGGGGGTCGTCTTATACGCCCAGTCGTCTTATACGCCGGAATATATGGTATATAGTCGAAAACAGACCCTGCAGCATGATCAGGAAACAGTCTGTATAGTGGAAGTGAATAAGTCACCCAGGGAAGAAATGCCATTGCAGATCAGAGACCGGTGAAGAGGCAGAAAGAAAAAGAGGGCTCCACCTAGAGAACCACCTAACTAGTATCGCAGGAGTCGCCCTGCTTTATCAACTGAATAGATTAATCCAGTCTTGCAGAGTAAGGCTGGTTTCACAGTGGGATGTTATAGTCCCACATTAAAGCAGCCAGTAACGCAGCCTAACTCACAGTACTGTAAAATAAATTGTGCTGTTCACAGTGCACACGTTGCCTTACATAGTAACGCAGCACGTTTAAACAAAGTGCTGCATGCTGCACGTTATACTCGGCTAAGCCACGTTAGACTGTTTGAACATGCTCAGTAATGTTGGAGGAGGAGGTCTCCCCTGGCCAGCCACATGGCTAATTAATATTCACTGCACTGTGGTGACTCCTGGTAGGACTGTAGTGTTGTCCGGATCATGATCGTTCATTTGATCCGTATCTTTTTTGTGAGTCGAATCATCCGGATCATCACAATGAAAGATTCGGTTCACAGTGGATGTCTGTCTGGAAGAAACAGGAACATCTAGAATGTACAGTGCAGGAAAAGTCCTGTCCTGCTAGTCATTTCACCCAGTCTGCTTCCCTAGTAAAATGATTCAAATGATTTGGTTCAAAGATCCGGATCTTTTCAATGATCCGATTCAAATAAATGCTTAAAAAGATCCGGACTTCCTATCACTAACCTGGAGCTGCTGCTTTGAGAGCTGCATAACGCAGCTCAATCTGACATCCAACTTCAACACCACCATGCGTTACGTTAGGGGCACGTTATGCGACCATAACGTCCCCTAAAACGCAACGTCTTGGTGGGAAAGTAGCCTAAAAGCATTAGTATGGGGAAATACAAAACACATATAGACATATGTGAAAAGCAGAAGTTGTTTTGTACTAAAACGCCTTTAGATGTTTGTGGTGTATGCATAGGGAATCCAAGAGATTCCTAGATGGACTCGGGAGTTTAACCACTTAAGGACCAGGCCATTTTTACCTGATCTGTGCTGCGTGGGCTCTCCAGCCCACAGCACAGATCAGGATAGAGCCAGGGCGACCAGACTTACCCCCTTTTTTTCCCCACTAGGGGGATGTCCTGCTGGGGGGGTCTGCTCGCCGCCGGCTATTTTCGCCTTGCGGGGGGGGCTCCTCAAAGCCCCCCTCCGCAGCGATTTTCGGCCTCCGTGAACTTCCCTCCCTTCCCTCCTTCCACTGGGTGGCGCAGGACGGAGGTCCGTCCTGCACCGCCTATAATAGGCTTCAGCCAGTCAGACTGCGGCGATCCCCGGCCAATCAGAGGCCGGGGATCACCGATTTCCTTTACGGCGCTGCTGCGCAGCAGCGCCGTATGATGTAAACAGCGGGGATTTCTTCCCCACGTGTTTACAATTAGCCTGCGAGCCGCAATCGGAGGTTCGCAGGCTGTTCACGGAGACACCCTCCGTGAACGGTCATGGCGTTTCCATGGGAAACCACTTGCGACCTGCCGATGCCTATCGGCGTTAGGTGGTCGTTAAGTGGTTAAAGAGGAGCTGTCAGCCACACTATCTCAGAGAAAAACACTTATATAAGTAGATAAATACTTGTTCTACTTACATAACATATGGATTGCACTGTCCACGTTTCGATTTTAGTGATATTTTTTTTTTTTCTAGTAAAAAAGAGAAAATCCTTCTTAGGATTCCACATTTTATCTGTGTCTATTCTTAAGCCAATCCTGATGTCATTTCCTCCCTTACTCTCCTTTGCCTGATTGTGTATGCATTGCCCGCCCTCCTCCTGGTCTTCAAGCACTCCCATCCAGCTCTGCAATAGAAATTGGCCAATCAGAGAAGAACTGAGGTGTGGGAGTGGAAAACAGGAGGGAAAGAGGGTTCAGCCAATCAGGCTGCATTAGTTGAGTCTGAAGGGAAAGTAGAGAAACAAAAAGGACAACCCAGCACGCCCTGCAACTTCCTTTGTGTGGCAGATGCACCAAATAAGAGTAAGGTAAACTTGGGAATGATCATTTATCAACAAGAAAAGTAATAGTGATTTTTAACTTTTGGGTTGCCTGGTTAGCATCCTTACTACTTTTTTTTTACCAGATAAAAATAACTGATTTTTGATTTTATCCCTGACAGTTACAATTTAAGGGTTAATATTACATAGCATCTGTGAATTCAGTCTATGCAGAAACATAAAGCACTGTGTTATTTTATCACACACAGCTTCTTGCAGTTACATAGGAATCAACAATTTACCGGTAGTTAATACAACATTGAGTTAAACCCATGCGAATTAGAAAATGTCATGAAGTGATTACCGCATTAAAGAGGCTTTGTGAATCAACCCCATTGTGTGTTAGATGCTTTTTGATATGATTTGACATTTTGCATTACCAGATTATGTCTTGCAGATTTTCTTTTTCATTCATCTTTGTGACAGGTTTGTATTGAAGTTTGAAAATGTTTTTCTTTACAGATAAGGATTCAGGAAAGCCGAAGTATGATCTTGAACGGCCAGAAGCCTCTGATGGTAATTACCAGGCGGGCCCATCTGTGTCCCACATTGGAGCGGCGGCACATTACCCGGTCCCAACCCTCAGTAGCACTATCACAGTTATTGCTCCATCCCATCATGGGAACAGCTCAGCAGAAAATTGGCCAGAATTCCATGAGGATCAAGTGAACCACGGAAATTATGGCAGACCTCCTGTTGCCAAAAAGCGCTGCAGAGATTATGATGGTATATATAGTCTCTTCATTATTCATATATTCTAATGTTAAGAATTGTTTACTGGGACATTTTATGCAAATCTTTTTTATGAAGTTTTAATTCATATATATTCTCTACCTGTTGGTGTACAGATCCTAACATACAGGGGTTGGACAAAATAATGGAAACACCTTGAAAATCAACAAAATATATTTTATTATGGTGTAGGTCTGTCTTTTGCAGCAATTACAGCCTCAATTCTCCGAGGTATTGATTCATACAAATTGTGAATTGTTTCCAAAGGAATTTTAGCCCATTCTTCAGTTAAAACACCCTCCAGTTCTTTTTAGATATGGCGGCGGAAATCGACTTCTTACTTGAATCTCTAAGAATGACCATAAATGCTGAATAATGTTGAGATCTGGGGATTGTGATGGCCAGATGAGATGCTCAACTTCATTAGAATGTTCCGCGTTCCACTTTTTAACAATTCTAGCTGTATGGATTGGGGCATTAATATCTTGAAAGATGGCATTCCCCTCCGGAAACAGTTTTTGAACCATAGGATGAACTTGGTCGCCCAAAATTCCTAAATAGTCGCGGCTGTTAATTCTTCCGTGAAGGGAAATCAGCCCGGTGGATTTCCAAGAAATAACGCCCAAGATCATCACAGAACCCCCGCCATGTTTTACGGTTGGGAGAAGGCAGTCTGGATGAAATGCTTCTTTCGGCTGTCTCCAAACGTACACTTGGTCGGAGGTCGGAAATAAGGTAAACGATGGTTCGTCAGAGAAAATCAAATTTTTCCACTGCTCGAGGGACCAATTCTGGTGGTTTCTACACCACTCTAAACGCTTTGAAACATTTTGTCTTTGACAGCAGAGGTTTTCTAATTGCAGTCCTTCCGTAGAATCCAGATTTGTACAGCTCCCAAAGAACAGTTTTTTTTTTTTTTTTTTTTTTTTTTTTTTTTTGTGGAAACTGTGTTCTGTAGGTGTTCATTCAGCTTTGCAGCGATTTTAGAAGCCGTGGTCTTGCAAGCTTTTCTAACAATTCGATTTAGAGTCCGACGTCAAACAACTTCGACTTTCGGCCACAACTGTGCTTTGCTGAGGACGTTTTTCCTTCTCTTTCAAATGCAGTCATTACTTTTGATACAGTACCTCTTGAAATGCCAAGCATTCAGGCAGTTTCTGTTACAGTAGCGCCTGCCATACGAGCACCAACAATTTGGTCTCTTTGAAAGTCTGAGAGATCTGCCATTTTTATAAATTATAACCAACTTTGGTTTAAATATCTGTTAAAAAAAACAATTTTAATTAAGCATATCAAATAAAAATAATAAACGAAAAAAAATAACATATGTCAAGTTTTGATTGCTTAACCCTCTGGGCGATATAATTACATCGCCCAGGAGGGGGCGCAGCACTTTTTTAAAAAAAATTTTATTTTTTAAATCGTGTAGAGAGCCCTGGGCTCGCTACATGATAGCCGCTGCGCAGCGGCATCCCCCCACCCACTCCGATCGCCTTCGGCGATCAGAGTAAGCAGGAAATCCAGTTCAGAACGGGATTTCCTGCTGGGCTTCCCCGGTCGCCATGGCGACGGGGCGGGATGACGTCACCGACGTCTTGACGTCAGAGGGAGTCCCGATCCACCCCTCAGCGCTGCCTGGCACTGATTGGCCAGGTTGCGCAAGGGGTCTTTGCGCGGCACGGCGGGCATCGGCGGCGGCGATTGGAAGTTACACGCAGCTAGCAAAGTGTTAGCTGCGTGTAACAAAAAAAAATTATGCAAATCGGCCCACCAGGGCTTGAGAACTCCTCCTGCGCGACATACCCCGAGCTCAGCTCGGGATTATCGCCCAGGAGGTTAAAACATGTTCAAAGATTATGATGCCAAAATGTTAGGTGTTTCCATTATTTTGTCCAACCCCTGTAGAATGCAGGGGTGGGGAAGGGAGATGAGGCTCAGGATCATTTTCACACCAGAGCACCATGCGCCGGCCAGAAGCTGATTTCATTGGCTCCTGACTAGGGCTGAACGATTTTGGGTAAAAATTGAAATTGCGTTTTTTGTTTGTTTTTTTGTCAAATTGTGATTTCGATTTTTTTTTTCACGATTTTTTCCAAAACAAGCTTTAGCACTTAATTCACAATGTACCCCTGAGCTTGAACAATATTATGTGGACTGTGACGTACGGCAGGGATCCCCATCTTTTTCCGGCCCAGGGTCCACTTTCTGACCACATTTTTCCCCCGGGGACTGGGGGGGGGGGGGGATGGGTGGTGTCCTAGTGTACAGTGTCGTGCGCAGCGGGTTTTGTGGGGGGGGGGGGGAGGACTGGGGTGCAGAGGCATAGCTAGCATAGTAGCCACAATATAGGGAGTTTAGTTGCCCCAGTGTGGCTAGTATAGTTAGTATAGTTACCCCAGTATAGCTAGTATAGTGTCTCAGTATAGATAGTATAGTGCCTGGCAGTATGGGTAGGTAGTGCCTCAATATAGCTAGTATAGTGCCCAGTATAGGTAGGTAGTGCCCAGTATGGGTAGGTAGTGCCCCAGTATAGTGCCCAGTATAGGTAGGTAGTGCCCAGTATGGGTAGGTAGTGCCCCAGTATAGTGCCCAGTATGGGTAGGTAGTGCCCAGTATGGGTAGGTGGTGCCCCAGTATAGCTTGTATAGTGCCCAGTATGTGTAGGTAGTGCCCCAGTATAGCTAGTATAGTGCCCCAGTATAGCTAGTATAGTGCCCAGTATGGGTAGGTAGTGCCCCAGTATAGCTAGTAAAATGCACATTATAGCTAGTATAGTGCTCAGTATGAATAGGTAGTGCCCTAGTATAGCTAGTAAAGTGCCCAGTACAGGTAGGTACGCCGCCGTACGGGAGGGGGGGGGGGGGCGGATCCAGTGGCAGCAGTGCATATTTATGATGCTAATGAGCCGGGCAGCGAAGGGAGGAGAGTTCAGTCCAGAGCGGCACTCAGCTTCACCAATCACTGGATACCGATGGTATGACGGCAGCGGTAGGCGGAGCTGTACTAGAGCGTACAGCTCCACCTCCGTCATTCTATTGCTATCTAGCGATTGGAGAACCTGTGTGCCGCTCTGGACTGAACTCTCCTCCCCCCGCTGCCCGGCTCATTAACATCATAAATATGCACTGCTTCTGTGGCTCGGCGCAGCAGCTGCGGTAGGCGGACTATGGCCATGCGACCAAGAGCGGGCACTAAAGACCGAAAACCGCCGGATCCAGACGATCCCCAAATCGTCTTCACAGGAACCGCGGTTTCGGTTTAAAACCGAGAAATCGTGCAGCCCTTCTCCTGACCCTGTGATCACAGTGAGTCAATCATGGTGATCACAGCACTGTGGGGTGTTTTATTTTTTTTAATTTTTTTTTTTTGAAAAAAAAAATAGTCTGGTTTTTAATGGACAAGTGGTTTAAAAGTGGATAAATGAACTGCAGAAATGTTATTTGGAAGTGCTCTGCCAATTTTGTCTTTACAAGTTGCTCCTTGTAACTAGTGTGCTGCTCCTGTTTGTCCCACTATTTGGCAAGACTTCAGCTGGTGTTGTTGGAAAATTGCAGTAGCTTTCTGTGGTTACACAACACCTATCTAACTCTGTCAGAATATGTCTCAGGGCTGAGACACACTGCAAAATTATTTTCGATTCATCAGCGCTGCATCTTTAAAAACAAGTTCCCATTGACTTAATTAAAATTGCAAAACCCAAGAAGTAGGATAAATAAAGGACTGGTGTACGTCAATCAGCTTAGACAGATACTAATGAATGTAAAATATCATAACTTTATTATATTCATAAAAATAGAATAAATATACCTGAGGTCTGGGCTAGCCGCCTCACCCCACGCTCTCTACACATGCACTCCCACACTATACACGTAGGGCAGAATCAATAGTATTCAAAGCAACAGCTGCTGGGAGAGTTTGTGACTCCCCTGTTAAGCAACAGATGTGTCCAAATAGCAACATCGGTAGATCACAAAATGTGATTTATCCTCAGTACAGTTCCTGCTGGAATATGTGAGTTCAGAGGCAACCATCCACTCCACGGTGGTAACAGGACATCAGCAAACGAGCAGGCATCAGCAAATGGCAGCCACAATAGAACCGCAAAGCTGTGTATGGTCATGCATAGGCAGTCCCACCCAAGCACTCGTGATGATATAGCATACACAGCCAGAAGCAAGCAAGTATGTAGATTCGCAGTGAGTATACTGTATCAGAAGAATATCTGTGTGCTTTATCGACTATAAAAAAGCCTTCAATTGTGTCGAACACAATAAGCTGTGGAGAGCCTTAGGCGAAATGGGCGTGCTAACTCATCTGGTTAACCTGATAAGATCACTATATGACGTCCAAGAAGCCACAGTGCGAACACACTATGAAGAAACTGATTGGTTAAAAATTGGTAAAGGTGTTAGGCAAGGTTGTATCCTACCCCCCCCCCCCCCCCCCCCCTTCCTGTTCATTCTTTACGCCGAAGTTATCATGAGAAAATTGGATCTTAAGGAAACAGAAATTAGTGTGAAAATTGGTGGACGGAACATCAATAACCTTCGGTAGACACAACTCTTCACTCAGAAACGGCGGATGGCCTGCAGCATCTGATTAATCGAATCAAAGATGAAAGTACAAAGTTCGGCCTCCTGAATATCAAAAAGACCAAGCTCATGACAACAGTAGATGATGGTAATATCAAGATAGCAGTTGACAATGAAAAGATTGAGTGTGTGCAGGAATTCACCTTCCTTGGATCTCAGATCAATCGATACGGTGATTGTAGTCATGAAATAAAACGTTGGATAACCCTCGGCAGAAACGCGATGGTAAGTATGAACGAAGTATGGAAAAGCAAAGAAATTAGCATTACGACCAAATGTAGACTGGTTCATGCCATTGTTTTTCCCATAGTATGGGGGCGAAAGTTGAACCCTAAGCAAAGCAGATGTAAAGATCGACTCCTTCGAGTTGTGGTGCTGGCGACGGTTGATTCACATTCCATGGACAGCAAGGATGATTAACAAATAAGTATTGGAATGTATAAGACCAGACATGTCACTGGCAGGCAAGATCACCAGACTCACTCACATATTTCGGCCACGTGATGCAATAAAATTCCTTAGAGAAAGACCTAATACTAGGACTGATCAGTGGCAAAAGGCGACAAGGCGGCCAGAGAACTTGTTGGGTTGACACCATCAAAGATGACACAGGCTTGAGTTTAAGGCACCTGGCAGAAATGGTACAAAATCGGACAGCATGGAGAGAGCTAACCCATATAATCGCCAAGAGTCGGATACGACTAAATGGATAACCTCATCAGCATGCTGCACCGCTCCGATGTCATCAAGGGATTGTATCAGTGGAGGTGGTAATGTTGCGTGGTATTCCAAGGCATGTTGCACAAATCTGTACTACCAGTTGACATCACAGTCCTCCAATATAGCAACAATGGATGGTAAGTCTGTCTGTAAAAAATTTGCAGCAGAAAGTTTCAGCGAAGAGCCAACCAGCTGGTGCTGACCTGCCACACAGACGGGGAGATCAGAAATGTTTCCTGGGGGTGCACGTGGGCATCAGCGTGCGGTTGACCGGAGTCCCATAGACGCCAGTGGCTTAATTCAAATTGTGTCAAATTTGCAGCAGTCACGATGTTTCCAAAATTTAAATGCAAAATTTGCCACGATCTGATGCAAGGTAATTGGAGTGTGGCTTTTAAAAATGCAAACGCAGCTCTGACAGATCAAAAAGGGCTCTGCAGTGTGTCTCAGCCCTCGATTTGTAGATTAAAATGGCTGTACATCAATAAGTGTGAAAAAGTGTGTTTTTAGCGGGCATAAGGGTTTCATGATATTTTTTTTCTTCACTTTCTCGGCGCTTAGGTGGGCGTTCTGTTTTTGTTAAAAGCCCTTTTCTAAGCGCTTTTCCAGAGCTGTTTTGTTATTCACTCCCTGACGCAAGTCAGGAAGTGAACTCTTTGATCCGGAAAATAATAAATACATTGTATTTATTCTTAAACGCAATCGCTGCACAAAGCGATTTTGTGAGCGTTTTGTGTTTTTCCTATAACTCCCATTCAGGGCAAATTGCTCTGAAGATGGTCCATGCAGCGCTTATGTCAACTGACAGCGCACGGAACGCCCCAATCTGAACTACACCATATGAAAGCATGGTGTAGCCGCATTTAGGGAGCTTTTGAAAAATCGTCAGTGATTAAAGTCCAAAAGTGCCTCTAGTGTACCGTAGCCCTTACCGTTAGAACATTTGCAAGTTCTGTGGAATTGCGTTCCAGCCCATAACCACTTTTTGCTACCAGTACAGCCAAACCTTGGCCCGCTGCTCTCACAACACAGCCCATAACCCGTTCACTGCCACCACAGCCAAACCTTGGCTCACTGCTCACATAACACAGCCCATAACCTGTTCACTGCCACCACAGCCAAACCTTGGCTCACTGCTCACATAACAACCCAGCCCCTAACTTGTTCACTGCCTGTACAGCCAAACCTTGATTCACTGCTCACATAACAACACAGCCCATAACCTGTTCACTACCTGTACAGCCAAACCTTGTCCCACTGCTCGCATAACAACCCATAACCTGTTCACTGCCTGTACAGCCAAACCTTGGCCCACTGCTCCCATAACATCCCCAGCCCATAAACTGTTCACAGCCTGCACAGCCATCCATCCATTCTACTACTAAGCACCCCAATTAGAGCTATACCCAAAGTGTATGCGTACATTTAGTACTAATTTTAATAGCCAGTGTATCCTGCTGTGTAGTTATATGTTGTACTTCTAACCATTGTGTTGGAGATCCTATGTACATGATACATCCATGGGGTTTCAGCATGATACTCAGGCATTTTCGTAGCTTTTCAATTCATTATGTAACTATGCTTGTGTTTCTGAATGAATTTACGATTTTTTTTCTCTTTTTTCAGAGAAAGGCTTTTGTATGAGAGGAGATATGTGTCCATTTGACCATGGCAGTGATCCTGTCGTTGTGGAAGATGTTAATTTACCTGGAATACTGCCCTTCCCAGCACAGCCACCTGTTGTAGATGGGCCACACCCACCAGGTCTTCCTCCTCCACCACCAATTCTTACTCCCCCTCCTGTGAATTTGAGACCTCCAGTTCCTCCTCCAGGTCCTTTGCCACCCAGCCTTCCACCAGTTTCAGGTAAAGCTTTTTTTTACTGATTATTCCTAAAACAAACTTGAAGTAATTTTTAAATAAAAATAGATACTTGCCTAAGGAGAAGCAATGTTCTGGGTCCTATTGAGCTTTCCCATTCCTTCACTGTTCCCTTGTTCCAGCAATATATCCCCCATTCAAATATTGGGAGCCTAAGTTATTCCGAAGACGCAGTACAGTGCTACTCGTTTTCAGGTGCACTCGGGCTCCTAAAGACTTCTGAAGCCTCTTGCGGTGGAAGAGAGCAGTCTTCGACTCATCGGTCGAAGTCTGCTAACCAGGTTACAGTGCTGGAACAAGAGGACCAGGAGAGGAAAGGGTAGGCTCTGTAGGACCCAGACCCTTCCCTCTCCTTAGATTAGTATCTTTTTTTTTTTTTTTTAAATCTCTTGGTTTTTTTCCCCTTTGAACTTATGTCAAGTACCGTATATACTCGCATACAAGCCGAATTTTTGACCCCCAAAAAGGGGGTCAAAAGTTGGGGGGTCGGCTTGTATGCGAGTCTTCCCTGGTGGTCCGTGGTCCGCGGCCCCCGCTCCCCCCTCCCCGCTCCCCCCGCCGCCGCTGCCGCTGCTATTACTTGTTTCGCAGCGGCTTCCTGGTCCCCGGCGGCGCTTCCTCTTCCCCGCTCTCATGCCTCTATGAAGAGATCACAGCAGCGCGCCCGGCGCTGCTGCTCTGATGATGCAGGGGGCAGGAAAGAGCGGTTCCCATGGTAACGGCGATACAGATCGCCGCTACAGGGAGCCGCGCTCTTTCCTGCCCCCTGCATCATCAGAGCAGCAGCGCCGGGCGCGCTGCTGTGATCTCTTCATAGAGGCATGAGAGCGGGGAAGAGGAAGCGCCGCCGGGGACCAGGAAGCCGCTGCAGGTAATAGCAGCGGAGGGAGCAGGGCACTATACCGGCCACTACCTATCTACACTGGGTACTATACTAGCTATACTGGGGCACTACCTACCTATACTGGGCACTATACTAGCTAAACTGGGCACTATACTAGCTATACTGGGGCACTATACTAGGTACTATACTAGCTATACTGGGGCACTACCTAACTATACTGGGTACTATACTAGCTAAACTGGGCACTATACTAGCTAACCTGGGCACTTTACTAGCTATACTGGGGCACTATACTAGCTATACTGGGGCACTACCTACCTATACTGGGGCACTACCTACCTATACTGGGCACTATACTAGCTATACTGGGAACTATACTAGCTAAACTGGGCACTTTACTAGCTAAACTGGGCACTATACTAGCTATACTGGGGCACTCTACTAGCTATACTGGGGCACTCTACTAGCTATACTGGGGCACTCTACTAGCTATACTGGGGCACTCTACTAGCTATACTGGGGCACTCTACTAGCTATACTGGGGCACTCTACTAGCTATACTGCGCACTATACTAGCTATACTGGGCACTATACTAGCTATACTGGGGCACTACCTACGGTACCTAAACTGGGCACTATACTGGCTAAACTGGGCACTATACTAGCTAAACTGGGCACTATACTAGCTATACTGGGGCACTACCTACCTATACTGGGCACTATACTGGCTAAACTGGGCACTATACTAGCTAAACTGGGCACTATACTAGCTATACTGGGGCACTACCTACCCATACTGGGCACTATACTAGCTATACTGGGACACACTGGGGGGGATTACGCGGCCTGCACCAATCCAGCATTTCCTACCCCCGGCTTATATGGGGGTCAATCATTTTCCCCTGTTTTTCTTGGAAAAGTTGGGGGGTCGGCTTATATGCGGGTCGGCTTATATGCGAGTATATACGGTAAGTTATTTATTTCTGTGCAAAGTAAAAAAAAAATTCCTTTTAAATTTTAGGTCCACCCCCTCCTCTACCACCCCTTCAGCCTGCTGGCATGGATGCTCCCCCGAATTCTGCTACCAGCTCTGTTGTTCCTACAGTTGTAACTACTGTAATTCACCACCCCCCTCCCCCTGTTGCACCACCTCTCTTTTCAACAGGTATGTATGCTTTCTATTCTATTTTCAAACTACAGTTGCCATATTTTAAAACAATATAATAGGTAGTGACTTTGTTTTATTTTTATGGTTTGGTACTGAGCAGTAGAATTGTTTTTTCTAAATCTCTTATCCTGAAACAATTACATTTCACAAAGGGAAATTTTGATACTTGGGTTAGAGCTCCACCTACTGGTTTGAATGGTCAGACGGATTTGTAGGAGGAAAATAATTTCTATGGAATGAAAAGGATCAAAATGCTTAGATGGGAAACCATTATTATCTGTTTGCTATACTGAGTACATAAGGCCTTGTGCATAAGAAACTAAGATCTTGGGGTTTTTTTTGCATTAGTGTTGCAAAAATTATGCATGTTAAAGTGAACCTGAGATGAGAGGAATTTGAAGGCTGACATATTTATTTTCTTTCAAACAGTGCAGATCACCTGGCTGTTCTGCTGAGCCTCTACCTCTAGTTCTTTTAGCCTAGTATTAGAGGTAGAGGATCATTCTTTGCATCCACAGGCACACTCTGCATGGGCGCCACATTGGAAGGCTGCTTATTGGCGAGTCATGGGTTTTGACCTATGTTTTAGGCCAATAGTGTGCGTGCACAGAGGTGGTGGGCAGGTTTATCCACAATTCGGCCTGTCTGAGAGCATGTGCAGTATGTATATACAAATGTATTTTTACACGTCTATCTACAGTTGCAGGTGGACCAATTCCTTTGTTCCCAGAAACATATGAAGCTGATGGCTACAATCCAGAGGCTCCAAGCATGACCAGCACATCGCGACCTATGTACCGACATCGGGTGCATGCACAGAGACCTAACTTAATAGGTTTAACTTCTGGGGATATGGACCTACCACCAAGAGGTAAAATATATATATTATTTTTTTAAATGTGTGAAGGTGCTAACAATACACAAATATATTACATATTTACACACACTCTCTGAAGGTGCTGTTATTGTACCCACATTGCTGGTACCACATTGTTTCATTGCTGATGTATGAAGACTTCTGACCTGTGGGCAGCAAAGATTTGGGGCGCTATCAGTGTGCAGAATACAATCTTGCAGGCACATTGTATCACCAGTTTATAAATAGCAGTGTGCATTCACAAATGTATGGAACTGTTTTGCCAAACTCAACTGGATAGTGTACTGGATAAGGGATCCGCCTTTGACGTGGGTGACCAGGGTTCTAATCCTGGCTAGGGTCAGTACCTATTCAATAAGGAGTTCAAGGCAAGACTCCCTAATTCTGCAGGTTGGCCTCTTGAGCGGACCTTTAGTGGCTGCAGCTCTTGAGCGCTTTGAGTCCTACAGGAGATAAGCGTTATACAAAAGTTCCAATTCTTATTAATTATTATCCATATTCAAGACATTTGCGTTATTTTTTTTAATACAGTGGGAAGGGCTTGAACCTTTGAAACTGTTAATGGAAATTCCAGTTGTCTTTTGTCATGATTACCTGTTGCAGATGCTGCACGGCTCCTGTGCAGTAGCACAAAGCCGCTCATACACGTTTTTTCTTCCATGGATGAGTGGCTTCATGTCACTGCACAGGTACAGACTGGACTCACACCAACAGGGTATGTCTGCGAAGATGTGAGGTTCTGGTCCGCAGCAGGGGGGTTCGAGGACGACATGGGAAGCCTCTGCGCCATGTAGAGGATTCACTCTACCTAGGTAAGTATCTAACTTTTGTGTTTTTTGTCCACAGAGGTTTGCTTAAAAGTGGACCTGAACTCTTGCACAGGACAGAAGGAAACCCTATAGAATTGCACCCTGTATGTATTTAGAGAGTTTAGCCTAATTCCCCCCTCATCTGTGACTAATCATAAGTTGTAGTGTAATCCCTTAGCTGTGTCAGCTGGCTGCCTGGCAGAGAGTTAATTGGTAAACACAGGATGTTAGCAACATGTCTGTTTCCATGTAAGCAGGAAGTAGACACAATTAGATTTATTGCAGGACTTGTATCAGCTGTAACAATTGTTTCTCTCTAAAGATTATTATGCTGTTGCTTAACTTTCAGAGTAAAGAGGAAGTTCTGAGTTCAGGTCTGGTTTTAAAGTGTACCTGAAGGGAAAAAAGGTACCCCAAATGGGTACTTGTCTAAGTAGAGGGAAGCCTCTGGATAATTTCAGAAGCTTTCCCCAACGCTTCCACCGATCCAGCGCTGGGACTCCCAAAACCACCTCGATAAAGTCCTTGTCGAGCAGTATGGCCATGCTTATTCGTGGACAGGAGCATGGCTGCGAACTTCCAGAAGGTCCAGCGCAGGATCGGTGGTCAGAAGGATGTCGGCCGAAACCTCTGGAGAAGGTTACATTCGGAAACAGTTATGCCTTACAGATATTATAACAAAGATCATTCTGTTTTACTGTCTGAGTTTTTTCACATGCCCATTCAATATTTTTTTTCTTTCTGTAGAGAAACCTGCCAATGGTAATATGAGGATTGTTGTGGATTCTGAATCCAGAAAAAGGAAGCCTCCTGGAGATGGTGGAATGCCCATTATTAAAAAGCCCTGGTTTGACAAGTATGTCCTTTTGGTTTCAAACACTATTTTTAGTTATTTATTTATGTATTGTTTGTCATATATTTTTATATTAAAAATAAAAAGCGAAACAGTTAAGATATCTATGGGCATAAAGGGGGAAAATATTGTTAAAGAGCTGCTTCGCTCTCTTCTATTTTTGACTAGCTATAGGAATAGTTGATGTTAACCTAAAACTTTCTTTGACATTTTGGACCCGATGAACAGTTTACAATCTGTATCAGTTTGCCAATGCTGTTTGTTTCCAGTTGGGCAAATTTCCACTCCAGGTCTGTATTTGAATTTTCTCTAATGCTGCGCATACACGGCTCAATTCTCCCGCTCGATCGATTCCCCGCTAGATTCCGCAGACGATTCTCTTATCTTCCACCTGTTTGTTTTTGTTTTTTTGCATTGTCCTCAATGCGCAACAATCGGGCGGGAGATCAGACGTGTCGGAAATTATCAAGCCATCCAAATGGCTCAGAATCGAGCCGTGTATTCCCAGCATAAAAGGAATACAAACTGCAGTCAAAACTTTAGACGTTTCTAGCTCATTGTAGGAAAATAAATGTCTTTGTTTAGGAAATTAAAACATCCTACACACTCAGAGTCCCAATGAGGCTTCCCCTGTAGCTGCAGGCAGTCCAGCGCTGGCTCCCCCGAAGTGTCCCGGAATCCTCCCTCAACAAGCCTGACAAGCGTTGATTTATTTACCTTTCCTGGCTCCAGCGGGGGCGCTGTTGCGGCTCTCCGCACGGAGATGGGCGAAAATAGCTGACCTCTGTCGGGTCCGCTCTACTGTGCAGGAGACTTGCACCTGCGCAGTAGAGCGGCCCAACATCGATTGGCTATTTCTGCCTAGCCGATACTGCGCCTGCACTGGAGACGGGAAGGTAAATATTTACATCCCCGCTGCTTGGGGATCTTTATCGCTGCCGCCGTGGGACCTAGGAGGACGGTGAAGCCTCAATAGGATCCGGAGGCTTCCCCCACCCGAGGTGAGTACCCCCCAAGGGAAGGTTTTTTTTCGTTACAGGTTTTCTTTAAAGGGACTCCGAGCACCTCTCGTGGGCAAGCCTTTAAGCCGACGACCAACAAAGTCTTGCTATGATCCCTCTGGAGAAGCCTATTGCAATGGCCATGCATGTCGCTTCCTCTTCCTGCTTCATTCAGTGATGCACTTTGCTAACAGAGAAGACGGGTGACCCGGAAGTTATAAGATAGCCAAAATGGCAGCCACGATTTTTAAATTGAAATCGAAAACTATTTGGTGTAGAACGGTGATTCAGGCATCAGATGAAAGATGAGAGCACAAGCTACAAAAAAGTATGCATCTTTAAAGAGTAACTGTCAGGCTGCAGAAGCTAATTTAAACCTCTATTCTCCTGTGTTAAACAGTTTAGAAGGAAGCTCAAAAGCCATTAGTGAAGATAAACATTTCAGTTACCTTTGATGTGTGCTTATCTTAAAGTCTGTTATAGACCCATAAAGACGCAAGCCGCAGCTAAACTGCAAAGCATTCTGGGGCCCTCCCCTCGGCTGCTAATGAGACGGTACAGGAGCTTCTAATCAGTCCAGCGCGAAACACTGATAAATCTCGGGGCAGAGTTTCACTGCAGGAGTCAGCTATTGTTCCTAGCCACATGGCTCATTAATATTCACTGCACACCGTGTTGTTCAAGAACGAGCTTATCTGTGATCAGAAGCAGGCAGGACATGACGACACATTTGGCTTCACAAACATGGAGCCTGCCATGAGCTGTCAGGAGCATCTATCTCTGCATATACTATATACAAATTCTGTGAAATCCAAACGTGGACAGTGAAATGCATATGTAATGTAAGTACAGCCAATCTTTAGCTACTGATATATGTGTTTATTTTCTCTGAGACCCTATACCTAACAGCTCCTCTTTAAGTACTTTGCAGTACTGGTCGTAGTTTTAAAGGCATGCCCACGAGAGGTGCTCGGAGTCCCTTTAAGATGTTAGGTGGCTTCCATACTCGCACTAAATAAGATCTTATCGATTACTCCAGCCTAGTTTAATTTGTGCGTACGTAGCTTTACTTCTGCTGGGAACACACAATGTAGATTCCTGTCTAATCGACAGGTGATTAAACAGGAAGTTGAACCTTGTGTACATAATTGATAAAGAAACTTGTACATAATTGATAACTTCGCAAAATAAATTCCTTTCTCAACCAGAAACAGATCGGGCGTGAGAACGAATTTCCAGATTCCCATCGATTGGGCAGGAAGTTGTATCATGTGTTCCCAGCATTACCTCCTACTCGTGAGATTAAGGCTGGTTTCACAGTGGGACGTTAAAGTCAGACGTTACAGCAGCCAGTAATGCAGCCCAACTCACAGTACTGTAAAATATATGTGCTGTTCACAGTGCACACATTGCGTTAGGGTTAACGCTGCACGTTAAATGAAAGTGCAGCATGCTGTACGTTATACCCCTATAGAGCTGCGTTAGATTGTTTACACATGCTCAGTGACTAGCCACATGGCTAATTAATATTCACTGCACTGTGGTGACTCGTGGTGGGACTCGTAGTGTTGTCCGGATCATGAACGAATTGTTCATTTGATCCAGACCTTTTTTGTGAGTCGAATCATCCGGATCGTCACAATGAAAGATTCGGTTCACAGTGGATGTCTGTCAGGAAGAAACAGGAACATACAGAATGTACAGTGCAGGGAAAGTCTTGTCCTGCTAGTCATTTCACCCCCGGTCTGCTTCCTTAGTAAAATGATTCAAATGATTTGGTTCAAAGATCCAGGTCTTTTCAATGATCCGATTCGATTGATCCGAATCCTTAAAAAGATCCGGACTTCCCATCACTATACTGGATCGGCTGCTTTGAGAGCCGCATAACGCGGCTCAATCTGACGTCCAATTCCAATACTACCACGCGTTGCGTTAGGGGGCAAGTTATGCGACCTTAACGTCCCCTAAAACGCAACGTCTTGGTGGGAAAGAGGCCTAATGGGAAGTTGCAAAAATTCTCAATGTGGTAACAGACAGGAATAAACCAGCTGAAACTCTTTTTCCCTTGCTCCCGTCAACCTCCCCCACACACTTGTTTTGGGAATAATGGGTCAGCCTGAAGCTACTTAGATACAGTAGATTAAAAGCGATAAAGAAACGCTTGGTGAAATATGTTGGTTGTGTAGAGGAGTCCCCGACATTGAATACAGATCCGGCACAGCAGATCTTTGGAGACCGCCAAGAGCATTAAAGCGGATCCGAGATGAAAAACTAACTGTAACAAGTAACTTGTCTATATATCTTATTTAAAGTTTAGATTAGTTTACACAGCATATCTAGCTGCGAACAACTTCAAAAGTTTGATAATTTATTCCTGTGATATGAGGGCAGCCATATTCTGTTTGTCACATTGTCACATTGTCACAGGCTGATGGCTGGAGATGCTATCAGCTTGCCTGTGTGTAAATTCAGTCCTCCCTCCTCCCCTCCGCCTCTGAAATCAATGGCTAGTAACCTCCTCCTCCTCCTGCCCAGACTGAGCTCCTATAAGCCCCTGCTACCTGGGACTGAGTGCCAAGGCTCTCTGAAAAGCTGTGGGCGAGGCTTGTTTAGTTTATAGGGAATTAGAGTATTAAAACAAAACAAAAAAAAGTATTTGGCTTGAGGAATGCCCTATAAACAATAGGAAAGGAACACAGTTATGCAATGAGTAAAAGTTTTATCTCGAATCCACTTTAATGTCCTCCTCACCCCACCATGGGCAAGCCACTTTGTAGTGCGCCGCATGTTATCCTTCCTCCCCCCACCATGTAAGTGCAGAACATGTTACTTTAATACCACAAAGGTCTCTATTCACAAAACTTCTCAAAAATGTCTTATCACCTAATTGATTAAAATAAGCTTTGAGCACATTTACAAGCAAAATAATCTCTCAAAGTAAGTTGTTTCTGATTAATTTCATTTCAGTATTACTTTTCGTACCTTAATTATCTTGTATTTTTGCTCTTTGGATAACATGGATAAGGTGAAAAAGCTTTGTGAATCATGCCCATTGTGTCCCTGGCTGGTAGGTGACTCGCTCTTTTTGAATGAATCTAAACTGATTATATTACCTTTATTTTACTGTTTGATTACTGATGTCTTTGTAAACATTTGCTGTACACTTCAGAAGAAGGATTTATAATTGTAGATTATATAGGTTTCTAGTCTCCACTCTTATTTTGGGAGTGGGGCTGTATTATGTAAATTGTATTTTGCTTTGTTGGTTTGCCAGTGTCTGCACCAGCTGATTAAAGTCCAGGTTGTAAAGGCTTTAGTTTGTTAATATAAGACATACAATTTTTTTTTTCTAAAATATTTTTTTATATATTTTTTTATTTTTTTTATTTTACAGGCAGAACTTCAACAGATCCAACCCTCCCATCTTTCCCAAAAATATCCCGTTTTCTAATGAGAATACTAAGCTGGAGCTAAGAAGAATTCCTGCAGAGCTGAACAACATCAGCAAACTAAATGAACATTTCAGTAAATTTGGAACTTTAGTCAATTTGCAGGTATTGAACAAGTAAAAATGGTTGGCATCATTATTATGAAGGGACTTTTACTTCCTCACCGCCGTTCCCCATATATAATACTTGCTTGGTTTCCGTGAGTTCCTCCCCCCCCCCCCCATACTGATAGGCAGGTGGTGGGGGGGGGGGGGCAGGGTAGGGTAGGGTATCTCTGTATTGACTTGGCTATAAATCAGTATTTAAAACAAGAAAACAAGAGGCCTTTTTATGTGTGTTATATACTTATTTTTTTGCCAAGTGATTCAAAGTTGCTTCCTGTGAGCAGATCATGGTCATACAGTGGTTCAACCCCTGCTTCCTCTGAATTACAAGTCTGCATGCTCAAGGAGAGGATTCATTGTCGGCCTTGCGGTTGACATGAATTCCCACTCATCTCTCCTGCATAGAGTTCAATGTGAATGTGGTGGGCCTCCAGGAGCTATTGATGAATCCTCATGCATTTGCAGCCTTAGTTATTTGCCCGCCATGCTAACTTGTACTAATCCATACCCATCACCCCCTTTTCCCCATATGAATGAATGCTACCCCATCTGTATAAGCTCCCTAATCTGTATTCTGGGACAACAAAATTACTAGGAACATTATATACATGCTCTGCTCACCTTTCCAGCCAAATCCAATAACCCATATGATGCACGGAACAGGACAAGTCCATTCCATGCTCTGATGTTGTCATTGTCCTCATAATAGTCTTAAGCCACCACCCCTGCTATGCTTTCTACTGAAAAGCAGGGATGCTGGGAAATATACGGTGGGATGCTAAAGTTTGGGCAACCTTGTTAATCGTCATGATTTTCCTGCATAAATCGTTGGTTGTTACGATAAAAAATGTCAGTCAAATATGTCATATAGGGGGGACACACAGTGATATTTGAGAAGTGAAATGAGGTTTATTGCATTTACAGAAAGTGCGCAATAATTGTTTAAACAAAATGAGGCGGGTGCATAAATTTGGGCACTGTTGTCATTTTGATTCCAAAACCTTTAGAACTAATTATTGGAACTCAAATTGGCTTGGTAATCTGTGTCCCCTGACCTACATACACAGGTGAATGCAATTTTGAGAAAGCGTATTTAAGGGGGTCAATTGTAAGTTTCCCCGCAACATGGGGATCTCTCAAACAACCTAAAGACAAAGATAGTTCACCATCATAGTTTAGAGGAAGAATACAGGAAGTTTTCTCAGAGATTTCAGCTGTCTGCAGCATTTGATACTGTGGACCATGAAATACTAATCCAGCGACTGAAGAATTACTGTGGCCTAAGAATGACTGTGGCCTAAGAATGACTGTGGCCTAAGGTGTACTGTTCTTAGCTGGTTTCAGACCTTCCTATCTGGCAGGACACAGCAAGTATGTCTGGGCACACACTACTCTAATCCAGTGCCACTTGCCTATGGAGTTCCACAGGGTTCTGTACTATCACCATTACTCTTTGCAGTCTACATGCTCCCACTGGGCAAAATAATCCAGAACTATGGCCTAGGATACCATTGTTATGCAGATGACACACAACTGTATCTGTCCTTCAAGCCTGGCACCCAAGACCCATCAGCATCCATAAATGCGTGTCTAGTGGGTTTACAAAATTGGATGAACACCAGCTGGCTGAGGCTGAACTCTGACAAAACAGAGGTGTTGGTGGTAGGTGGTCCACACATGATGGATAAAGTTCAAAACGCTCACCACCTCAAACTAGCAATTGGGGGAGATACTGTACAGTACAAAGACTCGGTGCGAAACCTTGGGGTGATCCTGGATGGAAATCTAAAACTCAAACAGCAGATATAAGCTGTCGTCAAGTCTTCCTTCTTCCATCTAAGAAATATAGCGAAAATCAAACCCCTTATCCCAGCTGAAGACCTACCTTTCCTGGTTCATGCATTTGTATCCTCCCGCCTAGACTACTGCAACGCCCTGTTCATCGGATCTACAGATAAGGTTCTGCGCCCCTTACAGCTAATCCAGAATGCTGCAGCCAGACTCCTAGCCAATGCCACCCGCAGCTCGCACATCACCCCAGTACTGCAAACTCTTCACTGGTTGCCAGTAAAATGGAGAATCAATTTTAAGATCTGCCTGCTTACATTCAAGGCTCTACACCACATGGGACCCAAATACATAGCAGATCTATTAGAACTTTATGCCCCTCCACGCACCCTCTGCTCTGCCAACAAGATGAAGCTGGTTATTCCCAGGGTACACTTAACATTTGGTGCTCGGGCCTTTTCCTATGCAGCCCCTACTCTATGGAACTCACTTCCACAATCGGTACGAGAGGCTCCTTCTCTGGACAGCTTTAAAAAAAGGCTAAAAACTCACCTCTTTTCCCTAGCCTTTGAGACTGCATAATGCAGGGTCACAGCGCTTTGAGTCCCCAGGGAGAAAAGTGCTATATAAATATTATTATTGTTATTGCTGTCTGTTTCCACAGTTAGGAACATATGCAATGTCAGGTATCGGAGAGGCACACCTCACCGTGGGTGATTGGGTGCTTAGCCTAAATGCAAAAGCAACATCAGTCCATGTAGATAATCCAAGTACGGCTAGCACACCAATGTAAATATTCCATGAGGTTTATTCCTTATTGCATGCACAACAAGATGTCTGCACTGTATCTGATGAAGGGGACCCTCCGTGGCCCCGAAACAATTGTCATGCTGTGCATGCAATAAGGAATAAACCTTCTGGAATATTTACATTGGTGTGCTAGCCGTACTTGGATTACCAGTTAGGAACATATTGACGAAATGGAAGACTACAGGCTCAGTTCAAGTTAAGGCTCGAAAGTGGCAGACCAAGAAAAATCTCGGATAAACAGAAGCGACGAATGGTGAGAACAGTCAGAATCAACCCACAGACCAGCACCAAAGACCTACAACATCATCCTGCTGCAGATGAACTCACTGTGCATCGTTCAACTATTCGGCGCACTTTATACAAGGAGATGCTGTATGCAGAGAAAGCCTTTTCTCCTCCCACAGCACAAACAGAGCCGCTTGAGGTATGCCAAAGCACATTTGGACAAGCCAGCTTAATTTTGGAATAAGGTGCTGTGGACTGCTGAAACTAAAATTGAGTTATTTGGGCATAACAAGGGGTGTTATGCATGGAGGTAAATCACCTGCTACCTAGGGTAAAATATGGTGGTGGTTCCATCATGCTGTGTGGCCAGTGTAGGGACTGGGAATCTTGTCAAAGTTGAGGAATGCATGGATTCCACTCAGTATCAGCAGATTCTGGAGACCAATGTCCAGGAATCGGTGACAAAGCTGAAGCTGGGCCCCGGCTGGGTCTTTCAACAAGACAAAACACTGCTCAAAATCCACTAAGGCATTCATGCAGAGGAACAAGTACAATGTTCTGGAATAGCCATCTCAGTCCTCAGACCCGAATATAATTGAAAATCTGTGGTGTGAGTTAGAGAGCTGTCCATTCTCGGCAGCCATCAAATCTGAATGAACTGGAGATGTTTTGTGAAGAGGAATGATACAAAATACCTTCAACCAGAATCCAGACTCTCATTGGAACCTACAGGAAGCGTTTAGAGGCTGTAATTTTTGCTAAAGGAGGATCTACTAAATATTAATTTAATTTCTTTTTTGTGGTGCCCAAATTTATTCACCTGCCTAATTTTGTTTAAACAATTATTGCACACTTTCTGTAAATCTAATAAACTTAATTTCACTTCTCAAATATCACTGTGTGCATCTCCTATATGATATATTTAACTGACATTTTTTGTCGTAACAACCAACGATTTATACAGTAAAATAATGATGATTAACAATGTGTCCCAAACTTTTGCATCCCACTGTAGTTTAGAATTGATTTTCTAATGCTGCAAATACATGGGTCGATCCGGCGGCCGATTAGCCGCCGGATCGACTCCCGCCGCGTCCCCGCTCGTCCGCGAGGATCGATTACTGCTCGTCCCCGCCGGCGCTCCTTATCAGCTGCTTGATTCCCTGCCATTGTCTGCCGGCGGGGATCGAACAGCGTGATCTGACCAGCTGAATATTATAAGCTGCCCGGATCAGCTGGTCGATACACAGTACAGAAACGTACCGTGTATCCCCATCATAAGGCCTCTTTCAGACGGGAGGCTGAACTGCATGCTTGCTGAGCAGTTCAATCTCCTGTCTTCCACCCACCAGTGCAACTCTGTTGCAATTTAAATGCAGCGGTAGTAATACCATACGTTTCAAGTGCTGAGAACCACATGTAGAGTTTGAGCATTGCTGCGGACAGGCTTAGATATGACACCATGGGGTTGCTACCTGTGCAGCACCGGTACCGAGGGCTAACAAGCGCCCGCCGGTGCCAGAGAGTAACTGGCAGGTGGTGATTTCACTGCGTGTGAAAGGGGCCTTACAGTGAGTGCTACAAAGACACCCTGCCCACATGTTGCATTCAGAGGTGGCAAGATGTAAAAAGCATAAAATTGTGTAATCACATTTCATACATGAAACAGTTACTCTTATCGGCACATTAATTTCTATGTACTACTAATATTACTTTTTATGAACTTCATGGCTATTAACATTTGTACTGTTGCATTTTTTATTTGGCTTTATAGTTGATTAATGTGATCATTGGGGAAATGCTAACAAGCTGAAAATACTCACCCTGAAAATAGGTAGTGCTGTCAGTGTCTACTTTCCATCCTTCTGTAGTGCAAACGGGGTCTGCAGAGCAGGGGGAAGGCTTTTTAACATTGGAATATTTTGTCACAGATCTGGTTTTATATACACAGGTTGCCTATCAGCGGGATCCAGAAGCTGCTCTCATTCAGTTTGCAACACATGCAGAAGCAAAAGCAGCCATCTCAAGCACAGAAGCAGTTTTGAATAACCGATTCATAAAGATGTATTGGCACAGAGAAGGACCTTCTCAACAAGCACAAGCTCCTACATCTCCAAAGGTATATGCATAATATATGTAAATAGGAAAAGTATGACATCAACTGTCATGTGACAAAGTATATATTCATATCACTAACTGTCCTTTTCAAAAGCTCAGAATCAAATCCCTAGGAAGTAGTATTAGTCTGTAGTGTTAACTTTTTAGTTCATGAATGATCATCGGCATGATCGTTCACTACGGGCACTTTGATCGGTGAATTAGAACACATGTTCCTACTTCCCAATCAGTACTCGGCAGGGGGGGGGGGGGGGGGGGGGAAGCACATGGGGCGTTAATGCACAGTACTGCGGTGCTGTGTATGTTAATGAATTGCGTTCTTACTTTGTTTAATAATAAAAAATGACTTTCCTCCGCATACTTTTATCTGTACCTCCACATTGCATTCAATTCACCAAATAATCTTGAGCTTAGTTTGGGAATTTCACAGATGTCTTTTATGTTAGCATATTTGATTCAGAAAATGTAATTTTATTTCTAAAAAATACTTCTTTTAGATCAAACTTTGTTAGCTGCATAAGAAAGCCCATAAAATGAATAACGAGGTCATTTAGTAGCTAAACAGCAGAACGCTGAAAATTTGCTTCGTTTCAGGGAAATCCTGAAAGTCTGTAAACCACTGAACGTGGCTACAATTTGCTGTTAATTCATTTGATGGTGGTACCAGCATGTAAGAAAAAAATTACCAAAATCTTAGAGAGTCAATTTGAAATGGCATGTTGAGTCGATATGGAATGACTCTCTGGAGTAGATTTGAAAGCCTGGTGTGAGGAACTGCTTGGACATAGTATTCCTTGCTGTCCGAACTGTTGTACAGTGCAGGCCCTTGTATCAAACACCGGCAGGGTTTGCCTGATGCCAGATACCTGTGCTTGCCGATTGCTTGAGCAACTGGTCGAAATAGTGCTAAACTTCCCCCTTAGATACTAACCGAGCTTCCAGATATGTCTGACAGTCTCCCCGTATCTGCCTGCTGGCTCAGAGTAGCTTTCCGGCTTCCCCCGTGCACAGAAGCTGGAGTGTCAGCTGATCCGCATTGAGTCATGTGACACTCCGACTTCCGTACGCAGATGCCGGAAGCCACTAGGAGCCTGCGGGCAGATACAGGGAGACTGTCAGACATTGCTGGAGGCTCTGTAAAGGTGGCCACTAATGATCCAATGTTTTACATCCAATCGTACCATTTCTATGTAATATAAGGTACTGTCTACATTATCCATTTAATATATGCACTCAAATGACCCTTATACTACATAGATTTGGTAAAAGTGGATGAAAAAGATTGGATCATTAGTGGCCACAGAAAGCCCCCAAAAGAGGTCCCAGTTATCCCTCAGGCATGCCGGTTAGTTGAGACTTCCGATTCCTGAATGCCGGATAACGGGGACTCTACTGTAATGCATCCAATACTGTTGTAATTTTCTAAGTTACCCTATTTCTTTTTAAATATAAGACACACTGTTTCTTTCCCAAAACTGGGAGGGAAAAGTGGGTGCCTCTCATCTTATTTTTAGAATATATGGTACTGCATCCTGCCGCCGTAATACTGTGTGTGTGTGTGTGTCCTGCTGGTGTACGCGTGTCCTGCTGGTGTACGCGTGTCCTGCTGGTGTACGCGTGTCCTGCTGGTGTACGCGTGTCCTGCTGGTGTACGCGTGTCCTGCTGGTGTACGCGTGTGTGTGTGTCCCCTGCTGGTGTGTGTGTGTGTGTCCCCTGCTGGTGTGTGTGTGTGTGTGTCCTCTGATGTGTGTGTGTGTGTGTGTGTCCTCTGATGGTGTGTGTGTGTGTGTGTGTCCTCTGATGGTGTGTGTGTGTGTGTGTGTCCTGATGGTGTGTGTGTGTGTGTGTGTGTGTCCTGATGGTGTGTGTGTGTGTGTCCTGATGGTGTGTGTGTGTGTGTGTCCTGATGGTGTGTGTGTGTGTGTGTGTGTGTGTCCCCTGATGATGTGTGTGTGTGTGTGTGTCCCCTGATGGTGTGTGTGTGTGTGTGTCCCCTGATGGTGTGTGTGTGTGTCCCCTGATGATGTGTGTGTGTGTGTGTGTGTGTGTGTGTGTGTGTGTCCCCTGATGATGTGTGTGTGTGTGTGTCCCCTGATGATGTGTGTGTGTGTGTGTGTCCCCTGATGATGTGTGTGTGTGTCCCCTGATGATGTGTGTGTGTGTCCCCTGATGATGTGTGTGTCCTGCTGGTGTGTGTGTGTGTGTCCTGCTGGTGTGTGTGTGTGTCCTGCTGGTGTGTGTGTGTGTGTGTGTGTGTGTGTCCTGCTGGTGTGTGTGTGTGTGTCCTGCTGGTGTGTGTGTGTGTGTGTGTGTGTGTGTGTGTGTGTGTGTCCTGCTGGTGTGTGTGTGTGTGTCCTGCTGGTGTGTGTGTGTGTGTGTGTCCTGCTGGTGTGTGTGTGTGTGTGTCCTGCTGGTGTGTGTGTGTGTGTGTGTGTGTGTCCTGCTGGTGTGTGTGTGTGTCCTGCTGGTGTGTGTGTGTGTGTGTGTGTGTGTGTGTGTCCTGCTGGTGTGTGTGTGTGTGTGTGTCCTGCTGGTGTGTGTGTGTGTGTGTGTCCTGCTGGTGTGTGTGTGTGTGTGTGTGTCCTGCTGGTGTGTGTGTGTGTGTGTGTGTCCTGCTGGTGTGTGTGTGTGTGTGTCCTGCTGGTGTGTGTGTGTGTGTGTCCTGCTGGTGTGTGTGTGTGTCCTGCTGGTGTGTGTGTGTGTGTGTGTCCTGCTGGTGTGTGTGTGTGTCCTGCTGGTGTGTGTGTGTGTCCTGCTGGTGTGTGTGTGTGTCCTGCTGGTGTGTGTGTGTGTGTGTGTGTGTGTGTCCTGCTGGTGTGTGTGTGTGTGTGTGTGTGTGTGTCCTGCTGGTGTGTGTGTGTCTCCATTTGCTCTGGTCCTGCTGATGTACACACGCTCTTCTTCTCTTCTCCTGCAGCTGCCGAGATCCCATATACTGCGGTCGCCTGCCGATATACAGCTCCACTTCTCTTTACTTCCCAGTTGGAAAGTACGGAGGAGCTACTTTTTGATGAGTGGTTCTCCGGGTGACCCCAGCAGTGTGTGTGCTCAGAGGTCAAACATGACTTATGGCGCATGTACACTGCTGGAGCACACAGGTAACCGCTAATCAGGAAGTAGGAGCCGGTCAGAAGTAATGAGGATTGGAGCTGGGCACAGCATACAGCCGGTATATAGCTTATCCTGCTGCTGCACAAGTCCGGGCCGTCTTAAATACTATTCCCCCTCCAGGCCGCCATGGATGGTGGGGAATGAAATAATTTGGCTTCCAGCAATTGCTGGAAGCCGAATTATTGTGTTTTAAAAGTAACGTCAGCTCCGTCTTCTGACGGCGCTGAAGTTACTCCCTGTGCGCCCAAGTCTCCTGCGCTTGATTCACTGTGTTCGCTTTACGGCATCTCGGCAGCTGCAATAGGAGAGGAGCATGTGTGCATCTGCAGGACAGGAGTGAGGAGGAGAGGAGCATTGAAGGATTAGGCAATTGCTTGCTTGCACTGGTAGTGTAATGTAGTGCAGCTTAGCACAGCAGGGGATAGTGTAGTGTAGCTTAGCTGGTGTAGCTTAGCTGGTGGCACAGCAGGGGTTAGTGTAGTGTAGCTTAGCTGGTGGGACTGCAACGGGTTAAGGTGGGTACGCACGCACTACCGCCGTACCCTCCCGCTGGGCAGAAGTTCAGCCGACAGTAGTGTGTGTGTACGCACTGTTGGCGGACCGATAAAGCTGAAACAGCCATATCAGTCCGCTGACAGCGCGTGCACGCGCACTACTGTCAGCTGAACGTCCGCCCAGCGAGAGGTTCTGACAGACCCATCGTTGCTGAATGTAGTGCGTGTGTACGCACCTTTAGTGTATTGTTAGAGACGGCTACGGGGAAAGATCCATAAGATATCCCAGCACCATAGACGCACCAGGTTTAGTATTTTTTTTTTTTCCCCCTCTAATTTTTTCCCTTTAAATTTAGGTGTATCTTATAGTACAAAAAATATGATACTTGGTCAATGGATGACTTATTGTAGACAGCTATTGAACTGTCAGTGTTCAGAAGTCAGAATGGGTAAACGTGGGCGAACATCAGGCGACTTGGCCGATGGGCTATTTGATTAGATTATTGCGTTCAGATCTGACGAAAATCTGTGCTACCAAGAGCATGCCTGATCGACGATGTGACCAATTTGGGGCTGAAATTGGTTGCATGTACCAACCAGACATGCTGCAAGATGTAGGGCGAACATGCTCGATAAGGTGCGCAACCGTAACTCTGTGTGATATCTGGACGAGCATCAAATGCGACTGAACTCCGACTCTGTCCCCTCCAGTGTAAAATTGCCCCATGCGTGTATACTTTACCTGTTGGTGTCCGCTGCTGGCTCAGTACACACCCCCCACGTGGTGGCCGATGTGTGTGACCTCACACATACAACCACGTGGGGCATGTGTATGAGGACAGAGCCAGCAGCGGACACAGGTAGGTAAATTATACTGCACGGGGCACCAGGGTTGTCGAGACGACGGATGACAATTCCCCAGAGATTTTATGCTGAAATCGATCGGAAATCAGCCTGCTTTGTTTGGGAAGGCAACAGATCTCTCTCTGATCGGCACCTGCTACATATTGCACCAATTTAATGAATTGCATTACATTCATTAAAGATTTGCTTATGTGTAAATATTGATTGGTTGTGTAATGTCATTCCTATTGTTTGGTTGCAAGGTTGGTCATCTGAATGTTCAACCTCCGAATATGGCAAGTAAGCAGTCAGTGAAAGAGCGCTTAGGACCAGTCCTTACCAATAATGATGGACCAACAGAGGGCCAAGGTGCAAACCCGGAGATGACACAGGTATATTCATGTCACTTGTAAGATATTCTTTCTTAAAGCAAACCTGAAATAAAAATAAACTGATGAGATAAACAGTTGTTTCTATCCTCCCACGCCTAAATTTGACTTTCTAAAATCCCACAAATATCCCAATATTTTGTGTTTAAAAGCTAAAAAAGTAGGTTTACGGTGAATTCACAGCTGTAGAGATCACTTTCGATCTCCCCTGCATGCAAATTCGCATCTAGTCTGACAGCCTGTGTTACTCAATGGCTTTGTTTAGACTTAATGTGATTTCTGTCTGCGGTGAAAAAACGAATGACATTGCAGCTTTTTTCCACACACATTATCACCCTCAAAATCACTAGTTATTTTGTCTAACGGTGTAGTAATAAACATGAATGCACGTGGTGTGCGATTAAATGGCGCATTGTGTGAACACTCCCTTAAAGGCTACCCGAGGTGAGAGGGATTTGGAGGCTGCCATATTTATTTCCTTGTAAACTATGCCAGTTGCCTGGCAGCCCTCTTGATCTTCTGGCATATGTAGTGTCTGAGTTAAAACCTTGGAACAAGCATATGACTAATGCAGTAAAACCTGAGACTGCTGAGTCACAGTATCTGATCTGCAGAATGCTTGTTCAGGGTCTATGGCTAAAAGTATTAGAGACACAGGATCAGGACTGCCAGGCAACTGGTATTGTTCAAAGGGAAATAAATATGGCAGGCTTCATATTCCTCTCACCTCGGGTTCCCTTTAATGGTTTTATTTT
Organism: Hyperolius riggenbachi; assembly: GCF_040937935.1. Taxonomy (NCBI): domain Eukaryota; kingdom Metazoa; phylum Chordata; class Amphibia; order Anura; family Hyperoliidae; genus Hyperolius; species Hyperolius riggenbachi. The sequence continues at coordinate 186,099,693 of NC_090647.1, read as the reverse complement.
CTCAGCTAAATTATTATTTTAGTCTTGTAGAGCCACAGTATATGAACTATTGGCCTTTTTTCCCCTATGTCCTGTGCTCAAAACTGTTCTGACAGGCAAGACTTTTATGGCCTATAGTTGGTATCACTGATACTTTTCTAGAAGGAAACTGACATTTGCATACCTGTAACATTAACCCTTACAGTGTGAAAAAAGGAATACAGCACACGTCTTTACAGGAATAGCACTGCATGTACCCATGTTTATCCAATCATGTCAGTTCAGGCACCCTTTATAATATCTGATGCATTGGGTGAAAAACAATCAGATTTTGGGAAATACCTTCTTAAAAGACACCTGAAGTGAGAGGGATATGGAGGCTGCCATATATATTTTCTCTTAAGCAATACCAGTTGCTTGGCAGCCATGGTGATCCTGTGTCTCTAATAGTTTCAGCCATAGACTCTGAACAAGAATGCAGCATATCAGGTGTTTCTGACCTTGTCAGATCTGACAAGAATTAGCTGCATGCTTGTTTCAGGTGTGTGATGCGATTCAGACACTACTGCAGCCAAATAGACCAGCAGAACTGCCAGGCAACTGTTATTGTTTAAAGAGGAGCTGTCAGCCATACTATCTCAGAAAAAAACACGTATATAAGTAGATAAATACTTGCTCTACTTACATAACATATGTATTGCACTGTCTACATTTTGTTTTGTGATTTTTTTTTTTTCTACAGTAACAAGAGAAAATCCTTTTTAGCATTTGTGGCTATTTTGGAGCCAATCCTGATGTAATTTCCTTCCTTACTCTCCTCTGCCTGATTTGCCAGCCCTTCAATATACAAAGTGCATTGTCTCAGCGTAGAAAATATTGGCCAATCAGAGAGAAACAGAGGTGTGGGAGGGGAAAACAGGAGGGAAAGAGGCTTCAGCCATTCAGGCTGCATTAGTTAAGTCTGAGGGGAAGTAGAGAAGCAAAAAGGACAACCCAGTATGCCCTGCAACTTCCTTTTTGTGTACCAAATTTTGTGTACCAAATACCGTATATACTCGCAAGCAAGCCGAATTTTTGACCCCCCAAAAGTGGGACAAAAGTTAGGGGGTCGGCTTGCTTGCGAGTCTCGTTGGTCGTAGGCTGCCCCCCCTGCCCCGCGTCCGCCGCTGCTATTAGCTTACTGTGCAGCTTCCAATAGTCCCCTCTCCGTCTCCCGCATGTAAATGTCTCACAGCAGCTCGCTCCACGGCGGCTGCTGTGTGATGACAGGAAGCTGTAGGCAGAGCGGTTTCCATAGTAACTGCGATACACATCGCCGTTACAGGAAACCGCTCTGCCTACAGCTTCCTGTCATCACACAGCAGCCGCCGTGGAGCGAGCTGCTGTGAGCCATTTACATGCTGGAGACGGAGAGGGGATTATTGGAAGCTGCACAGTAAGCTAATAGCGGGGAGGGGGGGGGGCGGCACTATACTAGCTATAACGAGCACGTTACTATCTATACTTGGGCACTATACTAGCTACTAGCTATACCTGGCACTATACTGAGCACTATACTAGTCACTATACTAGCTATACCTGGCACTATACTACCTATACTGAGCACTATACTAGCTATACTGAGCACTATACTAGCTATACTTGGGCACTATACTAGCTATACTTGGGCACTATACTAGCTATACTTGGACACTATACTAGCTCTACTTGGGCACTATAATAGCTATACCGAGCACTCTACTAGCTATACCGAGCACTATACTAGCTATGCCGAGCACTATACTAGCTATACTGAGCACTATACTAGCTATACTGAGCACTATACTAGCTATACCGGGCACTATACTAGCTATACCGGGCACTATACTAGCTATACCGGGCACTATACTAGCTATACCGGGCACTATACTAGCTATACCGGGCACTATACTAGCTATACCGGGCACTATACTAGCTATACCGGGCACTATACTAGCTATACCGGGCACTATACTAGCTATACCGGGCACTATACTAGCTATACCGGGCACTATACTAGCTATACCGGGCACTATACTAGCTATACCGAACACTATACTAGCTATACCGAGCACGTTACTATCTATACTTGGGCACTAAACTAGCTATACTTGGGCACTAAACTAGCTATACTTGGGCACTAAACTAGCTATACTTGGGCACTATACTAGTTACTAGCTATACCTGGCACTATACTGAGCACTATACTAGTCACTATACTAGCTATACCTGGCACTATACTACCTATACTGAGCACTATACTAGCTATACTTGGGCACTATACTAGCTATACTTGGACACTATACTAGCTCTACTTGGGCACTATACTAGCTCTACTTGGGCACTATAATAGCTATACCGAGCACTCTACTAGCTATACCGAGCACTATACTAGCTATGCCGGGCACTATACTAGCTATACCGAGCACTATACTAGCTATACCGGGCACTATACTAGCTATACCGGGCACTATACTAGCTATACCGGGCACTATACTAGCTATACCGGGCACTATACTAGCTATACCGGGCACTATACTAGCTATACCGGGCACTATACTAGCTATACCGGGCACTATACTAGCTATACCGGGCACTATACTAGCTATACCGGGCACTATACTAGCTATACTTGGACACTATACTAGCTCTACTTGGGCACTATAATAGCTATACCGAGCACTCTACTAGCTATACCGAGCACTATACTAGCTATGCCGAGCACTATACCAGCTATACCGAGCACTATACTAGCTATACCGGGCACTATACTAGCTATACCGGGCACTATACTAGCTATACCGGGCACTATACTAGCTATACCGGGCACTATACTAGCTATACCGGGCACTATACTAGCTATACCGAGCACGTTACTATCTATACTTGGGCACTAAACTAGCTATACTTGGGCACTAAACTAGCTATACTTGGGCACTATACTAGCTACTAGCTATACCTGGCACTATACTGAGCACTATACTAGTCACTATACTAGCTATACCTGGCACTATACTACCTATACTGAGCACTATACTAGCTATACTTGGGCACTATACTAGCTATACTTGGACACTATACTAGCTCTACTTGGGCACTATAATAGCTATACCGAGCACTCTACTAGCTATGCCGAGCACTCTACTAGCTATGCCGGGCACTATACTAGCTATACCGAGCACTATACTAGCTATACCGGGCACTATACTAGCTATACCGGGCACTATACTAGCTATACCGGGCACTATACTAGCTATACCGGGCACTATACTAGCTATACCGGGCACTATACTAGCTATACCGGGCACTATACTAGCTATACCGGGCACTATACTAGCTATACCGGGCACTATACTAGCTATACCGGGCACTATACTAGCTATACCGGGCACTATACTAGCTATACCGGGCACTATACTAGCTATACCGGGCACTATACTAGCTATACCGGGCACTATACTACGTAAACTGGGACACACTGGGGGGGGGGGATCACACGGCCATCATTTCCTACCTCCGGCTTATATGAGGGTCAATCATTTTTTCCTGTTTTTTCAGGAAAAAGTTGGGGGGTCGGCTTGCTTGCGAGTATATACGGTAAGTCACGTAAACTGGGGAATGATCATTTATCAACAAGAAAAGTAATAGTGATTTTAACTTTTGGATTGCCTGGTTAGCATCCTTATTACTTGTTAACCAGATAAAAATAAAGAATTGATTTTATGCCTGACAGCTACACTTTAAAAGGAAATAAATATGGCAGCCTCCGTGTACCTTTTACTTCAGTTTCCCTTTAAAATGTCAGTTTCATGCCTTTATTTTACTCTGTTGCCCTGCATCCTCATCTTATTTTCTCACCTTCTTAATCCTATACCAGTAATAATAAGGTTAAAAAGGTACCTAGTTAAGGGCTGCCTATTTTGAGAGCATTTTTTTTTTTTTGTTCTTGCAAGCTGCTTAAACCATGTTCTGTTGCGGTGTTGGCAGAAAGGCTGCATTATAGCGCAACTTGTTGCATTGCACCACCTATGCGATGTTCACAGTGCAGCAGGTGTGTTGCGGTATAACCGCATATGGCATCCTTACTGCAAAATGCGTGTGTCAACAGTGGCAGTGAAGTATACTTTTCATTGACTATATTTCACGGTACTTCACTGTATGTGATGCTGTGGCGGGTAATGTGCTTTTCTGATCCGTTGCGTTCCTGTTACAGGGAACACAATGCAATGGCCACTGTGAACGTAGCCTCAAAGTTGTATATAACATGCAAAAAAGAAACAAACTTTCAGATGCTGCACAAATGCTGCTCCACAGATGTCAAGCTTCTACTCATTAACTGTAGGCCTCAGTGCTCTCCCAGGGAGATCACCTCCTATGTCCTTGCAGGTGTTTACATCCCCTTGGATGCTGACACCAAGAATGTGCTGAGCATATTCAGCGGCACCATCTCGCTGTGGGAGACGTCACTCCCGGACTCCCTTTTCATCATCCTAGGTGATTTCAATAGTCCACACCTTCACCAGAGCTGCCTCAGTACAAACACATTACCTGCCCCACCTGTAACCTAAACACCCTGGACCACTGTTACATGGTACTCAGATGCGTACAAAGCTACTTGCCGGGCTGCCTTAGGTAACTCTGACCTCTTCCTAATCCACCTGATCCCCACCTACAGAAAGCACCTTGAAACCTTCAAAAATTGTCAGGACTGTCCAAGAGTGGACAGAGGTGGCTAAGAGGCAACTGCAGGCCTGCTTCGACAGCACTGACTGGTCAGCTCTGGAGGCTCCCTGTCTAGAGAATGCGCAGAGAACCTCACTTCCTTTATCAGCTTCTGCTTGTCCCGACGCTCAGTCCCTTCCACAGCCTGGTGGCCAGAAGAAGCATGGCTCTCCATAGTCAGCAACAGGCCAATTCTGCCTAGCAACAGGGAGAATTTTCATTGTCCCAACAGGAACCAATGAGAATGCTCTGCTGAGGATTCCCATTGGTCTGTTGCAGCCCCATGGAGAATCCCCATGTTTCTGTCAGCCTCCAGGCTCTTCAGAATGGACCGAGCGGCGGTGATGGACGGCGGGTGACTTGAATATGACGTCACGACGGCGACTGGGTGTGGCTGAAACGGGCGATGCATATGTGGCGGCTCGCTTATGGCGAGCGGACCATGGCCTCAATTCACTAAGCTTATCTCCTGTCTTTAATAACGTTTCTAGAGTTGTTACCATGGTGATAAGGCATGTAGTATTCAGGCAACATTTTACCTCAGGCAAACCTAAAGTTAACTCTTCTGTCTTTAAAGTGATCCTTAAGTCTATAAAAAAAAAGAGATTTACTCACCTGGGGCTTCCCTCAGCCCCCTGCAACCGATTGGTGCCCTTGCAGCCCCGCTCAGATGCTCCTGCACCCGCCGGTGAGCACTTCCGACAGGCATGGGAACGCGAGTGATTCTCCGCATTCCCAGCCATAATATCGCCCCCTATGCTGCTATTGTGGCCTCCTTTAAGTTAACTCTCCAATCCTTAAAATAACTCCAGAGTTAAAAACAGGCTGTTAATTAACTGTGTGTGAAAATAACTACAGAGGAGGTAACTTAGCTACAGAGGAGGGGACGTAAGGAATGAAGAGATAAGATAACTCTCTCACTGTGCTGTGGCAAGTTTTCTCTTGCCTTATTATCTCCAGCATGATCTTAGTGAATTGAGGCCCATGTCCGTTCTCATAGGCTTGCATTGGACACATTTTCCCATCAAGTCCGGACTCTGTGACGTTTTCGATCCGTGCCACATGGATCCGTGTGCGATTCGTGTTTCTGCACGAGTGGAAGCGAGTCCTATTTTTAACATAGGATCAGCTTCCTGCGTTTTTTGCAGAGCTTAAAAAACGTATCCTACGGATACATTTTTAAAACAAGTGTGAACCGGCCCTAAGGCGGCAAGCCTTTGACACTTAATAGGAAACAGATTTGGTGATAAGCTTTTGTGGTGCAGCTTTGGGAATCACCAACAGGGCTCAGTGTCACCAGGTTATTGCCCTCAATGAAGAAAAATAGAGACCTAGAAGAGGACTTTTTTTCTTCTGTTATCTATTATATCACATTTTGACTGCAATTTATCTGTATTTACAGTACTATAGTTCACAATTAGTACATTAATGGTACTTCATTGTTCTTTAATTTTAGACGGTCACCAAAGTACCAATTAAGGAGAGGCTGGGATTTATTGCAAAGCACACCACTACAGCGACTGAAAAGGTCAGTTAAACTTGTTACCACTGTCATTAGGGTCAGTGAATAATTTTAGATTGTTAAGTGAGCTTGTGAAAGCCAGTTTCAACAAAGCAAATGATTCATATTTTGAAATTAAAGGAGAATGCTATAAAACATTAAATATATTCACCAACTTTCAACAGTTATCATGGTTTATTATTAAATACTCTCCAACTTCCTTTACCTTGATTTTGGACACACTCTGCAGCATGTAGCTATGTAAAAATTGGCATGAGGAAAAATGACATAAGCCCCATCTAGACGATAAGATTCTTTGTGCAATTCGATTGCGATTCTATTTACGATCAGATTAAATCCGACATGTCCGATAGGGATTCGATTCAATGCGATTTGCCATTGTTTTGCAATGGCAAATCAAATTGAATCGAATCCCAGTCGGACATGTCGGATTTAATCGGAAAATGTAAATAGAATCGTAATCGAAACGCACAAAGAATCGTATCGTGTAGATGGGGTTTTACTTTACTGGATTAGACATGCTAGACTTGTATAATTCTGATGTGATCCTGTTAGTTCAATCTTATCTAGTAGTCATATAGCTGCAGATGTCAGCTTCACAGCTGTAGCTGCAATGGCCATAGATCGCAGCTAAAAGGATCTGCTACCTAAAGTGAGGAAGTTGTGCTTGGTAGGCCACAGTGCACATGGGGACTTCTTTGCATGGAAGAAGATTCCTCTGCTCAAAAAAAAATTGCACATGTGATGAGAGGAGGGTTTCATATGGAAGGGTGAAGCTACTGCTGTATATTGGGATACTGCTGCAGATAGAGGGATAGACAACACTAGAAGATTGTGCCTAGGACAGCACTAGAATGCTACACACATTTCCATTGCAAAAATGCATGCATTTTTGTGCACACTTGTAAAACTGCTATGTTTTTAGCCACATCAGGCAGAAAGCTGAACTCAGAAATACATTAGTAGAAAGGATACAATTGACAAACAAATTCTGTCTGTCCTAATCAGTGGTGGGCTTTCGAGTAGTTTACTGCTTCAATTCGGAATTCAAATGAAGTCGAATGACTTCACGTGTGACCACAGGCAATGAGGAGTTAACTTACCCAGAAGTCTTCGGGACGTCTGCAATAATTCATTACGTGTCATAGGCGTCATGGAACATGGCTTTAATTACGTCTATGACGAGTAATGGAATGCAGACGTCCCCGGAGACTTCTGGGTAAGTTAACTCCCCATCCCCTGTGTTCACACGTGAATTCATTCGACTTCATTTGAATTCCGAATTCAAGTAGTAAACTACTCGAAAGCACACCATTGGTCCTGATGCATTCACATATTATGGAAAAAAATGAACACAATACAGTACGAATTTTCCCTAAACATCCAGTGACTACTGTCCACATTGTAGATTATACTGCATTGAGAGGTTTTCGGTTTCATTTAAGATTGAAAAGCTTGACAAAGCTTCTGACAGAATGCAACTCTATTTTCATTTGCAGGTTTTATCTACTTCTACTGGACTTACAAAAACGGTTTATAACCCAGAAGCTTTGAAAGCAATTCAGAAATCTGTTGTATATCCAGCAACGGTAGATAACAATGAAGCACAGAAGAAGAAGCAGGTGATTGTTTGATTTTTATAGCATAGAAAAATTGTATTTTATTTTGAATCTAAAGGGTCGTACACACCTGCAACTATTCTGCCCAACTATCGTCCAAAGTTTGTCAGTTGGCGATAGTTAGACTTGTGTATGCGAAGCAAACGATTAGACAAGCGACTGATAACAGGCGATTTGCCTGATCCATCTGGCGGATCCACTCACATTACTGTTGGTTTGGCCATGTGGAAATGCAGGTCGTGTGGTTGGTCATGTCGTTGTGTTGGTCGTGTGCTTTGTTGCGCATTTGTATGAACCTTAAAGGACTTGCGCGTCCATATAAAAAAAAAGTTAAGTACCTGAATTAAATTTGAATGCACGGACGCCCTCCGTGCCGTTCCGCCGGGTCCCCAGAATTCAATAGTCGCCCTGGGCCGCTACCGACCCTACAGTTAGGGTCGGGCTCTCCTGCCTCCAATAAAATGGCCGCTGCTGAATGCAATAGTTTCCATCATTTTTATTTTTTAAATCATGTAGCGTAGCCTAGCGCTAGCTACATGATAGCCGCTGTGCAGCAGCATCCCCCACCCCCTCCGATCGCCTCCAGCGATCAGCGCAAACAGGAAATCCCGTTCAGAACGAGATTTCCTGTTTGGCTTCCCCTGACGTCATGGCGACGATCGTCATGGACGTCATGACGTCATCGGGAGTCCCGATCTACCCCTCAGCGCTGCCTGGTGCTGATAGGCCAGGCTGTGCAAGGGGTCTGGGGGGGGCGAGGCGAATCAGCGCGGAGCGTCAGCGATCGGGAAGTACACGCAGCTAGCAAAGTGCTAGCTGCGTGTACAAAAAAAAATTATGCAAATCGGCCCAGCAGGGCTTGAGAAATCTTCCTGCGCGGCATAGCCCATGCTCAGCACAGAATGTAGTTTATAAACTGTGACTATTAGAGAATGATGCAATGTTATAGTAAAAAAGCTTTATGACTGAAAATAAAAATATGAAACTCTTTTCTTTGCCACTAATTTTCTATTAAGTATCCGTACTACACATACAATTCATTAACTCATACGTTTTTGCAGGGTTTTTTTCGCTTCAGTGTCACTTTAACACACATGCCCTGATTTGAATAAAATAAGTGCATTTTTCTGTTGACATTAATGCTGGTAAATCTTTGTTGGACTTAACCACAATGTGATGTGAGCAAAAAACATAACATCTTTGTTACAAGGAAAAAGTATATGAAAAAAAAAACAACTATAAGATGTGCCCAGAAAAAATATTACAGTTGCATATAGCTACATCGTTTGGTTGAAAAAAAAGACATCTGTCCTTTACATCCAGCCAGAAGCTATAGGAAACAATTAATTAAAATTAATTTTAAAAGGAAGGTAAGTATTGGCTTATATTCAAGTAGGGAAGCTGATCAATTTTCTGTATGTTTATTAACAATTGTACATTTCAGTCTTATGTTTGTCTGCAAATGTGTGGGTGATTAGTTTACCCAGACAAATGAGAGCTAATGAACTGTATACTTGCAAGTACGGAGAACACATCAATTCATTGAAATGTTAACCCTCCTGGCGGTTCATTAATTCTGCCAAATAGGCAGAAATACATTTTTTTTTGTTTTTTTGTTTCATATAAAGCTACCAGAGTGGTAGCTACATGAAACAACACTAGAGGGCACAAGTGTCCCTCTAGTGCGATCATCGCCAGCATCAATAGCAAACGGGAAAGCGTATATAACGCGTTCCCCTGTTTGGCTTTTCCTGTCGCCATGGCGACGATCGGAATGACTGACGTCAGATGCCTCCGATCCAGCCGTGGAACGGCAGCGATCAAGCTTTACGTGCGGCTAGCAAAGTGCTAGCTGCGCGTACAGCACTTAAAATGGAGCGAATCGCCCCACCAGGGGCTGAGATATCCTCCGTGGCGGCTTACCGCTAAGAAGGTTAAGGCTTGTGTACTGCACCTACCTATTGCAACTGCTTTTTGTACTACCCAGTTGAAGCTGAATTTATGCTACTTTAGCCACTTCGCCATATCTGGACGGATATATCCGTCCAGATAGGCACTGCTGCTGCAGCCGTGTGGTGCGCACGATCGGGTGCGCGCTCCCGCTGCCCCCCGATCAGTGAATGGGAATATAATTCCCATTCACCGATCTACGTCCCCGGCAGAAATACCGACGCTTTCTCATCAGAGGGCGCGGTATTTCTGCCCCCAAGAAACGCCACCTTCTTCTTTTAGTTCCTGGATGCGAGAAATGCACCTTTATTTCTAAATAAAATATCGGTGCCATAAATTGTGATAGGGACGTAATTTAAACGGTGTAATAAGCGGGACAAATGGGCACATAAAATACATCGGTTTTAATTACTGTAGCATGTATTCATTTTAAACTATAATGGCCAAAAACTGAGAAATAAAGAATTTTTTCCATTTCTATCTTAATTTTCCTGTTAAGATGCATTTTAAAAAAAAAAGAATTCTTAGCAAAATGTACTACCCAAAGAAGGCCTAATTAGTGGCGGAAAAAACGAGATATAGATCAATTAATTTTGATAAGTAGCGATAAAGTTATTAGCGAATGAATGGGAGGTGAACCTTGCTCGGATGCATGAGATTTTCAAAGCTGTAGGCTGAAGTGGTTAATATTATGTGCTTTGAATAAGTAGTTAAGACTTTTACCTTGAAATGATTTACAGGAAGCACTAAAACTACAGCAGGATGTAAGGAAGAAAAAGCAGGAGATACTGGAGAAGCACATAGAGACACAGAAGGTGAGGCATTTCGTGTAAGGAGAAAGCTGTGTATTTTACTAATATACTCTGTGTTGTACTACTAGTTTTATGGTTATAATATTATAAACATATTTTTCTTTGGGGGGAAAAAGAAATTCAAAAGAATCTGGGTTTCTCTGAATTTCTTTTTCCCCCAAAGAAGTCATATTTCTTGCTTATTAGCCTTTTTGTTTTAAAGCCCTAGCTCAACCTCCCAATTTTAATGCGCATTTTCCTGATCTTGTATATTTAACAATACAAGTTTTTAGCATTTATTGTCTGTACTTTATGCAATAAATATATATACAAATACTGTAGTGCTGCTGGCTCCTCTTGCCAGAATGAGAGTTCCCTCTCCAGCACAGAGCAGATCACCTGAACCGATCTTCCTCCTCCCTTTTGCTGAAAGAAATGAAATCTTTGTGGTCAGCACTACAGCTATAGTTCTCTCTCATTCATACATATTACAGCATGTAAATAGGAATCGAGCTAAAAAAAAAAAAAGAAACTTTGACCCACAGCATTATAAATAGAGAATTTAAAACAATACAAGCTACTCCGCCATTGTTTAACATTTTTGAGGAGTGAGTTGCTACCTAAAATTCAGGCTACCATCATATTTAAAAATGTAAAACATGAAAAATGAAAACCGCCAGTGTATTAAAAACCGCATGTGATTATTTTATTTTTTTTCCTGCAATTTTTTTTCCATTTGCAATTCTTGTAGTCTGTGTAGTAGTTTTCCCTGCATGATTATACTTGCATACAGAAAAAAAATCAATCTGGATATCCTATTTATATGTTAATTATTGTGCAAGGCATGTTTAATTTTAGATTAGGGTCTGCTTTAAGCCTTCCCCCTACCTACTGCACTGTGTTTATAAATTCCAAGTGTACCTCTCATCTATTTGATCGTCTTTTTCGATCGATTTTCATTCAGTTCTACGAAAATCAAATAAAAAAAAAATGAAAAAACGATTTAAAAAACGAACAGAAAATTGAAAAATCAAACAAAATTCAGATCAGACATGTTGGAAATAATCGATCTGGCTGATAAATCTGCCAGAAAATTGTATGGTGTGTACTTGGCATTAACTTTAGAGATCTCTCCTTAACTTAAAGACAGAAGAGTTAAGTTTACTACATGCCTTATCGCCATGGTGATAACACTAGAAACAGCTCAGAAACCTTATTAAAGCGGATCCGAGATGAAAAACTATAACAAGTAACTTGTCTATATGTCTTATCTAAAGTTTAGATAGTTTACACAGCAAATCTAGCTGCAAGCAGCTGCAATGGGATATGATTATTTCTTCCTGTGATACAATGACAGTAGCCATGTTGTTCGTAAAAATCACACACAGGCAAAGCTGATAGCATCTCCAGCTCTCTGCCTGTGAGGTATTCCTTCTGCTCTCCTCCTCCTTCCTCCCCTCTGCCTCTGAAATATCTGGCTAGTAACCACCTCCTGCCCAGATTGATCTCCCATAAGCCCTTGCTACAGTGCCAAGGCTCTCTGAAAAAGCTGTGGGCGAGGCTTGTTTAGCTTATAGGGAATTAGCGTATTAAAACAAAACAAAAAAAGTAAGTGACTTGAGGAATGCCCTATAAACTATATGAAAGGAACACAATTATGGAATGAGTAAAAGTTTCTCGGATTCACTTTAACCTAATGGGGACCGACGTAGTACGAATCTACGTCCAGCAGGTGGTGCTGCCGATCTGACTGGATGTAGATTCAACGTTGCAATAAACGAAGCGCCCTGCCGCGATTGTGCACACCCAAGAGTGGAGATTAAGCTGTCATATGACAGGTTACATCTCCCCTCAGTGATCAGGAACCATCGCTATTTGCTCCTAATCACATGATCACTATGATTGCCGGCGGATCGTAGTGATCACTGTTAGTGATACGGCAGCGGTGGGGGGGGGGGAGAAGAGGAGCCACTCTCCTTCCTGCTGTTCCCATGTCTATCAGCTTTTTCTCCGCACTGGCCAGCATTCCCGCTCATTCTGACATAAGTATCGGGTCCCAGCTTGAAGACTTCTTCAAGCTGCAACCCGGAACTTAGCAGCAGTACGAGCGGGGATGCCGGCAAGAGTGGAGGGGTCCACAGCTGCTCATCGCTGAAACCTGGGAGGCCCCCCAAATGCCCCCCCCCCCCCTATGCAAAATCACCTGGTCCTTAAGGGGGGTAAGGCAGCCAGGGGTTAAAGACAGGAGATGAGCTTAGTGAATTGAGGCCATATTGTACATTTTACTTGGCTGAGAGAGAGAACCATTTCTGAATCTCCTTTTTATCCAAGTCAATGGGTAATGTGTTCTCTTTCCTTAAACTGAGTTCAGAGCCTTTAGTGGAAAGTCCACCTGCTAACATCAGTTGTAAGCATGAAATATTATTTACCTGATTAGTTAAAAATGTTTTGTAACACTGAATATAATAAATATGTCTCCCTGCACCATTATCAGCATGAAGTTCAAGTCTATACTAGCCTGTATGTTTATTACAGTGTAGAAATAATCAGTGATTAGCCATTGGTGCTGGCTCTGAAAAGGCCCTTGTGGCTGGGCACAATATCTTGGCAGAGCTGCAACATGATAGCAATGATTATTTCGTCCTCGACCAAAGTTGTATAATATAAACACGTTTACCTTACAGATGCTGATCTCAAAACTTGAGAAAAATAAGACCATGAAGGCAGAGGACAAAGCAGAGATCTTGAAAACACTGGAAACTTTAACTAACAGCATCACAAAATTAAGAGATGAGCTGAAGGCTGGATCTTCTACAGGAAATACTCTGAAGAGTAACAAAAGCAAAGCTCAGGTACTTTGTCCTTTTCTTGTTTAGTTTTTTGTCTTTTTTGTGTTTTCCTTGCTTTAGCTCAGTTTGCGATCGGCTCGAGTATTCCAAAATATGGAGAAATTTTATCAGAGCAGTTTTCTCTAGAATGGATACTTCTGTAGCGTGCATCATGGTTCGACATGCATAACAAAGTGTTGAAATGTGACTTTATTCTGTTAACATTTTCACACCGATACTTTACCTAAAGCTGCTCCTATTTATCTTTGTCTAGGACATTTATCATTGGTGACACAAGTAAACACAGGACAAACCTTGACAATTTAACCCATTTATCCAAAGTGCCCATTGAATTTTCCATGGAAGGTGGAAAAACACTTTAGATTAGATTAAGGGCCCGTTTCCACTAGTGCGGCGCGAATCCCTGGGATTCCACCGCTGACAGAAACGCATGCGGATGCGATTCCGCGTGCGTTTTTTGCCGCGATTTCGCGTGCGAATTCGCATAGGCAGGGTTTATGCGAATTTAACCATGTCACTGCCTGGTCCAATTTGTATTACTTTGCGTGCGAATTCGCACGCGAAATCGCGGCAAAAAACGCACGCGCGTTTTCCCTATCAAATACATGGGCTGCGATTCGCCTGCATTCCTCACGCAGGCGAATTCTGCAGGCCCTACCGTGCAGAAAAATTCTGCACATAAAAACGTGCGTTTAAAAAGACAAGTGGAAACAGTCCCATCCACTTTCATTGACTAAGCGAATTCGCATGCAGGCCACGCATGCGAATTCGTCCTAGTGGAAACGAGCCCTAACTGTATTAAATGCTGAGTGGCAATCACTATGTATGTAATAAGCTAATTGTATGTGTAATTATTTCTTTCAGATGCAAAAAGAGCTGCTTGACACTGAGCTTGACTTGTACAAGAAACTACAGGCAGGGGAGGATGTCACAGAACTAAGACGAAAATATACAGATTTGCAGCTTGAGGTAATTCTATATCCAATTTTTTGTTTGTTTTTGAGGGTATGTTGCAGTTGTTAGTGTAATGACATTACAGGGAGTATTGTATGTTATAGAAGAATATACCTCACTCAGCAACATTAAAGCCAGGCAAAGTAAATCCATTGACTGTCTTCTTACAATGATACCTGTCAAGGGGTGGATTATATTAGGCAACAAGTGAGCAGTGAGCTCATCAAAGTGTTTGAAACAGGAAAAACAATTGTAAGAATTTGAACCACATTAAAAAGGGCCATGTTGTTATGGCTAGGTGAACTTGGATCAGAGCAACTTCAAATGTGAAAGCCCCACCTCACAACTTACAGGACAAGAGATCTGTATTTATAAAAGAATATAGGAATGATGAGGAAATGGGGTTTGTCTGCAACCAATTTCTTTATTGCAGCAACTCTTCACTCAAAATATTAAGACATATTCCCCTCCAAATAATTCCATTTATAATTTGTGATGAAGCCCGTTATCTTTTTATTGCCTCAAATCTTTTTTGTTTTGTTTTATTATTATAAATGTCATGTGTGGGATCCTTTGAAGAGGAATACATGTTTATATTTTGTGTGAAGATTTGGTGCAATAAAGAAAATAGTGTATTTTTCAGACCATAAGACACACCTTGGATAAGAAGACAAAAACCAGGGAATAAAATATACTAAACCTAATGTGTTCAGCAGGAGCATCTTGTGGAGGCCAATGATGGGGATCCTGTCATAATAAATCATAATATCGCGAATAAGTCTTGGTAATCCAGATCATTAATACAACCAAAGTTGTCTGTGTATGGCTGCCTCAAATCAGAAAGTGCTTAATGTTAACATAGAGTGCTATGTGTATAGGACCAAAGTGTGACCCAGGATACAGAGAATGCAGAAATTAACTAGTAAATAGTGTCACCAATGAACAGCCAAAGAACTGCAAGTAAAGAAAGTGCCCAGTGTGAAGAAATGAAGTGTAAGGGTTGGTTTACACTGCAAGAGCTTTTTCTTAAGTCATTGCTAATGTAATGCTATACGTTTGTTCTAACTTGAGCAATGTGATTTTATAAAAATCACCCATAGCATTGCATTAGCAAGAGCTTTTGAGATCACTAGCACTAAAAAAAGCTCTTACAGTGTGAACCGGGCCTAAAAGTGCATTAAAGGAGTACTATCGATTGAAACAATTTTTTTTTTAATACTCTATATTAGTGTACACATTACCACTAGTGCTAGGGGCACTTTATTTATTCACCCAGGTCTCTCTCTCACTATCCCTGCTTAAAAATTCATTTCTCACACAGCTCATAGTAGTTTGGGTCACCCTGAGCTGCTTGGTTACTCTGTCACACAGCCTACAAATATATTTCACTGTGTCACTCACAGCATGCAGCAGACATGAGGAGAAATAGGCTGATCTGAGGTGGTAACAGGTAACTAAATGAGCTGGAATATTGCTGGAATATAACTAGCTATACCAGGAGTCTGTGTTTACACTCAGACTGGCTGCCTGCTTGAGGCATTCACTCCAGGCTGCATCCACTTTACAAGCTGCTGAGAGGGGCAGACCACTGTCTACAATTAGCATTATTAGTATCTTTATCAGTAAAGAGAAGCAAAGATAATAAACACACATTGCTAGAATCTTTAACCCCTTACCACCATATCAACAAGATTCTTTCAGCAAGGTGATAATTAAACTATAAACTGAAGAGTTGATAGCATCTCCCCTTTGCAGAGACATGGTCTAGCCCTCTGGGAGCTCAGTATTAGATACATTTTGTATCCAACACTGACGCCAAAACTGACGGAGGATTTTACAGCTGAGAGGAACAGCTGTGTGAGGAATCAAATTGCTCCTAGTACTTGCCCTAATGTGTGCTACAACATACAGCATTTAAAAATAAATGCATACATCGATAGTATTCCTTTAAGGAAACACTACAAGGGGTTAATGGGAGAACTGAAGTCGTGCAGAGTGCAATTAAAGTGAAAAAGAAAGACTGCCCGCCAACAGCTCTAATGTTCAGGCATCTCAAGCCTCTCTCACTGGCCTATACATACACTCTTTGAGGGCTTTTGCTATGCGGAAGCTAACCTCCTTAGTGGTATTCCCGACACTGTGTCAGGCATACCGCTCTCTGTCCTCAGGAGTGCCCCAGTATGAATTAATTTGCTTTAATAGCTGCAAATCCTTTAGCTAGCACTAGGCTAGCTAGTACAAGTGTCTGGCACCCCCCAATCCCGCCAGTTTATACGTTACCCAGCCTGGCTCCAGCGATCACGCAGCCTCCCCGGACAGCTCCAGTCTCTCTATGGGGCGGATCGGGTTTGCGCATGACGTCAGCGACATCATGTGCAATCCGACCCATAGTGAAGACCGGAGCTGTCCGGGGGAGGCTGCGCCGATCGCTGGAGCCAGGCTGGGTAATGTATAGACTGGCGGGATCGGGGGGTGCTGGACACTTGTACTCGCTAGCCTAGTGCTAGCTAAAGGTTTTGCAGCTATTACAGAAAATTAATTTATCCTGGGGCACAAAGTATCAAAACCTCCTTAGCGGCATAACGCTCAGGAGGTCGCCGCTCAGGAGGTTAAAGGAGCCATGTGGGAGCAGGCAAAATTGTATTGTTTGGAGTGGACCATAAGATGCACTTTTGGGGGGAAAAAGTGTTTTGTAGTACAAAAAAATATATCTATTGCAGGAAGTCTGTGTTCACCTGCTGCAACAATAGTTTTGGGGTAGCACTCATGAAAAAGGATATGGTGTGCTCAGGCCAAAAACAGCCCCGTTTCAGGCAACAAGTCTTTTGTCAAGCTGCAAAAGCGAATGCCCCACACTTACCTGCTGTATTATGACTAATGTGACCTACCACATAATGCCTTCAGAGGGTTTTTGGAGACAATGGCCACAATTTACTAAGTTTATCTCCTGTATTTAATAACCATTCTGTGCTGTTTTTACGGTTATCGCCATGGTGATAAATCATTTAGTATTTACTAAGCAATTTACCTCATGCAAGGGAGTTCACAATGTGTAAATCAAAAGAAACTGACCAGTCCTATTTCTCAACTAATCTGTACTTTTTGGCTCTCAAGTGCTAAAATTGAAAAACTGAAATGCATTATTCCATTTGACCAGTGTGTGGCACTGCAGTGATGCAAATATAAATTAGATTTTTGTTTTCTTGCTTCAGGTCTATTGAAAATTACCCTGAACAATGTAAAAAAAAAAATCTTTAATAAACTAGTACAAGATAGTCTAGGTTTCAAGTACCAGAATCAAAATTATAAAGCGAACTGGATCAGTGCGCCACCACCTATTACAATTGTAATCTGGGTATGAGTTTACTATGTACTTTGAAAGAAAACCATAGAATACAAACAGTATTCATCATATTTCAATACCTCTCTTACTATTTGAGTGACTGATGCATACATTTCTAAGGCAATGCTTATTACATGGAATACCAGAGTCCCGGCATAAATATTGGACTAAAGACCTGTTGCAACGTCCCAGAATTCGGATCCTTACAACATCATAGTTTTAGGTGTAATTTTTGACTCGGAAGTGAAATGGCCATCAAGCAAAGCCAGTACCCTGCACCCACTGCCTGCTCATTATTATTATTATTATTTTTATATCTCATCCAGCAGGTATGTTGCATGTACGCAAACTGTGTGTTTGCACCTCTAAATTCATTTTTGAATTAAATGGTATAAGCTGTGCCGGTGTGATGAAAAATTTTGCAACCCATCATATTTTGCATCTTGCCATAGAGGACAGTATATGACTGTGTAGGCGTGGCTCCTCTGTTAACATGACTGTAATTTTTTACAACCACAGATCCCATTGAGCTAGAAGGGGGATTGTTCCCTCCGGGGGGGGTTATTAGTTGAGCAAGAGGGGGGGTTGTTCCCTTGGGGGGTGGGGGGGGGGTTATTAGTTGAGCAAGAGGGGGGATTGTTCCCTGGGGGGGGGGGGGTTATTGAGCAAGAGGGGGGATTGTTCCCTGGGGGGGGGTTATTAGTTGAGCATGGGGGGGGATTGTTCCCTAGGGGGGTTATTAGTTGAGCAAAAGGGGGGATTGTTCCCTCCGGGGGGTTATTAGTTGAGCAAGAGGGGAGGGTTCTGTGTGAGAATAGGGTTTGGTTGGGTTGCATTTTCTGATAGAGATAGGTTGAAGTCAATGGTTAGGTTGCACTTTCTCATAGCTATACCTATAAATAAGTGCAACCGGTTGCAAAATCTGATAAAGTTGCAAAAAATGTCACCACACCAACATCTCCTCTTCATTTACAAACTGTTTTCTATCCATTATGCGCACACTTAAAGAGACTCTGTAGCGAGAATAAATCTCGCTTCAGAGCTCATAGTTAGCAGGGGCACGTGTGCCCCTGCTAAACCGCCGCAATAGCGCCGCTAAATGGGGGTCCCTTGACCCCCATTGCGACACTTGGTCGCAGACTTGGTCGCTCCTGGAGGCAGGGCTAACGGCTGCAGCCCTGCCTCCAGTCGCGTCTGTCAGCGGCGCATCGCCGCCTCTCCCCCGCCCCTCTCAGTGAAGGAAGACTGAGAGGGGTGGGGGAGAGGCGGAGATACGCGCTGACAGATGCGCGTGGGGCAGGGCTGCGGCGGTTAGCCCTGCCCCAACCACTAAGCGCTCCCCCGCATTACGGAGGGGATTTGGGGGACCCCCGTTAAGCCGCGGGATAGCGGCGGTTTAGCAGGGGCACGCATGCCCCTGCTAACTCTGAGGTCTGAAGCGAGATTTATTCTCGCTTCAGACTCTCTTTAATGTCTAATGGTGGATATGGCCTTACTGCTTGACAGTCATCAGCTGACTGGTAGAGCCGGTATCTCTGAGCTGCATCATAGTTTATGCATCTCCACATAAAGTCAATGGCAAAATTATCTTGCATAGTCTTTAAAGGGAACCAGAGACGAACGTATGTTGAAAATGTAAAAAATTTTATACATACCTTCCTCCAGCCCCATAAGCTTGGATCGCTCCCACGCAGCCATCCTCCACGACCTCTATCGCCGGTACCGGGTCCCATCACTTCCGCCGGACGCGGCCAGTCTTTCGCATGCACAGGGGCTATCTCCGGCTCTGTACGCATGCACCTGCGCAGTACGGAGGGAGCGCACTGTGCTTGCGTCGGCTGGCCGAAATGACTGGACCCGGTACCGGCGGACAGAGGCAGCGGGGGACGGCGGCGTGGGAGTGATCCAGGCTGATGGGGCTGGGGGAAGCCCCAGGTATGTATAAATGTCATTTTTTCATCTCTGGTTCTCTTTAAACTGCAATCCTTAGGTGGAAACCTCAGGTATAGAAACTGATTATGGTGCAGTATGTCTGTAAATAGGGGGCGTCACCACCAACGCCCACGAGTGACCCGTGATAAGGTGACTTTGCACCCATACAATGGCTACACCAGACTACAGGTACAGTGCTGTATTTATTGCCCACTGCCACTATTTTCACAAAATCCTCACCAGAACGATGGGCCTTCCATCACAGAGCAGCAATCAGCAGGTTTTTACACACAGCTCATCAATGTCTTCCAACTTATCAAGATAACAGTAGCATAGTATAAAACCTTAATAGATGTAACCACTTCCCTTCTGCCGGGACGAGTAACTACGCCCCTGCAAAATGCCACAACTCTGTGCAGGGGCGTGGTTACTATCAACCGCTGACCTCCCACACACCCCTAAAGTTACCTTTTTTTTTTTATTATTGTAAAAAAAAAAAAAACCATAAATGGTTACCTTAGGGACTGAACGTTTTTTTAATATGTATATAAAAACTGTATACTACAAATACTTTATAAATTATGGGCTTGTAATTGGGGATAGACGCAAAACTGAAAAAATGCACCTTTAATTCCAAATAAAATATTAGCGGCATACATTGTACTAGGGAAAAATTTTAAATGTTACAATAACCGATGCAAATGGACAAATAAAATGTGTGGGTTTTAATTACGGTAGCATGTTTTATTTTGAAACTATAATGGCCGAAATCTGAGAAATAATGAATTTATTTTCTTCCCTTTGCCTTATAGGCTGCAAAGCGTGGCATCCTGTCTTCTGCTAGAGGAAGAGGTAGAGGAGCACATATGAGGGGAAGAGGAATGGCTCGTGGAAGAGGTAGAGGCAGGGGCAGGGGCAGAGGTATCCCTGTTCATGCTGTGTTGGACCACCGCCCAAGAGCTCTAGAGATCTTTGGCTTTGCAGAAGGTGACAGGGAGGATCTTCTTCCTCATTTTGCAGTAAGTGCTTCAGGTCATGTTACAAGGAACCTTCCGCTAGCACAATTATTATCTCTACTTTTATAAAGTGACCTTTTGAAAAACCCCTATGACAATAGGTATAATTACAAAACTGCCATAAGACATATTTTTCGAAAACTCAAACCTGTTGATTCTCACGTTTAGTTGTTAATGTCTTTTGTGCTTCTACCTGTCCCAAACTGCTATTATTGAAAAAGTCACGTGGCTGAAGCATTTAAGCTAAAGGTCAGGATCACAGGTTTTTAATACATACAGTAAGCACCCCGTGTTGCAGTCCTGGCCTCGGCTGGCCTCTACTCCTCCCACAGTGTCAGCATTTGGTCAGCGTTTGCAACGATTTCACAGCAGATTCGATCACAGTGATCGAATCTGCTGTATATCGGCGGGAAAATCGTTAAGTGTATGGGCCCCTTAAGCTAGACGATGAATAAAGCAGTTATGAATAAAATGCAAAGTAAGCTCTCAGAGTAAAAAAAAAGTTTTTTGGGAATGTATAATTTTTAAATGAATAATACTTATGCACAAAAGCAATTATGCTAACCGTATGGCATATAAAAAGTAGGAAAACATGTTTTTATTGAATATTATGTAAGGGTTTTATACCGCTTTAAAAGGAACTTTGACAAATTGTGAAAATATCATCTAGGAGAAAACTCAGGAGAAAAAGTGAATTGCATATGGCCCAAGGCTACTCTGCTGTGGTCAAGTAAAGCCCTTAAAGTGAAGGTCCAAGCTATAAAAAAATAAACTCCACTTACCTGGCTTCCTCCAGCCCCTGGCAGTCGTTCTGTGTCCTCGCCGCAGCTCCGGTGGCTCCCGGTCTTCCCCACTGCAGAAGCCGCCCTCGCCAGGTCGAGTTCCGGGTCGGCTTCTTGTGTGCTCCACCGCAGAACTACTGCACCTGCGCAGTACAATCCTGATGACGTCGGCCGGACCACGTGACCCGCGCCATGGAGAGCGCAGGAAGCCGACCCGGTCGGCTTCTGCAGTGAAGGACACCACTTTTTCTTTTTACCTTGGATGTTTCCTTTAAAGGGGCGCTTAAGGCTATCAAAAAGAGTTTTACTCACCTGGGGCTTCCACCAGCCCCCTGCAGCTGCCCAGTGCCCACGCAGTGTCACTTGGTTCCTCCTGGCCCCGCCGGCAGCTACTTCCGTTTTCGGCAACAGGCCCCGGCAGGCCTGGGATGGCGAGTGATTCTTCGCGTTCCTGGCAGCAATAGCGCCAGCAGTATAGAGGGCGCTATTGCGGCCAGGAACGCAAAGAATTGCTCGCGGTCCCAGGCCTGTAAGCGCTGAAACCGGAAGTAGCTGGCGGGGGCAGGAGGATCTGAGCGAGACTGCGTGGGCATCGGACAGTTGCAGGGGGCTGGTGGAAGTCCCAGGTGGGTAGAAATCTTTTTTTTTTTTTTTTTTTTTTTTTTTTTTTATATATATATATAGACTTAAGTGACCCTTTAAGTGCTACATTCATTAAATAATTTTGTTTAAATAGTTAAAAGGCTTTCGCTCATCACAAAAGAATATGTGTATATTTACAAATGTATCGGTGCAGAATTAAAAGGAAAAAAAAAAGAAGTCTTTTAATGTTTAAAGAAAAAAAAAAAAGAAGGCACATTTGTTGTGATACGCCATATGCTAGATTAAATTCTGCAGAGGTAGTCATTAATGGCCACTTCTGCCAAGAATCCAGTGTGTGTGTATACAGCTGCCTCCAGCCCCTCTAGCTCAGCGATATGATGGCCGAAAGCATTGTTCTCTTCACTTAAAGCGGATCCGAGATGAAAAAGTAACTAAAACAAATAACTTGTCTATATATCTTATCTAAAGTTTCGATAGTTTACACTGCAAATCTAGCTGCAAACCGATTTTAAAAGTTTATGATTATTTATTCCTGTGATACAGTGAGGGCAGCCATATTCTGTTTGTCACATTGTCACAGGCTGAGGGCTGGAGATGCTATCAGCTTGCCTGTGTGTAAATTCAGTCCCCCCCCCTCCTCCCCTCTGCCGCTGAAATCAATGGCTAGTAACCTCCCCCTGCCCAGACTGAGGTTCTATAAGCCCCTGCTACCTGGGACTGAGTGCCAAGGCTCTCTGAAAAGCTGTGTACGAGGCTTGTTTAGTTTATAGGGAATTAGAGTACAGGTAGTCCCCGACTTACGAACGCCCGACTTATGAACGACCTGCCGATACGAACAACATGGATTCAGTGTTTCCATGGGAACAAGCCAAATTGGACTTGTAGTTTTTGAGAAAATCAATTTTAAAAAATGTAAAGAAAAAATGGCTTTTAAACTTGTATAAGCAGGTACAGAGGGGGACACTGCAGGCACAGGGGAGCACAGAAGAGGTACAAGGGACAGAGATAGCACATTGTTCCGACTTAAGAACAGATTCAGGTTAAGAACAAACCTACAGTCCCTATCTCGTTCATAAACTGGGGACTACCTGTATTAAAACAAAACAACAAAAGTGTTTAACTTGAGGAATGCCCTATAAACTATATGAAAGCAACACAATTATGCAAGGAGTAAAAGCTTATCTCGGATCCACTTTAACCCGTGTGGCCTCACATTGAGGCCCCACACACATACAAATCATTCTCATAAGTTTATTTTCACTTCACATTCCCCTTTAGTGTTATTTTTAGTACTGTATGAAATCTGTTTTGGTGTTTTCGTTACAGCAATTTGGAGAAATTGAAGACTGCCAAATAGATAACTCATCTCTTCATGCAGTAATTACCTTCAAAACAAGACCAGAAGCTGAATCTGTAAGTTTCAATGTTTGCGGTGTTCAGTTCTTTTGTTTCCTAATGTTCGGAGTTGTAAGCAATACCAGTTTTTTTTTCCTCCTTTCAATTAAGCAAAAGTACGTAGCTTATTATGTTTGGGCACTGTAATTGAGGTTTGCTTTTCCAAGTTATTGTATTACTTTTAATTTAGTGCAGACATGGACAAGCATGACCTTTCTAGCCATGTCCCATCCTGAAAATGAAGTGTACCACATACCTGCTCTGCCAGGATCCATTCAGGATGTACAGGATCTTAAAAAAATTAGCATATTGTGATGAAGTTCATTATTTTCTGTAATGTACTGATAAACATTAGACTTTCATATATTTTAGATTCATTACACACAACTGAAGTAGTTCCAAGCCTTTTATTGTTTTTCTTATTGATGATTTTGGCATACAGCTCATGAAAACTCAAAATTCCTATCTCAAAAAATTAGCATATTTCATCCGACCAATAAAAGAAAAGTGTTTTTAAAACCAGAAAGTCAACCTTCAAATAATTGTTCAGTTATGCACTCAATACTTGGTCGGGAATCCTTTTGCAGAAATGACTGCTTCAATGCGGCGTGGCATGGAGGCAATCAGCCTGTGGCACTGCTCAGGTGTTATGGAGGCCCAGGATGCTTCGATAGCGGCCTTAAGCTCATCCAGAGTGTTGGGTCATGCGTCTCTCAACTTTCTCTTGACAATATCCCACAAATTCTCTATGGGGTTCAGGTCAGGAGAGTTGGCAGGCGAATTGAGCACAGTATCACCATGGTCAGTAAACCATTTACCAGTGGTTTTGGCACTGTGAGCAGGTGCCAGGTCGTGCTGAAAAATGAAATCATCTCCATAAAGGTTTTCAGCAGATGGAAGCATGAAGTGCTCCAAATCTCCTGATAGCTAGCTGCATTGACCCTGCCCTTGATAAAACACAGTGGACCAACACCAGCAGCTGACATGGCACCCCAGACCATCACTGACTGTGGGTACTTGACACTGGACTTCAGGCATTTTGGCATTACCCTCTCCCCAGTCTTCATCCAGACTCTGGCACCTTGATTTCCGAATGACATGTAAAAGTTGCTTTCATCCGAAAAAAGTACTTTGGACCACTGAGCAACAGTCCAGTGCTGCTTCTCTGTAGTCCAGGTCAGGTGCCTCTGCCGCTGTTTCTGGTTCAAAAGTGGTTTCATGCTTTCATCTGCTGAAAAGCTTTATGGAAGTGAAGATTTCATTTTTCAGCACGACCTGGCACCTGCTCACAGTGCCAAAACCACTGGTAAATGGTTTACCGACCATGGTATTACTGTGCTCAATTGGCCTGCCAACTCTCCTGACCTGAACCCCATAGAGAATCTGTCGGATATTGTGAAGAGAAAGTTGAGAGACGCAAGACCCAAAACTCTGGATGAGCTTAAGGCCGCTATCGAAGCATCCTGGGCCTCCATAACACCTGAGCAGTGCCACAGGCTGATTGCCTCCATGCCACGCCGCATTGAAGCAGTCATTTCTGCAAAAGGATTCCCGACCAAGTATTGAGTGCATAACTGAACATAATTATTTGAAGGTTGACTTTCTTGTTCTAAAAACACTTTTCTTTTATTGGTCGGATGAAATATGCTAATTTTTTGAGATAGGAAATTTGGGTTTTCATGAGCTGTATGCCAAAATCATCAATAAGAAAAACAATAAAAGGCTTGAACTACTTCAGTTGTGTGTAATGAATCTAAAATATATGAAAGTCTAATGTTTATCAGTACATTACAGAAAATAATGAACTTTATCACAATATGCTAATTTTTTGAGAAGATCCTGTAGACCTGTAAAAGGCACAATTACTGGTAACTGCATTAGAATGAGCATCCTCTTCCACAAAGGAACTCTGCACTTAAAGGGACACTTGAGCCGAACCAAAAAAAATATTTTTACTCACCTGGGGCTTCTACCAACCCCCTGCACCTATACCATGCCCTCGCAGTCCCTCTCGAATCCTCCTGTCCCCCACTGCCAGTTACTTTCGATTCACCGACAGGCCAGGCAACGCGTAGTCGTCTTCTTTGCGTTCCTGTCCACTATATTACTATTGCAGACGGGACCATGAAGAGACGCGTGGCCAGGCCTGTGCAGGCGCAGTGAACCTGTCGGTTGAAACTAGCTAGTGCGGGAGACAGGAGCATCCGAGAGTGACTGAGGGCATGGGATGGCTGCAGGGGGCTGATAGAAGCCCCAGGCGAGTAAAAATGATTTATGTGGGGGGTTAGGCTTAAGAATCCCTTTAAGCCCCAAGTTTCACTCGTACTGAATGTGAATCCCACCAGGGACACAACTCCAATACTTTGAAAAACACTTCATACAAAACTTGTAGTACTCTGTATCAGACTGAAAGCTAAAGGATAGTTCAACATATATGTCCTCTTATTTGGGCAACACATAAACAAAGAAAAAGCCATCCATATAGCAGTAATTAATACTAATGACCAAGAAACGTCCATAAGTATAGACAATTTTATTAGGGACAAACCTTAAAAACAATTATTAAAACATATCAAGGGGTGTGGCAAAGTGTCAAAAGATATTTGACAAATACAATAATAGTCATGTACAACACATTGAGTATAATGGTCAGAACAATGGGTACAGTGGTGTTACTCACGAATGTATTAATTATACACAGTGTACTTTATAAAGAACTCACTGACCTAACTTCCTATCAACAATCCAGTCTAATCAAAAAAAGCTGAATATGGCTCCCATTGATGCGAACAAGGAAGTAAAGTGAATAGAGCTTACCACCAGAGAACCCGTAATGTGAAGAGTCAGCCAACACCCCTCAGACCGTCTCACATGTATCGCAGACCCCCTCTGCTTCCTCGGAGATGAAATGTACGGGTACAGGGAGCCCCTTTTATAGTTCTAATACGGCGTACAATAACGCCGTATACCGCCGCATCTACTTCCTGGAAGGCGTGGCCACGCCCCACGATGTCATCGCGCTGTGCGTTCCATGTGACGCACTCGCGCGGTGACATACCCGGTACTAAGTGACTAAGCAGTGGGCAGAAGTGTACTTTGCCCATACTACGGGCTGGATAGTAAAGAAAGTATACAAACAGTTAATTTAATAATGCAAAAAGACAAACTGGATTTTGTCCTTTTATATCCAGTTTGTCTTTTTGCATTATTAAATTAACTTTGTTTGTATACTTTCTTTACTATCCAGCCCGTAGTATGGGCAAAGTACACTTCCGCCCACTGCTTAGTCACTTAGTACCGGGTATGTCACCGCGCGAGTGCGTCACATGGAACGCACAGCGCGATGACATCGTGGGGCGTGGCCACGCCTTCCAGGAAGTAGATGCGGCGGTATACGGCGTTATTGTACGCCGTATTAGAACTATAAAAGGGGCTCCCTGTACCCGTACATTTCATCTCCGAGGAAGCAGAGGGGGTCTGCGATACATGTGAGACGGTCTGAGGGGTGTTGGCTGACTCTTCACATTACGGGTTCTCTGGTGGTAAGCTCTATTCACTTTACTTCCTTGTTCGCATCAATGGGAGCCATATTCAGCTTTTTTTGATTAGACTGGATTGTTGATAGGAAGTTAGGTCAGTGAGTTCTTTATAAACTACACTGTGTATAATTAATACATTCGTGAGTAACACCACTGTACCCATTGTTCTGACCATTATACTCAATGTGTTGTACATGACTATTATTGTATTTGTCAAATATCTTTTGACACTTTGCCACACCCCTTGATATGTTTTAATAATTGTTTTTTAAGGTTTGTCCCTAATAAAATGGTCTATACTTTTGGACGTTTCTTGGTCATTAGTATTAATTACTGCTATATGGATGGCTTTTTCTTTGTTTATGTGGTACTTTATTTAAATCATCCATGGCGTTATCTGGCATTATTGCTTGGCTCATTTTCTTTGTTTGGTTGTCAGTTAATGGAATCTCTTATTTGGGCAAATCACAAAATATGAGGAGATGGTAGGAGGCACCCAAAACAAAAGTATATAAAGAACATACTGCTATCAGAAAGATTGAAAGTAAGTAGATACTACTTTAATGAACAGTTCTCGCGTATAGTTTTATTTAAAAAAAAAAAAAGTCGTGCAATTGTAGGACTTAGAATTGTACAATAAAGTTAAGATTTGTTTTTCACAAATATATGTGAGGACTGCTTATTCAGGTAACATCTCCTTACTTCCAATCTTTCTAAGGGCCCTTTTCCACCTGCAGTCGCTAGCGTTCACGCTGAACACTAGCGATTGCTGAATCGCAAAACCGGCGATTCCCCGACGTTTTGCGGCCGCGATTTTGCTATGCTATGCACTGCATAGCAAAATCGCGGCAAATATCGCTCCGCCTCGCGTTCGGGTAAAAAACAAATCGCGGTAGTGGAAATGACCTACCGCGATTCCTATGTTAAAAAGCAAACCGTAGCGATTGTAAAATCGCTAGCGGTTTGCGACTTTGCGATTCAGCCAGCGCAAACGCGCTGGTGGAAAAGGGCCCTTATAGTCGTACGGAAAACGAGAATTGCAGCATGATCAGTCTACAAGCGCAACATGCAGTGCATTTTGATACAAATCGCAACACTGCAGTGAGAATGCTTCCATAGACATTGCGCTAGCGCTTTCTGGCAATTGGCAAATATTGTGCAAAATCACCCTCAATGTGAACCACTTGCTCATCTACAGTGTGTGATGGCTGTATACACACAAAAAAAATTAGTTATTGTAATATTGTATTAAGTTCAGGTTTTTATTATTATTGCCTACTTCTTTATCATTGCAGTTCTGGGACTCTGCATTAGGTGAATACCCTATAAAATGCAGCCAGAACATGCATCCAGGAAATGCAGACTGTTTACATTTGCATGTTTTATAGAATGCTTTTCATTTGTGAATCTGTTGTGGTTGCTTTTCTGAGGCTCAGATTGTAAAGACAGAGGTCTAGACTCATTTGTGTTGTATAAAGCCTTTTTTTTTCTTTGAGAGATTAAGGACTGTTTCTGATCTTAAATGTCACCTAAAAATACTTTTTTACAAATTTGACTTGGATGACATTATGATTAGGCCATGAAAAGAAGACTCCTGCTGCATGGTAATAAGTTTTTTATCCTTTTAAATAGATCATAAATTTATATGTTCAGATTTAAAATTTATACCCGGGGACTTCAATATCACACAATTCATGCTCAGATGTCATTGAACATGTAATTGTTTCCACATTTCGCATTATTCTGTACTTGAGGATTGTACTATAAATCTTGTGTGACTCTGCCAGTTATTTGGGTATGTTGCTAACACTGATTTATGTTGCCTCATGTTACTTTAATTTGAACATACAATTTCCAAAGCAGCCACTTTGTGCATCTGGCACCAGGGCTGCTCCAGCATTTCAGTGCGAGATCTTTGCTGTTTTCAATTACCCAGCCAGTGCTTTAGAGGTTATTTGTCTTTCCAGCTCCTCCAGCTTCCGAACGATTCCTTTCCTGTTCCTGTCACAAGAAGTGGCGCTAACAGTCTTCATGCTAAATGTGGTTTTTGTTTATTGATTGAATCAGGTTGGATCAAATGGGCATAGTTGTCACAAATGCAGTTTTCAGAGGGTGTGTGAAAAATAGGGTATTTTATTAAAGATTTCTTGGGTACAAGAAACAGAACTTGTGAATTTCATACAGTAATGTATACATAATGCAGTTTATTCAAACCGTAAGATTCGTATGAATATTCATTATACAGCTGTAACCATTTTATTTGCTTTGTGTCTCTACTAGAGGTGGTCATTGAGGTTTGGTATTGGGACAATTACAATCGACTGGAAGTGTAATTGATTTGTCCAGATTGCAAGCTTCGTACAATCTGTGGGAACTATTATTTGTATCTCGTTGACCATCTCTAGTCCCTACAACAGCACATTTTGAGTGGCTCCACCCAGCTACATTCATACAGAAAGGAAGACACTCCCACTTACAAAACAGCAGCCAATGCATTGCCTGGCAGCTTTCTTTCTGCTTACACCAATCTCTTGGGACTTCACCTCCTTTTTTTTTTTTTTTTTTTTTTTTTTTTTTATGCTGTGGTTCTTACAAACACTGGAAGTTCAAGGATCTAAGGTTGGCTACATGTTATCCTTTTTACTATTGATTTTAAATGAATCATTTGGATTATGTAATAATTACATTGTCAAATAGTTTGGTTGGAAAAAAAAAAAGACATTTCTCCATCAAGTTCAACCAGAATTATTTTGTTTGAAATGGATGCAGTGCATTACCGTGCCGCACTCCGTTGTACCACAACACACCTGAACGCCACATAGGTGGTGGATTGCAGTGCTGTAAGCCACGTTAGAAAGTGACCATTAAACCACAACACACCACTGTGACTGTGGCCTAAGGGCTGGGTCACATGGACGTCTGGCAAGCTTTTGTTAAACGTCAGCATTTTTTAACGCTAGCTTTTGAAAGCTTTTGCGAAGCCTTCAAAGCTAGCGGTTCGGGTCCCTACACTGCTTTTTCGGTCACCGCCTCTGAAAGCAACATGTTGGTTTCGAGACAAGACGCAAAGCCGGGATCTACCGTCTTGCTTCCATGAAAGTCTGTAAAAGCTTGTCCCCGATCCTGAAAAACATTGCTTCCAAAACGCGCAAAAGTGTCCATGTGAACCAGCCCTTAAGGTCATTACACTAGCAATTTCTAGTCCACTGCTGTTTGGTTTGTGGGTGCATTAATGTGTTAGCTCTGCCCATCAGTGGTGAAGCTATTTCTCAAGGTGTACTGCTTCTGGAACTTCAGAGAATTTAAAGGTAAGAGCAACAGTTTTAGCTTTTTTGCCTCATGTAATCATTCCTTATTACACCTTTATTCCGGGCCATCAGATGAGATTTTTAATTTGGTGGATTTCAATAAATTAGAATAGATACCAGGTAGACAAGCACCCAACAGGGACAGACTTGTGCTTAAGTGGAAAGACTCAATAGCTCAAATGAGTCAAACGAAATCCAATGCGAAGAATCCACAGCACCACGTCAGTAATGTATAGCTCTTTTATTGCAAGCACTCTGCATTTATTATCCCTATGTAGATCATATTGGCACTTCAGCAAGCACAGTTTATGGCAGAATAGAGGCTCTTACTTACAGAGACATGCTACTATTTTGGAAGTAAAGTTGTATTTTTGTTGTTTGGGGTATTTTTTGTGTTCGGTCAATTGCAAGCCCTTTCGTTCTGAAATAAGTCATACACCCTTGTTACATACATTAAAAAAAATGCTGAATCCCTAAGGCAATATTTATTGATTTATTTATTTTTATGCTTTTTTTTTTTTTTTTTTGTATTTTTTTTCAGTTTTTTTTGTTTTTTGTTTTTGTGATTGTTTGGTAACTGGGGTGGGGAGGAGGTGGCTTTGGAAGGGATTAGTTGTATTTTTTTTTTTTTTTTTAAAGAGGAGCTGTCAGCCATACTATCTCAGGGAAAAAAAAACAACAAATATATAAGTAGATAAATACTTGCTCTACTTACATAACATATGTAATGAACTGTCCACGTTATGATTCCTGTGAATTTTATAAAGGAAAAGTAGAGAATCCTATTCTAGACAGTTTCCATAATATTTACTGTGGCTATTTTGAAGCCAGAGGAACAGAGGTGTGGGAGGGGAAAAGAGCAAGGAAAGAGGCTTCAGCCAATCAGGCTGCATTAGTAGAGTCTGAGGGGAAGTAGGGTAGCAAAAAAAGACAACCCAGCATGCCCTGCAACTTCTCTTTTGTGTACCAAATTTTCTGTGTATCAAATAAGTCATGTAAACTGGGGAATAATTTATCAACAAGAAAAGTAATAGTGATTTTAACTTTTGGATTGCCTGATTAGCATCCTTATTACTTGTTTACCAGATAAAAATAAATAATTAATTTTTGATTTTATGCCCGACAGTTACTCTTTAAAGAGAACCCGAGGTGTGTTTAAAGAATGTTATCTGCATACAGAGGCTGGATCTGCCTATACAGCCCAGCCTCTGTTGCTATCGCAAACCCCACTAAGGTCCCTCTGCACTCTGCAATCCCTCATAAATCACAGCCGTGCTGTGAGGCTGTGTTTACATCTGTAGTGTCAGTCTCAGCTGCTCCCCCGCCTCCTGCAGAGCTCCGGTCCCTGCCTCCCCTCCCTTCCCTCCAATCAGCAGGGAGGGAAGGGATGCAGGCGAGGACTGGAGTTCTGCAGGAGGCGGGGAGAGCAGCAGACTGACACTATAGAGTTAAACACAGCCAGCTCTGACAAGCTGTTTGTCAGCAGCGTGGCTGTGATTTATGAGGGATTGCAGAGTGCAGGGGGACCTTAGGGGGGTTTGGGGTAGCAACAGAGGCTGGGCTGTATAGGCAGATCCAGCCTCTGTATGCAGATAATATTCTTCAAACCCACCTCGGGTTCTCTTTAAATAAAAAATATGTGATGTGTGTAATTTGATTTTTCGCCACTAGATGGCACTATCAATCCTACTCTAGTTAACCAAACTGGTCGTCTGCGGGTTACCATGGAAACGGCCGCTCGATCGAGCGGCCTTTCCATGTCAGTTCATGGAGGGTGTCTCTGTGAACAGCCGGAGAGCCGCCGATAGCGGCTCGCCAGCAAAATGTAAACAGGCGGGGAAGAAATCCCCGCTGTTTACATCATACGGCGGTGCTGCGCAGCAGCGCCGTAAGTCAGATCGGCGATCCCCGGCCTCTGATTGGCCGGGGATCGCCGGCATATGATAGGCTGAAGCCTATCCCACAATGCGCAGGACGGATATCCGTCCTGCGCAGCCCAGCAAGGGAGAGGGAGGTAAGGGGAGGGAGGGAGCGCACAAAACGCTGCGGAGGGGGGGCTTTGAGGAGCCCCCCCCCCCCCCCCGCTACCCACTAGACCCCCCCAGCAGGACATCCCCCTGGTGGGGAAAAAAGGGGGGTAGTCTGATTGCACTGCTGATCGGTGCTGCGGGCTGTAGAGCCCACGCAGCACCGATCAGTGAAAATTCCCCTGGTCGGCAAGTGGTTAATAGGAAGTGTTTAACTTTTTTTTTTTACTTTCATTTTGTTACATTATTATGAATGGAAATGTACCACAAGAAAACCAGCAACAGGCAATACAATTGCTAGTACATGCAGAGTGGGATAATATTCAAGGATGTCTGGGGGACCAGATCGGATATACACACCACGTTAGAGATGCGTGCTCTGAACATAGGAGTAACACATTCATATGAATATCCTTAAAAGAAGCAGTTCAGCACTTGCAACTGACATGTCATGAAAAAGCCTTAGGCCCGGTTCACATTAGCGTTCCAGGTCCGGCTTCCCCGGACCCGGAACGCTCCGTACACAGCGGATGGTGAATGGATACATTGTTAATCAATGTATCCATTCACACTCGTGCGCCATCCGGATCCAATCCGGGAACGCAGCTCCGGGACGGTCTGGCTTTTTTTTCCAACATGCGCTATTTTTCAGTCCGTCCCAGTGCGGCTGCAGACCCGGGCCGGATCCTGACCCGAACATGCGGCCCATGCTGTGCAATGAGAAACGGATGTTTCTCATCACACTGGCAATAGGACCGGATGCTTCCAGCTCCTATGCCACTTGGGGGGCCCGGACTACACGCCGGTATCCCCCATGCTTGCGGTGCCTTTCTGGCACTGCAAAGTATCTAGTTCCGGCTACTTTATTGTAGCCGGAACTGATACATTCCGGATCCGCAACTTGTGCCGCCTTGTGGCCACTGCAGAGACCCGTACGGTCTCTTTGCGGGACCCGGACCCCCGGACACTTGCGAACTCGAACCGCAAGTGTGAATGGGGCCTTAATGGATCCGGCTTACATGTCACAACATACTGCATGCATAATCATTAACTCACAGATCCTACCCAGTCTTGTATAGCTTTGGGGTGAAGTGGGAGCGGTGGTATGCCTGACAATCGTTTTGGTCGATTCAGCCTCCTCAGAGGCTCTGTGTGCGCCGTGGCAGCGAGATGTGCGTGACTCATGATGTAAGATTTCCTTTATTTAAATGTCTACTTTAGACGCAGCGGCATGCACGAAACTTCTGGGGAC
The DNA here is from genome assembly GCF_040937935.1 of Hyperolius riggenbachi. Taxonomy (NCBI): domain Eukaryota; kingdom Metazoa; phylum Chordata; class Amphibia; order Anura; family Hyperoliidae; genus Hyperolius; species Hyperolius riggenbachi. The sequence goes on along the minus strand of NC_090647.1, from coordinate 186,066,092 downwards.
GCTCTATCAAGCAAAACGATCGTCTGATTCTGTGTATTTCCCCGCTGAACAGGGAAACACTGCCTATCTTTGTAGTTTCTTGCCGTCCAAATCACACTTTGGTGCTGATTTCTGCAGCATGCAGCCAAATCCCTTAGCCGTGCATGGCTTGGCTAGCGACTTTGCTGGGAGCCGCAGGTGAATTGGAAAGGGCCGTGGCTCCTAGTGGAAATAGTTCCTAAAAGGAAATAAATATTGCAGCCTCCACATACCTCTCAGTTCAGGTGTCCTTTAAGGTTGAGCACCATATGCCCTAATTCAATACTGCACCAAAATGTTTAATTTCTTTGTGAAAATACAGTGCAGCGTTTAATTTATTGGTGTGTTTCAGGCTGCAGTTCATGGAGCACATTTTAAAGGGCAGGACTTGAAGTTAGCTTGGCATAAACCAGTACCTAATGCCTGCACCACAGAAGATGACGATGCGGAGCAAGAGGAGGAGGAGGTGAGGGTGCATCCATTACATATGTCTTTCTGTAGAATTACAGGTCACTGGCAGAGGTTTTTTCCTTTAAAGCAAGAGGAGTTCTCGCTTTAAACATTTTTTTTGTTGGTATCAACATCCTTAAAGTATGTATAAGTACTCCCCAATATTTCCAAATTATGCAGGTGAGAGCCTCTCTTTTAGTCATTGTTTTGTACTGGTTCATTGCAGGATCTTTCCTAACATGCAGAAATTTTGCATCTACTTTGCCTAACTGTCAAATCTACACAGTACTGTCTAAGTGAGTGAGATCAGTGCATGTCCCAACCTTGGCAAGAAATGGTGCTAGAAAACTGGAGAAAAAACCTCCTTTGGTTAAAGAGACACTGAAGCGAAAATAAAAATTATGATATAATGAATTGGTTGTGTAGTATGGATAATTACTAGAACATTAAAAGCAAAGAAAATATTCTTATATTTTATTTTCAGTTATATAGTGTTTTTTTTTTTTATAATATTGCATAATTCTCTAATATTTGCAGTTTATTCGCTACTCGGCATTCTAAATGATTTTACAGAGCAGCCCAGCAAACTTTTGACCTGTCCTCTGGCAGAGAAAAAGAAAATGGAGTGACTGACAGTTGAGATAACAAGCTTCAAAAGAGGCGCTCTCTGGACAATGAAAGTAGTGAAGCTCAATGGCTGTTTTGCATAGATAACTGGAGTTTCTCTTAACTCTTCCTGTACTGGAAACAATATTAGACTCATGTCTCTGCTCCTGATGTTTTATTTCTTAGCTGTACTACACATACAAATCATTATCATAATTTTTTTTTATTTATTTTATTCTTGCTTTAGTGTCTCTTTAACCAGATAAAGTTGCTCCCCACAGGCTTCCTTGTTCATTTGTGTTATATGCATCCAGATCTTTAAAGAACAAGCAACACCCATGCTAACCTAGAAATAAAAAACACATATATAAGTAGATAAATGCTAGTTCTACTTACATTAACAGATGTACTGTGCTATCCACGTAATGATTCCTGTGAATTTTATAAAATAAACGCAGAAAATCCTATTCTAGGCAGTGGCTATCTTGCTAAGCTAATACTGACATCATATCCTCCCTGACTCTTGTCCCCCCCTCCCCCCTTTTCTCTTGCTCATTGTGTATTCAATAGCTGCCCTCCTCCCAGAGTCTTCAGACACTTCCGCTGAGGTGTATACTAGGAACTGCACTCTGTCACCTCAGCCTTGCTTGTAAACACAATTGAGCTCAGGGGATCAGGTTTCAGATAGGCTAGGCAGGGAAATAAATGGAAGAGGAGGAATACAGGATCTTCTCAAAAAATTTGCATATTGTGATAAAGTTCATTATTTTTTGTAATGTACTGATAAACATTAGACTTTCATATATTTTAAATTCAAATACACACAACTGAAGTAGTTCAATCCTTTTATTGTTTTAATATTGATGATTTTGGCATACAGCTCATGAAAACCCAAAATTCCTATCTCAAAAAATTAGCATATTTCATCCGACCAATAAAAGAAAAGTGTTTTTAAAACAAAGTCAACCTTCAAATAATTATGTTCAGTTATGCACTCAATACTTGGTCGGGAATCCTTTTGCAGAAATGACTGCTTCGATGCGGCGTGGCATGGAGGCAATCAGCCTGTGGCACTGCTCAGGTGTTATGGAGGCCCAGGATGCTTCACTAGCAGCCTTAAGCTCATCCAGAGTGTTGGGTCTTGCGTCTCTCAACTTTCTCTTCACAATATCCCACAGATTCTCTATGGGGGAGAGTTGGCAGGCCAATTGAGCACAGTAATACCATGGTCAGTAAACCATTTACTAGTGGTTTTGGCACTGTGAGCAGGTGCCAGGTCGTGCTGAAAAATGAAATCTTCATCTCCATAAAGCTTTTCAGCAGATGGAAGCATGAACCCACTTTTGAACCAGAAACAGCGGCAGAAGCGCCTGACCTGGGCATGTCATTCGGAAATCAAGGTGCCATAGTCTGGATGAAGACTGGGGAGAGGGTAATGCCAAAATGCCTGAAGTCCAGTGTCAAGTACCCACAGTCAGTGATGGTCTGGGGTGCCATGTCAGCTGCTGGTGTTGGTCCACTGTGTTTTATCAAGGGCAGGGTCAATGCAGCTAGCTATCAGGAGATTTTGGAGCACTTCATGCTTCCATCTGCTGAAAAGCTTTATGGAGATGATTTCATTTTTCAGAATGACCTGGCACCTGCTCACAGTGCCAAAACCACTAGTAAATGGTTTACTGACCATGGTATTACTGTGCTCAATTGGCCTGCCAACTCTCCTGACCTGAACCCCATAGAGAATCTGTGGGATATTGTGAAGAGAAAGTTGAGACGCAAGACCCAACACTCTGGATGAGCTTAAGGCCACTATCGAAGCATCCTGGGCCTCCATAACACCTGATCAGTGCCACAGGCTAATTGCCTCCATGCCACGCCGCATCGAAGCAGTCATTTCTGCAAAAGGATTCCCGACCAAGTATTGAGTGCATAACTGAACATAATTATTTGAAGGTTGACTTTTTGTTTTAAAAACACTTTTCTTTTATTGGTCGGATGAAATATGCTAAGTTTTTGAAATAGGAATTTTGGGTTTTCATGAGCTGTATGCCAAAATCATCAATATTAAAACAATAAAAGGCTTGAACTACTTCAGTTGTGTGTATTTGAATTTAAAATATATGAAAGTCTGTTTATCAGTACATTACAAAAAATAATGAACTTCATCACAATATGCTAATTTTTTTAGAAGATCCTGTATATTATAGATAAAAAGAACCACCAGCATTCAACTGTTTGGCACTGACTACTAAAGAGCCAGTGCTCCTTAATTATGTGATAACTCCAAATCATAACAGCAGAAAAAGTTTTGCAAGTTTTGAATGCAGGATTAGCATCTTTATCACTTAAAGATAATCTGTACTCTAATATTCTTACACTAAAAAGCATACCATTCTACTCCTTATTTTCTCCTGTGCCCCTCTGTGCTGTTTCTGCTACTCTCTGCTGCAATCCTGGCTTGTAATTAACAGTTTTAGGCAGTGTTTACAAACTAACTAACCAGCTTGTGATAGGCTCACATAAACAGAGTGTGTGAGTCATACAGAGTGTGGAGGGGGCCTGCAGAGGGTGTGTATCACTTCTATCCAATCACAAGCAACCCTGTACATTCCACACATTCAAGCCTTAGCCCGACAGACTAGACAGAGGAAAGGAGAGAAGATTTATTACAGATACAGTGCAATTAGGAAAGGCTGCAGTAAGGCAGAGCACATTAGAACAGGCATAGGAACTTATAGGATAGAAGAACTAAGGCTGAAAAATTTGTTACAGAGTCTGTTTAAGACACTCAGACCAGTTGCTGTTGAAATTTGATTTTTATGGTGACAATACCGCTTTAAAGGACTCCAGAGGCGAACATCTTTACTTACCTGGGACATCTTACCTGGACTGGAGGGTGAGGGACTGAAATTACTTCTAGGGACTGAAAGAAGCCCCAGGTAAGTAAAGATCAATTAACCTGTCCGCCTCAGGAGTCCTTTAACCTCCCTGGCGGTCTATTAAGATCGCCAAGGCGGCTGCGGGAGTTTTTTTTTTAAATTAAATAAACTGTTTCATGCAGCCAACTGAAAGTTGGCTGCATGAAAGCCCACTAGAGGGCGCTCCGGAGGCGTTCTTCCGATCGCCTCCGGCGCCCAGAATAAACAAGGAAGGCCGCAATGAGCAGCCTTCCTTGTTTTGCTTACATCGTCGCCATAGCGACGAGCGGAGTGACGTCATGGACGTCAGCCGACGTCCTGACGTCAGCCGCCTCCGATCCAGCCCTTAGCGCTGGCCGGAACTTTTGTTCCGGCTGCGCAGGGCTCGGGCGGCTGGGGGGACCCTCTTTCGCCGCTGCTCCTCCGCCGCAGAGCGGCGGCGATCAGGCAGCACACGCGGCTGGCAAAGTGCCGGCTGCGTGTGCTGCTTTTTATTTCGCTCAAATCGGCCCAGCAGGGCCTGAGCGGCGACCTCCGGCGGTGATGGACGTGTATAGTCGTCCATACCGCTGAGGAGGTTAACAAACCTTTTGATACACCTGCTAGGTATTTAGTTGAGTTTGCCTCAATCAGCCACCTCAGCTGAGCTCTGTGTAGTGTGATTAGATAACTTTAGACAAACTATTAAGCAGGTGAGAAATAGTTAATAGCTTAATGGTTTTCTCTTGTGCTATAACATAACATTATCTTTCCAGTTCCAAGAAGAAACTGCTGTGGATGATACTCTTCTGCAGGAGGATGATGATGAAGAGGAAGAAGACAATGAATCTCGTTCTTGGAGAAGATAATTCAGTTCACCTATAACTCAGCTGTAAATGCTAATTCTGACATTGAGATCACCTAAGGCGCTTTTCCATAGGGTGTTTTCCCGCATGTTTGTGTGAAAATATATAATGGACACTTTGTTTAAAATGTTCACCTAAGACTTGGGAGCCTTCTGTTGTCACATTTCAGTTAATAACCGCACAATGCATCAGAATACTCATATGCAACCTTTTGTTCGCACAATTTTGCGGTTGTACATTTTTTAATTTCATTTCTAATTTAAGAAACTTGTCAAACGCAAGTTAAGTTTGTTTTCCAGATAGCAGAATTTGGTTTGAGATCTGTGAATGTGTTGAAACATGTAGGTAAATGAGAAATGTAATTCTCAGCTGTTACACATGCATAATACAGTGTGTTGTGTGTAGGGCTTTACTATGTAGTAGCCTTTCAGTTCAGTTCTTTTTTGTGTATGTATTTTACATATGGATTTTAATAACATTGTACATCTGCTTTGCATATGCTTTTGCAACTTTAGTATGTTAAAAAGGAAAATAAATGGAATGGCCCAAAAAGAACAAGACAAAATAATGAAAATCATATAATTTGGTAAATCAAATTTAAAAAAAAAAAAGAGAAAAAAAGAGAAAAATTTTAAAAAAAAAGAAAAGAAAAAAAAGCCATTCTGGTGATTGCCTCATCATATGCCATAGAACTGTAGAACTGTTTTTGTTGTGAAGTTATATTAAACCTCTAACATAACATACACAAGATTCTTTTCTATGGAAAATGCATTGTCTTTAAATGGTGACCATGAAATGCTCTTGATTGCATGAAAGCTGGCACAGGTGGACATTGAAGTCGCAAGCCAACCGACTTCACTGGAGCTGGTGAGTCATTTATTCATTCATTTCATTACCTGTTGAAATGTTGTACTTTGCTTACATTTACAGAGCTTTGTCGAGAAATCGGGTTTTAAGGCTTGTTCATATTGTACACATTGCCAAGTAGTGCAGATGGGTTGAAGTTGCGCACAATCTGCTGCTGGTTGTTGTGTGACGCAATCCCATATGTTTGCTGGCCTTTTTCTTAGCTTGACATCCTGGTGTGAATAAGTACAGACGACTTTGGGAAACTCTAGCCAGCAGCAATTTGAAGATATTCTCCTGGCAATGCTTATACTGTGAATAAATCTTAAGTCCTTGTAAATAGAGGGAGAATGGGCATGAATTACTGCAATATATTGGGACATCCAGTGCCTGTAGGGTAAGTTCATTTTAGATTACAGCAAGGATTGCCAAAAGGTTAGTGAGTTAGTTCGTACTATTTAGAGCTACAATATTACTAGGGTGTATTAAAGGATTTCCGTTTCCTGTGTGGCTGAGAGTTTGTCCCACAATTAATTTTGTAACCTTTTGGCAAACCCATTATGTCTTGTTTTGACCCAGAGCAGGGTTGTGATAATTTTTTTAAACAATCTAGCCCAGATTTGGTGGATCACTTATATTCTCTAATGTTCTTTAACCTTAATCAGCCCCCAATAAGTATGTTTTAATTTTATGATTATTTTTAATTTTAATGTTTTTAACCTTTTAAAAAATCAATTTATTTACTGATTTATAACTTATAATGTAGCAATGCTGTACGCTAGGTGTTTTTTTGTTTGTTTGTTATTGGTGCTACCAACAGAATGCAGAGCTTTGTACCACTGATGGTACAAATGACGCAAATGACGTATGATCATAAAAAAACTGCAAACTTTGCTATAGAAAAAAAAAATCTCACTTGTTTAAAGGGAACCTTAACTCTGAGATGAAAAAAAGTTTCACTTACCTGGGGCTTTCCCAAGGTCCCTGCAGCCGTCCTGTGCCCTCGCACCTCCTTAATTGTCCTCCGGTCCCCCGCTGCAGCTTAGTTTCGTTTTCGGCTGACTGCCAGTCGGCTCCCAGCAACGCGTCCTCTTCTTCGCCTTCACCACTGTGAAGTGCATCATGCAGGCGTGCTTCGCCTGCACATGACGTGCTTCACAGCGGGGAAGGCAAAGAAATGGACGCGTTGCTGGGAGCCAACTGGCAGTCAGCCGAAAACGAAACTAAGCTGCAGCGGGGGACTGGAGGACAATTGAGGAGCTGCGAGGGCACAGGACGGCTGCAGGGAGCTTGGGAAAGCCCCAGGTAAGTGAAACTTTTTTTCATCTCCGAGTTAAGGTTCCTTTTAAGTTGGCAAGTGTTAACAGTGCATTATAAACAATAATCTCGAACCTATAGCTTGTTCCAGTCCAAATTAAACAATTTTATTAATACTTAGTGTGCGTGTGTGTGAAGAATTTTTTTACAAATGGTTTGAGATGGGTGGCTGTAAAAGGGTCTCTGCCAGCAGCGGTGGGCTCGCAGAGGATCTGGGATGCCTTTGGAGCATCCATAGGCTTCCCACTCCTTGGGTAAGTATCTAACTTCTCACAGATTTGCTTTAATCATCAATTTAGGGGAATTAGTTTTAGCAATATTAAAGGAAACATGAGGCCCCCCCCCCGCAAAAAAAAAGAATGAATGGATCTTTACATACCTGTGGCTTCTTCCAGCCCCTAGAAGTCTCTGTGTCCCTTGCCACAGTTCCCCTATCACCCAGTCTTCTGCTTTCTACATAGTGACCGGTGACCCGGTCGGGTTGGTGGCTTCTGCTGGTGCACGCATGCACTGGTCGCGCTCCTGTGGCTGGAAGCATTTTGTGCAGGGGACAGCAGAAGATTAGGTGAGAGCAGAACTGCGGCAAAAGGACACAGAGACTTTTAGGGGCTGGGTGAAGCCCCATTTACGTAAAGATACATTATTTCTTTCTTTATTTTTTTGACCCTTATGTATCCTTTAAGAACTTGTTTACGATAGTGGTTAAAAAAAAAAAAGGAATGTTCTTAAAAAGCTTGCAAGTTAAACCACCAGGTGATATTTTGTGTTTTTAATTGAAAAATGTTTTATTTTAAAGAGACACTGAAGCGAAAAAAAAATTATGATATTATGATTTGTATGTGTAGTACAGCTAAGAAATAAAACATTAAGATCAGATACATCAGTCTAATTGTTTCCAGTACAGGAAGAGTTAAGAAACTCCAGTTGTTATCTCTATGCAAAAAAGCTATTAAGCTCTACGACTTTCAAAGTCGTGGAGAGGGCTGTTTTCTTACTTTTATTATCTCAACTGTTATTGAACTATTTACTTTTTCTCTGCCAGAGGAGAGGTCATTCGTTCACAGATTGCTCTGAAAGAATCATTTTGAATGCTGAGTGTTGTGTAATCTGGACATATTATAGAATGATGCAATGTTAGAAAAAACACTATATACCTGAAAATAAAAATGAGAATATTTTCTTTGCTGCTAATCTTCTAGTAATTATTCATAGTACACAACCAATTCATTATATAATTTTTTTTTCGCTTCAGTGTCTCTTTAACAGTAGGCATAATAGAAAAAAAGGAATCTTGACTAGGTTACTTTACTTTTTCCCAATTAAGTGCCTATGATTGTGATACAAAATTACAGCTTATTAAAAGGAACCTGAGGTGAAAGACATATGGAGGCTGCCATATTTATTTCCTTTCAAACAGTCCTGCTGCTCTTTCTAGTCAGTAGTATCTGAATCTCACACTTGAAACAAGCATGCAACTAACCTTGTCATATTTTTGTCAGAAACATCCGATCTGCATGCTTGTTCAGGGTCTACAGCTAACAGCATAAAGGTGCGTACACACCTTGGGTAAAGTTAAGTGTTAGATCGGGACCCAATCCCACTGGTTAACATCGTTGGGACACGCTGCACAGACACAAGTTAGCTGTGTAGCTAATGACATGTTATGTTGCTATGTGGGGGGGGGGGGTGAACGGAGTGGTGCTTACGTCACATGGCGGACGGGGGGAGTGGTTGGAGTTGACCGTGAGCGGATTGGGGGCAAATGTACACATGCCTGACTGTCGGCTTAGGCAGTCATTGGCCGCCTCAGCCAACTTTAATCAAACATGTGTACGAGACTTTAGAGGCAGTGGATCAGCATGGCAGCCAGACAATGTGCTTTGGTGTAAAGGAAATATGTCAGCCTCCATGTGCCTCTCACCTTGGGTTCCCTTTAAACAAATCCCTGGCTATATCAGTTAATTTATCTACTTAATGGAAAACAAAAATTAAAAAGGCTTTTGTTTCTCTTTTAATGTAGAGATGAAGTACATTAAGAGTTTTAGACTATCCGACCTGGTGTTCAGGAGTTTCAGAAAATAGGTAATGTATTCACATATTTGCTTTAAATACTTATGGAGGGGAGGAAGTGGAGTGCTATATGCAGGGTCAAAATAAACTGCCTGTTTTAGGTTTTATTTGATCCTGTTTTTTTCTTTTTTTTAAAAGGGACAAACTAATATTCCCCGTAGCTTGAGTAACCCAGTGCTTTTTCATTGTGCTGTCTTTAAAGGGGTTCTGTGGGGGTTTGGTAAGGATAAAAAACGCCACTTGCGTGGGGCTTCTATCAGCCCCCTGTAGCAGTAAGGGCCCATGCCGTCCTCCTCCGATCCGCCGTTCTTCGGCGCTGGTCCCAGTCTAGCATGGCACGCCGTCCAACTGCGGTTGCGCGGCCGTGCGTACTCCCGCCCACGTCATCAGAAGCTTACTGCGCAGTACAAGAAAACTTCGTACTGCGCCTGTGCAGTAAGCTTCTGATGATGCAAACCGCAGCGCGCATTCGGCGGTGCCAGACGATTAATGCCCAGTGCCAGCGGCAGAGAACTGCAGATCGGAGGAGGACGGTGTGGGACATTACTGCTACAGGGGGCTGATAGAAGCCCCAGGTAAGTGGGTTTTTTTGTCCTTAGCAAACCCCCACAGAACCGCTTTAAATGAGCTAGAGAAATTAGAGAAAACGTAACAGATATTGAGTATGTTTTCACTTAGATTCCAGCTCCACCCAGAGTTTTTTTTTTTTTTAGACTTGAAAATGTAGGAAGTAAACCACTAAGCACAGACTTACAGGCAAAGAAGACAACTTTATGGTAGTGTGGAAGAGGTAGAAGCTCTGAGGGTGTTTGGCCCAATTCACAATGGGTCCACTGCCAGACTATTTCTCGGAGCATACAATAACAAACCTATTATTCTATGTGCTTAGTGCAATGGCACTATTTTAGGAGATTCAATATGGCTCACTTTGTGATAATAAGAGATAATGTAAAGATATGCAAAGTAGAAGCTTTCTAGCAGCAAGAAAGGGGAAATAGTTACTTGTTTCCTGAGAAAATAAAAAATGTACATAGAGAATTCATGTCCACTGTAAGTATAGAGACTACTGTTTGCCCGTTTTTAGTAAATTTGTAAAGAAATATTTTGATCTCTAGTACCTATAGTATGATGAATACTGAATAATACATATTTTTGCTTTAAGTTTACAGGTTGCATATTCGGCTGTGGAATTCCTTCTGCACTTGCCTGGAATTGTTTACATTTCCCAGAGTACTTGATTCACAAAAATTGACACGTTATTTGGGCTTTTGTACACAAACTTAGATTTTGACAGAATTTCAGACTTGTTTACAGTTTCATCAGAATGCTTTAAAATAGTGCTTTTAATTAACCTTAGAAAAAAACCCAGTTTAAGATTAATTATTATTTATTGCATTTATAAAGCGCCAACATATTACGCAGCGCTGATTAATATAGTTTATATTTAAAGAGACTATTTTTGTGTATAATTAGGAAAGATGTTTAGTCCATTTTTGTTTTTGTAAAGACTGTCTATTTTGTCATAAAAATATTTGTTCACGTTAAACTAAGTTTAACTGAGAGGTGATTTAGTAATGTACATACATAAAATTAAGGGCGTAGAAATTGTACTGTGTTCACTTCTTCTATAGTGCAGTGAACAAAAAAAATGTATTTGGGTATTACTGCTTTTCTGCCATAGTTAGTCACTTTCATAGTATAACTGTTAAAAGTTTTAAGCTCCAGATTTACAATTTTAGGCTTTACTAAGTACATAGTAGCAGTAAAATGAAAACCACTTCTGACCTTACAACCTGATATACTGTGCTTAAATAATAAAAAGGGGCTGAAACTTTCCTTTAAGGCAGGGGTCCCCAAACAGTTTGGGTTGAGGGCCGGGTCAACATACTTCAGACCGCTGGTGGGCCGGAGTAAACATAAAATGATGTAGAAGTCTTTGCGGACCAGACAGTGAAGCATACCCAGGTGACAATCTGCAAGCCAATTGGACAGCAGTGTCACCTGATGTGGAATTTGATTGGAAACCAGCAAAATTTCTGCTTTCTGGCTTCCATGTGGATGGGGGGTGCTGCACTGCTATTCCATATGTGGACCACCAATATTTAAAGATGTAGCTGACTGCATTTATAAGCAATACATTTTCTGTGTGGGGGGCCGGTAAGAAAGCCTTAGGGGGCCACATTCGGCCCGCGGGCCTTAGTTTGAGGACCACTGCTTTAAGGTCATGGGATTACTGTTCCATGTTAACGATGTACCTCAGGTAACATTTATTTTAGCAGGTGGAGCAGATTATGGACCTGCCTACAGTGTACAGATAGGGACCACAATGCTCTCCCCAGAAATATTTTCCAGCCGGGTGGCATGAAAAAGTAGCCGGGTGGGACACAATGGGGAAATGCAGGGCAGATGCAACTCTACTTACAGCATAGTAGGAGGACAGCCAGTGGCAGGAGGGCGCTCATCAAAATTAGCCTGGGGGGAGCACCCGGCTGAAAAAAGCCTAGGGAGAACACTGGACCAGAAGGCAGCTGAATGGACACATGACTACTGTTTATGGTACCCAAAAATGTGCTGGCATTTTTATTCTTCAAAAATGTTTGGGCTAGTGAGAAGGGTTAAAATTATTTGGTCTGTACATAGTAGGTATTTAATAATTCATTCCTTAAAGTAATTAACAGGGTAACTCCGTTGTCTAAAATTTAACTGTTAACTTGAATTCAGAAACCTCTACCCTTTACTTCCTATCATAAATTTTAAAGCCATTAACTTACACTACGGTGACGAAGGGTTGACTATTTTATATATGGCAAATATTCAATGAAGAAAAATCTGCAAAGCTAATGGGATCCATACTATAGATATTTTTTTATTATTTAAATATCAGCATCCAGTTCTATTTTTATTTATAGCTATGTAATCTGTCTATTGGGTAATAATTCAAAATTTTAAAATTACCATCTGCGGTTTTAAAGGGAACTAGAGACGCCGGACACAGAAAAAGAAAAAAAGATTTCATACATACCTGGGGCTTCCTCCAGCCCCATAAGCCTGGATCGCTCCCACGCCGCCATCCTCCGCTTCCTGGATCCGCCGGTACCGTGTCCCGTCACTTCCGGCGGACGCGGCCAATTGTCCGCATCACATGGGCTCCCAGCATACCCTTACGCATGCGGCTGCGCAGTATGCAGCCGTACGTGTAATGGTATGCTGGGAGCCCCTGTGATGCGGACAATTGGCCGCGTGCTGACGCCGACTGGCCGAAACTACAGGACCCGGAACTGGCTGATACAGGAAGCGTAGGACGGCGGCGTTTGAGCGATCCTTTAAGACATAAGGTCTACCCTTTACAAGAATTGCTAGACCGATATTGGGAATCTAATCAAAGCTTTCACAGACAGCAAGTTTTCATAGCAGAGAGCACGGTCTTAATCAAATAAATATATGAAGTGTTATTGTAGTCACTTAAAAAGGTTATACATATTTACATAGCCCAATGTTAAAATTGAACAGCCTATTAAGAAATATATTTTCCTTATATCCCGGAGTTATTCTGTGAAAACTATTGTTCACAAGTTCTGTTGTAGCTTCTGATTCTAGCCTACCTCTTCCATAACTTCAGCATGTATGCAACCCCTTTGTGAAGCTGAATTTGATTTCAGATCCCCCAATTTACAGCAACACGTAGAGCTGGTTCACACTTGGGCGCATTTCAGTGCGTTGCTGATCTCCAGCGATTAGCAAAGCGTAGTTGCTAATGTATCCCTATGGGGTCATTCTCATTGCAGCTTTGGGAGTTGTGTAAATCGCAAACCTGCGACGCTTGGGGGGGGAGGGGGGGTTGCAGTGTGTTTCTTGTTATGTTGAATGAGAATCACAATGCAAATTGTGGCAAAATCGCAGTCACGATTTGCATTCGTACTGTGAACTAGCCCTTACACTGGTGAGCAGACAGGACACAAGACTAAAGGAAAGTAGTCGGTGTCCGGTAGTCTCCTAGAGACTTCTGGAGAACATGTATTATGCATTTAGCAGTATTTTGAAATAAAAGTAAAAAACAAATAGGAATTAGGGCTTTATTAACTATTTACTATGGGGGGGGGGTGAAATATTCTTGAAATCTGTTCATACATAAATACATTACTTCACTTGCAAAACATGCGCTATAGCTGGAACAGGCAGTAAGACCACCAATGTTGGTTATTCTGTTTTTTTTGGACACCCTGCGAGTTTGCTATTATTGTGTATAAAACTGTTGTTTTAGGAACATTTTAACCAGTTCGGCCTATCTGGACGAGCTTCCTCGTCCATATAGGCACTGCTGCTGCCGCTGGCTGGTGCACGCGATCGGGTGTGCCCCCGCGCGCGCTCCCGCTGCCCCCCGCTAGCCCCCCGATCAGTGAATGGGAATATAATTCCCATTCACGGATCTAACTTCCCCGCAGAAATACCGACGCTTTCTCTCCAGAGAGAGCGGTATTTCTGCCCCCAGGAAACTTCTCCCCAGCATTTTAGTTCCTGGATGCGAGATCGTTCGCATCCAGAACTTTTTTCACTGTGGCCATCTTGTGGCCAAATAGTAAACTGCTCCCTCCCACACCAAAAATTACCCACATACACTTTTTTTTATAAAAAAAATAAAATAAAAAATACAATTAAAAAAAACAACATAAATAGTTACCCAAGGGTCTGAACTTTTTAAATATGCATGTCAAGAGAATATGTTATTATATATTATTTAAAATTATAAGCTTATAAATAGTGATGGACACAAATTGAAAAAATGCACCTTTATTTCTAAATGAAATATCGGCACCATAAATTGTGATAGGGACAGCGTTTAAACGGTGTAATAACCGAGACAGATGGGCAAATAAAATGAGTTTTAATTACGGTAGCGTATATTAATTTCAAACTATAATGGCCAAAAACTGAGAAATAATGAATTTTTTTCATTTCTTTCTTAATCTTCCTGTTAAAATAGATTTAGAAAAAAATAATTCTTAGCAAAATGTACTACCCAAAGAAAGCCTAATTAGTGGCGGAAAAAACAAGATATAGATCAATTCATTGTGATAAGTAGCAATAAAGTTATATGCGAATGAATGGGAGGTGAACGTTGCTCGGATGCATGAGATTTTCGGACTGCGGTGCTGAACCGGTTAATACAGGTTGTTTTTTGATACTGAAAAAAGCTCAAATTTTAATATTAAAAAGTAAAGCTCTGATTTCCTGTGTATTGCAGAGGCTGGACTATATCTAGTCTGTTAACTGCTTGCCGATCGGCGTAAAGTCCTTGGGGCTCACAGTGCAGGAGATTGCACGCAGGCCTATGACATACGATCGCCATGATTGGCCGGCTGCAGGGAGGGAGGGAGCTAAAAGTACTAATAAAATAAACTATATCTATTAAAAATAAGACAAATATTTAAAATAAATAAATAAACACTGGGGGAGTGATCAGACCCCACCAACAGAGAGCTCTGTTGGTGGGGAGAAAAGGGGGGGGGGATCACTTGTGTGCTGTGTTGTGTGGCCCTGCAGCTTGGCCTTAAAGCTGCAGTGGCCTATTTAAAAAAATGGCCTGGTTACTAGGGGGGTTAACACCGCGGTCCTCAAGAGGTTAAACATGAGGGACGTGTTTTTCATGTCACCTCCCAGTTCGAAGTTCCTGTTTGTACAAGAACATGGTAAATGCAAACAGTTTTCCTGTGTTGTTGCAAAGACCCATTAACCTGCCTGGCGTTCTATTAAGATCGCCAGGCAGGCTGCGGGAGGGTTTTTTTTTAATAAAAAAAAAACTATTTCATGCAGCCAACTGAAAGTTGGCTGCATGAAAGCCCACTAGAGGGCGCTCCGGAGGCGATCTTTCGATCGCCTCCGGCGCCCAGAATAAACAAGGAAGGCCGCAATGAGCGGCCTTCCTTGTTTTGCTTATATCGTCGCCATAGCGACGAGCGGAGTGACGTCATCGACGTCAGCCGACGTCGTGACGTCAGCCGCCTCCGATCCAGCCCTTAGCGCTGGCCGGAACTTTTTGTTCCGGCTGCGCAGGGCTCAGGCGGCTAGGGGGGCCCTCTTTCGCCGCTGCTCGCGGCGAATCGCCGCAGAGCGGCGGCGATCAGGCAGCACACGCGGCTGGCAAAGTGCCGGCTGCGTGTGCTGCTCTTTATTTCAGCCAAATCGGCCCAGCAGGGCCTGAGCGGCAGCCTCCGGCGGTACTGGACGAGCTGAGCTCGTCCAGACCGCCCAGCAGGTTAATTTGTACTGAATGGGACAGTTAGTTAATTGCAGTAAAAAAAAAAATGCAGCATGCAGTGCTTGTTATGATTAAGAAGGAAACTCTTCACTCTAGTGAGAACAGCAACATGAGCTTTCTATAAAATGGCAATTCTTCGATTGCACACAAACCAAACACTGGCTCAACAAGTAGATGGCATCACTTCAGGGATCATATCCACATTTTCAAGTGTCTGTAATGAGCTCTTAAAGTACCCTTAAACTGACATATAAATTGTGGAATAAGGCTCATGTTGGGCTAGATTACCCTTTTTTTTTATTTTTTAATGTGCTGTCGCTGCTCACTTGGTTTTACAAGAATAAATATTACAATCTGCTAATACTGCTCTTCGGTTCAGTTGAGCCCAGGACACTACACATTTTGGAAGTCTTTTTTTTGGTGAGTATTTTCAGTACTTGAATGAATACCACTTTCATTCTTTATTGGACGAACCGCTTTCTGGAAAGCTGAGAAATATTTCTGCGTGACAGGCTCAAGATACGTGCTGCGTCAGCAGGCGCAAAATACGTGCTGCATCAGCAGGCGCAACAATACGTGCTGCATTATAGCAGGCATATTTAACAAAAAAAAAAAAAAAACTTTGCATTTTATCAAGTGCCATTTCTTTTTCATTCAGTTGCATGACTCGCACCAGCAATAGGTACACTTCTCCATGAACTGTGGAGTGTTTAAAGAAGCAAATAAATATAAAGACTCCATTCTGTTTAGAAAGGTTTGCAGTACTTAATAAGAGTACTTGCATCATCAAGTTTAAAATATTTTTCATATTGTTTTGACACAATTTTTTTTATGAAATCCATGTTTGTTGCTTGTGCAAGCCCAGAGAAGGGCAGCAGTTCAGCAATAGAGAACAAGGCAAAATATTCAAAGCTAGTTGCACTATTTGTGTTAACATTTTTTTTTTTATCAAACTTGTATCATAATGTTGATTCAAATTTGTACATTTACATACCAGAACTATCAGACATTTGAAAATTCTTAATACCATTAAAATGAATATATTTGGAGGCCTTGTTTAAATTCTACCACCATGTTGTTTTCAGAAATGTTTGGGTGTTTTTTTCTGCAGTTTTTTTCAGACACACATTTGATTTAATCATTTGTTATTTTAGTCCACTATTTGCAAGCAACAGTTTTCACTGCAATTGGATGTATTCAAATTAAAACATTTGTTGTGTTTTCAACCTTCTTTCCTTAGTAAATAATAAATTATTTTTAACTAAGTTGTATTTTGTCTCTTTTTTTTTTTTTTTTGTTGTTGTTGTTTTTGTTGTTGTTGTTGTTGTTGTTGCATTAGATAGTGTAATCTTGTGCTAAAATGGAAGTTAAAATACCTGTGGCTTTTTCCCAGAATGTGGTGGCTAGTGTTGGCAAAGCTACATAAAAGGCTGCTTCTATTCTAAGAACCATATTGGAGCAAATCAAGGCACCTTACACCCCTTCAGTGTTGGTTGGCTTAAACAGTCATTCTCTTACAACCTTTCCTTGTACAAGCGCACTACTTGGCTATGGAGAGGGGTGGATAAATGGTAGCGATATTCAGGGGAAAACAATAATGATCCAGTATGGTTCTTCAGTATGCACATTTGCTAACAAGTAAATGTGGTCAATATGTTGCCAACAATTCCATCTTGTATGAAAAATACAATGCAAATTTTGGCTAAAAAGCTGGGAAACATCAGTACCTGAGGAATGGTTATAACTAGAGTTGTAAACATTGAGCGCTTTGAGTCCACCAGGATAAAAGCGCTATACAAATGTTCCGATTATTATTTCATACGGGGATCCATGGGGTCATAGAGGTTAACCACAACGTCTTAAAGAAACCCGAGGTGGGATTTCATTATGTTAGTGGGGCACAGAGGCTGGTTGTGCACACTAACACCAGCCTCCGTTGCCCCATGGTGTGCCTCCAGGACCCCCCTGTGTGCCGCTATACCCCCCGCAGTGCTAGCGACACGCAGCGTGTCGCCAGCACAATGTTTACCAATGCCTGTCTGTCAGCGCCGCTCTCCCGCCTCCTCTGTATCGGCGCTACCCGCCCGCGTCACTTCCCTCCAATCAGCGGGAGGGAAGGGACGTGGGTGGGTAGCGCCGATACGGGGGAGCGGCGCTAACCAACAGCACATAGGTAAACATTGTGCTGGCGACACGCTGCATGTCGCCAGCGCTGCGGGGGGTATAGCGGCGCGCAGGGGGGTCCTGGAGGCACACCATGGGGCAACGGAGGCTGGTGTTAGTGTGCACAACCAGCCTCTGTGCCCCACTAACATCATGAAATCCCACCTCTGGTTCTCTTTAAGATCCAGATGTGCACGGTTGTTAGAAAAGCAAGCTTCAAGCGGTATAAAACCCTGACATAATATTCAATAAAAACATGTTTCCTACTTTTTATATGCCATACGGTTATCATATTTGCTTTTGTGCATAAGTATTAGTATTCATTTATACATTATACGTTCCCAAAGTACACTTTTTTTTGCTCTGAAAGGTGACTTTGCATTTTATTTATAATTGCTTTATTCATCGTCTAACAAGCAAAATTGCTTTTTAAATTGTCTGACTTTGTTCAGGGGACTCGTAAGTGTCAGAGAAGTGTTTATTTACATTCCTCACTTGATACAATCAAACACAAGATAACATTATCTTCAACTTCGGAAGCGTCCAGCTCTGCTTGCAGGGAAGATTCTAAGTCCCGTGTGTAACCCTTTGAATGCTGTTTTAGTAAAAAAAAATACTGGTTGTATATAATATGCTGTAAATAATCTATTAGAGCAAAGAAGAAATGCTGGGTTTCATTCTTAAGGATGTAAATGGAGGACTGCAACAACCTGCATAGAGGTAATGTGTGAACTCATTACTTTGCTAAAGTAAAGTGGTAATGTCTAGGACGTCCTGGGACAATACCACTTGTTTTGTGAACTCCTTTTATGGAATAAAGTACCTCTAAGCAGGTTGGTGCAGTTGTCATCCTATTTAATACTCATTATATACAGCTTTGAATTGGGCCTATCAAAATGGCTAGTAATTGCATTTGATTGGCCTAACTCCTGTCTACATACAATTTGAAGTCAAGACAGAATTGTTGGCATCTTATTGACCATCTCCAGGAACGAACAGACTGGATGAAAATAGTGTGTATATGTAGCTTTAGCTATAAATAAGAACCAGTCCTGTTCTAAAACCTGGAAGATTGCTCATTAGACTACAAATATTTTATTGCATCATAAATGAGGACAGAATTCTAAAATGTGTTTCCCCTATGTCCCCACTGGCTAAAAGAGCATTCTCCACCAGCTATGCAAGAACCACATATAAGCCATTCAAACCACTAAACAGACCACACATGGTGGTTGTTGTAAGATCCTGCAATGTAAAACCCTCATTCACTTTAAGAAGCACGGTTTCAGCAGAAGACTATTTTCAGAGTACTCCCTTAAAAGTTTTAAAGGAACCAGAGGTGTGAGACCTATGGAAGATGCAATTAATTTCCTTTCAAACAATATCAGTTGCCTGCCAGTCCTGCTGATGTTTCAGTAGGGTCTCAATCCCACACCTGAAACAAGCATTCAGCTAATATTGTCAGATTTGTCGTATACATCTGATCTGCATGCTTGTTCAGGGTCTATAGCTTTTTAAGTATTAGAATCTGAGGATCAACAGGACAGCCAGGCAATCTGCATTATTTAAAAACCTAGATAAACATATCAGCCTCCATATCCTTCTTACCTTGTGCCCCCTTCAATAGAACATAATTCTAATTAATTCAGTGAGCATTTTTTTTTTTTTTACTTTCATTTCTATCTTTTGCTTTCCTTTCTTGCACTGTAGCCTAGTCCAGCATACTTCTGATGGAACTTAGCCTAGTTTAGTAATACTGATGACTTTTGATTGCAGCGCCAAGATCTGCAATGATATTGGCATTCTTGCTTTGCTGCTGTAACTTAAGAGGACTGACAACCTAAACACCTTGTATTTCTGACTGAAGCCAATAAATTTCCTTAAAGTGAACCTAAAGTCACCCCCAAAAAATGAGATGAATTCACCTAGGGCTTCCCTCAGCCCCCTGCAGACTATCTGTGCCCTCGCAGCCCCGCTCCGACGGCCCAGGACCCGCCGGCGAGCACTTATGGTTTGGCCAGGAGGCCGCAATAGCAGCATAGGGGGCGATATACAGGCTGGTAACGCGAACAATCGCTCGCGTTCCCATGCCTGTCGGCCGATGACGGCCAAACCGGAAGTGCTTGCCGGCGGGTCCTGGGCCATCGGAGCGGGGCTGCGAGGGCACTGATCGTCTGCAGGGGGCGGAGGGAAGCCCCAGGTGAGTTCATCTCATTTTTTGGGGGTGACTTTAGGTTCACTTTAACTGCTTGCAAGGGTCCATGATCTACATCGATATCTCATACTGCTGTGTGAATGTCAAGCTGATATGAGATGAAGTCTGGTCATTGGATCACTGGAGGTAACTAAGGAAAACCACTACACCAAATATTACAGTTGGAATGATGACCATACTGTTGAGGTGTATAATCCAACCTAAAGAGATCCAGCTTCAAATCATTCAAAATGGTTGTGATAAGATGTACCACAGTTCAACTTTTCACATTAAAATCTCAGGACGCTAGAGCTCACCCCCCTCCTGTGGTATCTATGCATGAAGCCGGCCAACTGTTAAACGGGATAGGCTACATTGCCTTAGATACATGCAGGGAAATTCCAATACGGTGCACAATCCATACCACAACTGACTGCAACTGATTTTGTAATATAAGTGGTGGTCCTCCCCAATAGCCAAGGGCAAACCCCCTTGTTTGATTTATACACATGAAGCCTACTTACTTCCTCACAGCCAATAGCCGTGGCCTGAAATCTGTTGGCTTCTGTGGTGTGCCTAACTCTAGAGTACCCGAGGTAGGTTTTACAAATCCTATTAGCACACAGAGGCGGGGTCTGCATATAATGCCCAGCCTCTGTTGCTATACTGTCTAATTTAATACTGGCCCTCCCTGCGCTCTGCTGTGCCCCCCAAACTAGACCCCACAGTGTGTTGCCAGCAGGCTGTTTACATGTACACTGTCACGCTCCTCCGCTATATCGCTGCTTTCTGCCTGCGTTCCTTCCCTCCAATCAGCGGGGAGGGAAGGGACGCAGGCGGGGAGCGGCACTGTGGAGGAGGTGGGAGAGCGGCGGATAGTGACTGTACATGTAAACAGCCTGCTGGTGACAACCCACCTCAGGTTCTCTTTAAGGCAAACCTGAACTGAAAATACACTGATGAAACAATTGAAAGTAACCTACTCCTAAATATGACTTCTATAATAGAAACTCATATTTTGTTTGGGTTTCTATTGCTGTATGTAAGTCATATTTAAGTTTTTAATGGAGAAAGAAAAAGAGCCCAGCTTAGGATTGTGCTGGAATGGCATTCTCATAATGTCACGTCAGTTTAGGTACCTTTTAACTACCTAAAAGCTGCGTTACGCCAATGGGTGTGACCACGGCGGCAGCCCCGGGACCGCCTAACGCCAATTGGAGTCAGGTCCTGGAGCTGGCTTGTGCAGGAGATCATGCACGCATCTCCGCTTGGTAGGCGGAGCTCCGCCTTCAGTCCCCCAGCGGTGATCGCCGCTTGGAGACTGTTAGACGGTGAAACCGCCATCTAATTGGCATGTACAGTGCTGTGATCTACAGCAACACTGTACTGGGGACAGCCGTGTGCCACGGCTGTCCCCCTGGGACACAGGAGAGCAATTGACTCACATAGGCTGAAGCCTATGACAGCCGATCGCCGTGATTGTCTGGCTGGAGGGAGGGAGGAATTTTAGAAAAAATAAATAAATCCAGAATGCGGAGCCTCGGCCGCGTGTAAATGTTATGCAGCTTGAATATGAGTCCATAAAAACTGACAGAAAGATGTCCTGATTGGTCCAATCTCAAGCTCCATATAATTTAAATGAAATTTGCAAGGAGAAATTATTTGCATCTCATTGAGATCCCTACTACCATCAGTGTTGTCTGAATTCCCCACCTGAAACAAGCATGTGACTAATCTAAACAGACTTTAGTCAGAGCACCCAATCTGTATGCTTTTTTTCAGGGTTTATGGCTAAACGTATTGGAGGCAGAGGGTCAGCAGGACAACCAAGAAGTGAAAGAATATGTAGGCTGCATTTATTTATTTACTGTTAAACAATGCCAGTTGCCTCACAGTCCTGCTGGTCTTTCATGCGTCAGTACTGTCCGAATCACACACCTGAAACTGCAGGTGCTATATGGCTGCAGTCACACAGTCCTATTACTAACTATTCATAATTCCTTACTATATACGGATATAGTCCAGGTTAGCGTTATTACAGTAATTGTTTATTTTTCTCAAACCTTAGAAAACCAACTTCATGACATCATTGAGACAAATGCCCATAAAAGAAATTCCATACTTTCAGATATTTTGTTTAGAACAGGTTTTTTTTGTTCTTTTGCTAAGCTTCCTCAACTCAAATATGTAGATAAGCTAGATGAACTGCAGCCATTACGATCATATTCCACAGGATTTCGGCTACGCTATTGAAGTTTTTGTTCTCACTGGAACATTTTTTTTTTCAAGTGAGCAGTGTATGGAGGCTACCATATTTCTTTCCTTTGAAACAGTACCAGTTGCCTAATCATTCTGCAATCAGTGTCTAGTGAAAAAACAGAGCATGCAGCTAATCTTGTGAGATTTTTTCAGAACCACCTGACCTGCATGCTTGTTCAGGGTCTATGGCTAAAACTATTACATGCAGAGGATCAGCAGGAGTGCTAGGCAACTGGTATTGTTCAAAATTGAATAAATGTGTCAGCCTCCATAGTCCTCATAACTTTGGGTTTACTTTAAAGTGAACCAATAGAAAAGCCACGGATGCTGGGCCGAATGCCACTGAAGTCAGGGTTCAGCCAGTACTACACCTTTACCAAGTCGCCCTCCTAGAAGTACAAGTCCACACTACAAAGGAAATAACTAGGCAGCACACCACAGGCTACTTCTGGTAAGAACTGGATTTGGGTAGGACAGAGCGCGCACTACATGTTGCTGTCCCTTCGGACCTTCATCAGGTGTACAAAAAAAAAAAACACACCACCCCCTCTTTAAGGAAACCTACAAAAAAAATGATTAAAGCATTTGTACTTACCTGGGGCTTCCTTTAGAACGTTGGCTCCCTTGTAATCCTACAAGATCACTCTGATTGTCGGCTTACCAGCCTGTTTCTTTTTAGACTTATGGGAGATGGGGCAGGAGGAAACGCATGAGGTACAAGAGGGACACAATAAATGGGGGAGAACATTTACAAGACTCTTGGACCATGGACACACACATTTTTCCCTGGTTTGTGTCCCCTAAACCTAGGTGTATCTAATAAAATATGGTAAATATGTTTCCATATCCCTCTCAATTCAGGTTCCTTTTAAGACTATACCAATATAAACAATTAGTGATCCTGTACTGATGATCCTCTGCCATAGACTGTAAATCAGGCAGACAAAGGGGGAGGACTTGTGGTATGGGAAAAGGAGCGATATCTGGGAGAGGTACATAACCAATTAAAAGATACAGAAACTTACCATCTACTTAAACAGGACCCGACCACAGTATTCCAGAAAGACTTAGAGATGATCCTGAAAAGAGGATTAGAACAGGGTATCTTGGATCAACAGGAATTTGATTACTTAACTGTTAAATACCCAAGAAAACCAGTTCTCTATGTATTACCAAAGGTTCATAAGGACCCCGTGGCCCCACCCGGGAGACCAATAGTGTCAGGGATTCACTCAGTCACCTACCGGGTGGGGGAGTACATTGATTTCTTCTTACAACCCTTGGTACAAAAAACTCCATATCTAAAGGACACTCTCGATACTTTGATCAATTTGAACAACCTTAAAAATGTTGTAAAAAATTGGGACGACTGCTATCTGTGCACAGCAGATGTGAAGTCACCATACACGTGTATACCTATTGAGAAAGCAGCAGAAGTGATCAAATCGGCCTTACAGTGCACAGACTACTTGGCAAGTAGCCAGGTGGACTTTATTTGTGAACTTTTCCACTTTTCCACAGTTTGCAACTATTTTTGGTTTGATGGGAGTTTTTATTTACAGAAAAAGGGTGTGGCGATGGGGGCAAAACAAGCTCCGAGTGTAGCTAACCTTTATATGGCAGCATGGGAAGGTACATTTTTACCCACCCATTGGAAAAAAAATCCCTACTTTTCTGGAAACGTTTTATCGATGATTGTATTTTTCTATGGCAGGGGGATGAACCTTCCCTTGTGTCATTCATCACATACATTAATACTAATGATTGGAACCTACAGTTTTCTGTGGACTTTAACAAAAAAGAAGTACATTTCCTTCATCTTAACATATTTGTGGAAAATGGAAACTTGAATACCAAATGTTTCTTTAAAGAGAGTGATAGGAATTCCTATATAGAAGCCAATAGTTGTCACTACGCTCCTTGGTTGGAGAATGTCCCACGAGGGCAATTCTGCCGAATTCGTAGGAATTGCACGAAGGATTCCGATTATTGGTCACAATCCCAAATCCTACAGGATCGTTTTGTGGAAAAGGGATATGACGAAACACTTATATATGAAGAGAGATTGAGAGTCCTTAAAGAGGGAAGAGAAGTGAGACTTATTAAGAAAGCTACCACTACTAAAAATTATCCCTGTCTTGGTGGATCGGAGTTTGCTTTTGTCACTACTTATTCCCGTGATCACAAGAGATTCAAGAGGTTGTTGTCAGAAAATTGGGGTATTTTGAAAGTAGACCCAGTATTAGGGCCTACACTCCCAGACAAAGCGAAAGTTGTTTTTAGGAGACCTAAGAATTTGGGGAATAGATTGGTAAAAAACTGTATCCGTGAAGTAAGACCACTTATGTTCCCGACTTTAAAAGGATTCTACCCATGTAAGAACCCATGTAAGAAGCCAAAGATGTGTAGGATCTGTGAATTTGGGGAACAGAAGGTGACCACTTTTACTTCCATAGCTAATGGGAGGAGTTTTAGAATAGATCAAATCATCACGTGTAATACAATCAATGTAATATATGTATTGGAGTGCCCGTGTGGCATGCAATACGTTGGAAGGACTGGCAGGCGTGTGAAGAAAAGGTGCTCGGAACACGTTTATAACATCACCCACCCTGAAAAGAAAAAGCATAGTGTACCAGAGCATTTTTTGAAACACCATAACCGTGATCCACTGGTATTAGATGTTATGGCATCGATACCATCACGCCACATTGCCGTAGTGGTAATGTGATAAAAACATTGTCGCAATTGGAAACCCGCTGGATTTTTCAGCTACAGACTTTAGCACCGAATGGACTAAATGCCAACATTGATCTAAATTGTTTTATTAGGGATGAATGAATTTTACTGTTTCAATAACTTTTTATACTTTGATCAATTGTTTTATTATTATCGATTTCTTATTACCACTCTTTTTAGTGTATTCATTGTACTTTGGAAGAATTTGTATGGTTTTTCCCTTGATTGTAAGGAGTTTTATGTATTTAATCTGCCCACTGTGACTGTAGCCCCACCCCCTGACGAAGGCATTGTGCCGAAACTTGAGTCGGGAAGTGAGGCTGCAGATTGATATGTGCAATAAACAAGTTTTTATCCAGTAAGTGGAAAATCCCCCCTGCGTGGCTCCTTTAAGCGCACAGTGTGCACTATTTGTTGTTCGTTTTGTCCCCCAGCCAGGAAGCGCCGCTGCTGCCTTCACTGACATTGGGACGGAGTCACTGTTGGAGCGCAAGGAAGCCAGGAACAGGAAGTTCGGGTATCAGCTGACCAGGGGACGTCACGGTCAGGCTGAATCCACGCTGAGCTGAGGGGAGTTGCGCTCCTAGATATCGGGATTACAGCAAGATTTTGCACAGTGAGAGGTATAAACTATCCGCACAGCTGGAAGAGGTACTGTATTGCTCTTTATCCATATTGTATCAGCTGGGTTTACCTGTTGTGGAGCGGCAGCATAATTACAGGAAAGCAATCCATATTGCTGATATTGGTGCGCTGAGGTATTACTGTTTTCTCAATTCCACTTTTGGGGCTTGGGACTCGCCCCCACCTCATAGCTGCATATTGCCCTCATACATTGCGCTGTGTTCATTTGCTTTTATCTTACTAAAAGGTGATGCTGCCACTTGCATCCACTATTTTGGAAAAATAAAATTAGAGGGAAGTATAATTTGTATAATTTGGAACATGGTGTATAAGTAGATAAACACTTGTTCTACTTACATAACGTGTGTTGTTCTGCCCATGTTTTGATTTCAGTGAATTTTATATAGCAAATAAAGAGAAAACTGTTTTAGACATTTTCCATTTTAAATGCCTCTGACTCAGGCCTGGAAGTTGGAACCCACTAGAAAGCACTATCGCAATTGCTAGCGATTTGTGATACCGTTTTGCAAGTGATTTTGGGAGCGATTTCGCTGCTCCTATACAATTCATTAAAATGGAAATGCTCCCAAAATGCTGCATGTCCTGCGATTGTGATATCCGTGATTGCAATCGCTCTAGTAGAATCTGTCCCATCCATTTACATTGGCAGAGCGTTTAGGGAAATTGCTAGCGAGTTAAAGTGCTCCCCAAATTCTCAAAAAAATGCTCTAGTGGGTTCCAGGCCTGAAGCCAATCCTGATGTAATTTCCTCCCTTACTCTTTGTTCTCTCCTAGAAACTACACTGTCATATCTAGCTTGCTTTATAAACTCATGTGAGCACAGCATAGATCGTATTTCAGCAGCTTCACACTAAACTGCCCTTAGCCAATCAGTGAGGAACAGGAATGTGGGAGGGGAGGTGACAAGCTTGCAATGCAGGGTCAGGTTGTAGGCTGCATTATAAACACAGAGTAGTGGTTGAATGGAATTTGATTTTATGGCTGACAATCCCACTTTAATGTAGATATGCAAAGCGGAAAATAAGAATGCTTAACGCTCTAAGACAAATCTAAACATGCTTAAAGGGAACCTGAAGCGAGTAAAATTATTTAAAATAAACACATGACGTAGCTGCAAATGAATATTACATACTAACCTCACCGTCAGTTCCTCTCAGAAGCTCACCATTTCCTTCTTACAGTGATCCCTTCCAGTTCTGACAAAATTTTGTCAGAACTGAAATATATCAGTAGCTGTCAGTTACAACTGAATGTGCAAGGAAATGTCCATGTTTCCTGATGGCTCAAGTGGGTGATATTACTATTTAACAATGTGTGTCCAGGAAGCTGTTATGGGGGCTTGGACATTTTTTACAATGGAGGACAGAGAATTCCATTGATCACAGTGGACAAATGAGAAGCAGAAGAGGAGAAAGAGATTGAGGAGTAGACAACATGGGAGGTAAGTATGATCTGTGTATGGTTATTTTGACTTTTTATTTTCAGTTCAGGTTCTCTTTAAGATCTACATTATTGAAACGGTCATCTTTCAACTGAGTTGTAATCATTATTCCCAGATACTGTATATACTGTATAAGCTTGGCTATCATCTGTATAGTAGTAATACGTTTTAATATCATCTGCAGACTCTACAGGATCAGTGGGCAATATTAGAGATTTCTCATAGTTAATACGGAGACCAGAATATGTACCAATAAAAATTAAAAAAAATAGAGATTTTTACATTGATTACCTACCACTTGACCTCCAAGGGTTTTTAAAAATAATGAAAATGTATTTCATTTTTCTATGGGAAGGTGTATAATAGGGTATTTGGATGTGGTTTTACTTTTTGGCCACAAGATGGAGATACAGAGTTAGTGTGTTTTAAAAATAGAAACAGAACAAGTGTTTATTATTTGTTTCTATTTGTGTAAACACAGGGACGTAGATTCTCTATCTGGTGGTGGTCAATTAAAATCCTGAATTCTCTCTGAGGCCCCTATTCAGTTAACTTTCTCCTGAGTTTTCTTCCAGGAGATGTTTTCACAGCTTAGCAATAAAATATATGTTAAGCCTGCAGCAAGCAAGAAGTTGCTCAAAATAAGTTTGATATTTCCTTCAGACCTTCTTTTAATAATTTTTCAGTTTGTAAGCGCTAAAAAATTATTATTTAGAGACGATGAAAAATTATCCCGTAAGATAACCCTGCATAGTTACTACAGTAGAGCGAAGTCTTGGATCATCCTCAGGCTCCCCCAAACTACATTGATCACTCCACTGCTCACCGCATCCATTTTCTTCTTAGCAGCCATGCTCCTCTCTGTGATTGAGTGTGGCTGCACTGTGCAGGAGCCAGTGGTGTTCTCACCAGCGCAGTAGCACGAAATCCATGTATGAGCGGCTCCCTGCTACTGTACAGGACATACTCTGCAACTGCATACTGTGCCTGCACTTTTACACAATGTTGTTGAATATTTTCAAGGCAGTCACAGTGCAGAAATGGAGGGCTGTAAGAAGATATCCAGAACATTCCCTCTACTGAGATAAATATCAATTTTTTAAAATTGCATATGAGCCAGTCTTATATTTGTAGTGCCCTTACCTCAGTCATGGCTGTGCACAGCAATATTACAGAATCTACCAGCAGCAGTGTACTGTGCATTGCGCAGTTATTGCGACCTGTGTTACATTGGTAACACGAACGTTAGTATGGTAACACACATTATACTACACATGTTTTATCAGTGTAACGATCATGTTACTCATGTACAGCGGGTTGCGGTAATTACACGAAGTACATTTCCGGTGGTAGTTATGCTAATTTTGCTGTGCATTACCGCTGCTTCATGCATCAACTCCTACATGTGATAAATTTAGGTCCTATACCAAACCTCCTCAGCAGTTCCCAGAGACATTGCCATTCAATAGAATCAAAAAAATTTTGGGCAACCAGGAACATACTGACCATGAAGATGAAACTGTCATGCTACATCGATTTTGCTGTATTAAGCATCATAACCACACGAAACAGCTGTCAGCTGTTCGGTGCCACCTCTCCCCACCACCCATGTGCCTGGGCTTTTCATAACTCCTTGTATATCACCAAGGCAATTTAAAACATGGCGTAAAGATTTAACAGCAGATTGGTGCTGTCACCCTCTTCTTTTCCATGATTTGCCGTTTGTATGATGACCATGACCAGCTCTTTCATGAGCGTCATGGGCATGAGGAGCTATTGACCCTGCTGAGTGTAATTTACCTGTCAAGAGAGTCGCAATAAGCAGTACCTACCATAGGGCTGCAGGTGCTCACAGCACCGGGTGTAGCCATGGCTAGGGGTGCCACTGTGGTGTTCTTCTACCTGGGACCCTTTCTCATAGTTTGGGAAACATTTAGGAAGATAGCAGCAGGCAGTGCAGGGGACTGTACTACTTCCTGCACTAGATGTAGCACCTATACCCCTTCCTGTCCTGTGGGCAATGTGTCTCCTCGCTCTCTACACACAGACTGCAGTTAGTAAATGAGTAAATGTGCAGAGCAGCAGGGTGAGCAGAGAGAATGATTGCTGTGCTGCAGCAGGGAAATTAGCAAGGAGAGATGGCAGGATGTCTTTAGTGCTTCAGAAGTTGACTGTCATTAGTAGCCATGTGCACTGGCTGCTGTAATACCAGAGTGCCCTAGACTATTGATTTATCCTGATCAGAGTAATTAATAATGCAGGGCAGTCTGCTACTGCAGAAGCCAGTGATACAGGTGCTGACAGATGACTTCTGTAGTGAGCTGAGAAGCAAGCTCCAGGTAATTTAGATTAGCTTGATTGCAGGTAATGTTATCTCTTTTCCTAGCTCGCCCTCCCACCCTGTTATCTTCCCCATGACCCTTTCCTCTTTTCAGATTTTAGTGGCTTATTTTAACAGCATGTCCCTGCCAAACAGCACTGGTGATATCTGTATTCTTGGTGAGAGGTCTTCCTGTCATTCCTCCTCTCTGACCAGGCTGTCTGTCTGTCTTGTGCCTCTAGCTCAGGCATGGGCAAACTTGGCCCTCCAGCTGTTAAGGAACTACATATCCCACAATGCATTTGGCTTTATGAGTCATGACTTTGGCTGTCAGATTCCTGCAATGCATTGTGGGAATTGTAGTTCCTCAACAGCTGGAGGGCCAAGTTTGCCCATGCCTGCTCTAGCTCTTTATCCCCTTCCTCCTATGCACCCCATTCTTTTGTATGTCCCCCTTTTCTGACTGTCCTCAGAGGAGCTCACAATCTAATCATACCATAGTCATAGTCTAATGTCGTACCATATTATTAATGTGCATTTACATAGCAATGACTTCTTCTGCACCACTGTACAGAGTACAGTTTCATAACGGTTAGGTCCGTCCACATCCTGATGACTCTTTTTACCTACAAATCCCAAAATTTGCAGCAACACATTCGGTGCCCCAACCCCTCAACCCTCCTATCAAAAAGATTGGTTGTTTTGTTTTGGGTTTTCTTTCTTTCTTTCTCTTTTTTTTTTTTTGGGGGGGGGGGGGGGGGGTGGTCAGTAAATAATCAGCACCAGGTGTCAGCAGGTGTCAGATAACCTAGGTATGCCACTGACAATAATGCTGGGAATACACGGTTCGTTTCTGCAGCTTGATTCTGCTCTCGATCATCTGCAGACGTTCTTCTTATTTTTTTCTATTCACTTCTATGAGAAATCGAGCTGTCTAAACGATCGAATGGGAGATCGGACATGTCAGAAACGATCTATCGAGCCATCTATGGCTCAAAAACAAACCGTGTATTCCCAGCATAAGGCTGGAGTCACACATACATGTACAATATGTACAATTCTAGCCCTATCCAGTCCTGTCCTGTTCAGTACATTTTCATCAGTTTGCATCAGTTTCGTTTCCATTTTAATGGACAGGAACGTGACTGACAAAACAGAAGAATAATTTATTGACTTGCAATGCTGTGTGCATTAAAGAACTTTGTTACTTCCTGTGGATACAGATGGAAAATGTATGGTGTGAACAGCTGCTGTCCGTTCCTATTGACTACCACTGTGTGCGGTATGCATATGGTAGCAGTACATTTTGTTTCAGGTCCTGGAAAAATGCTGCAGGTCGTGACTAAATAAATGGAACAGATGTGTGAACATTGTATCCGTTTTTTCTTTTCGTTTATCCGGCTGTATTTAGTCGGGAAAATGGTACATTTGTAAAGCGTGTGTGAGCCAGACCTTCTTGTTCTGCCACAGCTCTGAACTCAAACATGTCCTGTGCAATTCAGAGTCAGTCAAGTCAGAAACCACAGATGTCCCAACTTTTACTGTCAGTATACTATTAAATGTAAGGGAGACCCACTTTACCTAAAACCATTATGCAAAAAAAAAAAGCTGTAAAAGCACTACTTTGAGGCCTTGTTCACATTGCGTTTTGCTCGCTCTCTTGCCCGCACTGAGCGATTATTTTTTTTTTTCAATCGCTCTGCTCTGCTTGTTATAAGCGCTTTAGCAGAGCAATTATTTAAATCACTTCCTGACGTCAGTAAGGAAGTGATTACTTTGCCCCCAGGAATGAATAAATACAATGTATTTATTAATTAAAGCGCTGAGGAAGTCACTATACAAAGCGTTTTTTCAAGCGCTTTGCGATTTCCCTATACCTTCCATTCAGGGCAAATCGCCCTGAAAATGATACATGCAGCGCTTTTGTCAGCGGCAAGCAAACGGAACGCCCCAATGAGAACCATCTCATTGGAAAGCATAGTGTAAGCGCTTTTAGGGCGATTTGTACAAATCGCCTATGCTTAAAATATCCAAAAAAAGGACTCTAGTGTGAATGAGCCATGAGTAGTTCTTACCTAGGTAGATGGAAGGCTCTGGGTCCTATAGAGCCTTCTTGTTCCTCTAATGGTCCCCTCGTTTCAGCACCGCCACCCCTGTTCGACTCTAAAGCCTTTGGTAGCTCGATCTGTACGGGTGGCTCCTTACTTCGCATGTGTAAACGCACCAGCGCAGCCACAGTATGGAGCCGCCCGTCTTCTGGAGCAATCAGCCCCGGAAGACTTCAGAAGCCTCCCGCAGCAGCACAGAGCAGTATTCGACCGATCGGTCAGATACTACTACCAGAGGTGACAGTTCTGGAACTAGGGCCTTCCCTCTCCATAGGTATCTATTTTTAATTTTTTATTTTCATTTCACTTTACATTCACTTTAAATAAAAAGAATGAAGTTGATATTCAGTTGCTCACATCTGTAGATAATCAGCAGATATTTGTATCCATGCAATTCTTGTAGCACAGCGCTGTGTTATTATGCACAGTCCCCTTCAGTGCACAGCTTATTTCCTATGAGATCTGTAATGGGAAGGACAGGTTACCAGTTCCTGCTGTTCAGGTAGCCTCTATTATTTTCCTACAGAAGTTATTCATAGTTTTATGAAGAATTACGACGGCCAATCAAACAGCATTAGAGAGATTAATATCATTAAGTAAAATTGTTTCTCTTCTGCATCGTTTAAATTATTGAATGCAATATTAATGGAAACGGGATGGCAATTGAGACAGAGATTCAGAG
Source organism: Hyperolius riggenbachi (assembly GCF_040937935.1). Taxonomy (NCBI): domain Eukaryota; kingdom Metazoa; phylum Chordata; class Amphibia; order Anura; family Hyperoliidae; genus Hyperolius; species Hyperolius riggenbachi. Next base: position 186,034,218 of record NC_090647.1, on the reverse strand, counting down.
ACTGTATATCAGATATACCAAGCATTATTGCTCAAATAAAACTGGTGAAATTCCAATCGCTTAAGGTACCCTTGAGTGAAACTTGTCATGTAATGCGTAACACTGCAGCGACCATTGCTGAGTGTTCCATTTACATTTTTTTTTCTTCGTTCGCTTTAATCATATAATGAGGCCTGCAGGTATTTGAAATATTTACGATAATATTATGAAGATAAATTTTAAGATCTTTTCAATTGCCGTCTAAAGAGCCGTATAAGGTTGAAGGATGTTATCAGATTGATGGCGTTTACTTTAATGGAAAATGCTGCTTAGCAATGTCATTTGGCAAAATATTGGAGATTTGGTTCATAGCAGATGAATATTAGAACAGCAACATAATGTAACGGAGAACAGGAGTGATGCGGCTTATATGGTATCTGGAGGGCAGAATGCTTGTTACATAGCAGCCCACTCACAGTAGCGGATACAGTGCAATTGTCCATCTGGTCAGCTGAGTCCTGTTCCCAGTAACAGAATTCACATCAACATCAAAATCATGGAACAAAAGGAATAAATATGCAAGTTAAATAATATACTGCAGGTTCTAATCACTGAAGTTTATTATGTCAACATTCCGTGATAAAAGTGTGCTGCACTACGGCGTAATACTGTAAAATAAAATACATATGTACGCATATATACATTTGTCCCAGAGTATAGGCACTGTACTGTCGTTTTTTTTTTAATTTAATAGGTAAAACAGTTGGACTTTTGGTTGCCATAATAAATAAAAACAAAGTCACATCACACAAATGATACTTGCAAACTCAGTTGCACTTTTTAGGGTTTAGTAGTGTTGGTGGTTGAATTCAGAAACCTGAAATTCTCCCGCACACCACACTTCAGCACCCGTTGCAGTGGACAGGGTCACAGGGAGATCACATACTTTCACTTCACACTGAGCTTCACATGACACCAATGCTTCCTCCTTCCAAGTCAGACGCTGTGACTCTGTCATTAGAATTGACAATTTTGTCAGTCATTTAACGATGGGAAGCATTTGGTGGTAAGTACAGATAAGCGCTCAACAGGTAGGTAAACAAAATTAAACATTAAAATATACAGCACAAAATACTAAAAGATACCAAACAATCCCTTCACAGTGAAAAATAAGTCCCTTCACATATAGACTGACAGTGACGAAATGTCCAGTACTAAATGTACTAAATATACCATACTGTGTGAACCAGTCAATCTTAAAATCTCTCTTAATGTTCAGCAGATTCCTCCAGCCAATCTCTTCATATGCATACTTCAGATAACATAGAAAAAAAAGCAGAAATATAAAATAGTGAAGTCCTGCTATGGTAATCATTGTTTTTTAACTCCTTCACAGTGTCCTTACACCAGAGCCAGTAACAGATTGTGCTCACCAGATTGATTGGCCAATCCAACCACAGAACAGCTAACACAGCTTTTTGAGGAATCACCCTCTATCTCCTCATGGGTCCCCCTCAGTTCCTCATCAATGTTTACATGCAATGAAAAACACAATGCATTGCATAATACTGTCATGTATCAGAGCATCCCAATACTCTCCTACATGCATAGCCACCACCTGTGACCACACATGTGCCATGATGAGTGCCCCCCTCAGTTCGCCTTCAACATGCCTGGTCCCTGGTGTGTATTTGTGCAGGATGAGTTATATAGTGCTGATGATGGGATGGGGGGCAAGATACAGGAAACACAAATCTGGCATACATGCTATAAAGGTTATCATGCTGTGTAATCTTTTAGAGCACAGAGGAAGTTCTGAGCTTAGTTCCACTTTAACAAACATGAAAAATGTTGGAACAAATTAATTTGACCCACTAACAATGATCCAACCCTGATACCTGATGGCCCTTATGTAAATCACATTTTAAGTTCAGTGGGCTGTGACATACTGCAATTTATGAATATAGAGCCAGAGCAATAAGGTTGTACAAAAACTTCTGGAGATCTATACAACATGGAAGCTTATAACAGTCACCATTGGTCATAAGCACTGTGGTGTGAGTGAGGCCTGGGCGTGTGCCGGTGGTGGGGCCACATTAGATCCTCTGATGCTAGAATGGCCTAGTGGTTTTGCATAGGCTATATCCCGGGGGATCCACATGTGGCAGATAATTAAGCTAGGGCAGCATGGTGGCGTAGTGGTTAGCACTTTCACCTTGTAGAGCTAGGTCCCCGGTTCGAATCCCAGCCAAGTCAACATCTGCAAGGAGTCTAAAAACAAGGAACACCAAGAGCCCCAATAGTGTAATATGTACTGGTAAATGGTTACTAGATAGAGTAAATATTAATACTTAGAAACCAGGGTTACCATTAGGCAACCACTGTAATGGCAGGTGGGGAGATTTTCCTGACCCCACTCAGGAGTAAGAAGTCGCTCTCTGTAGATGAGAAAAAGGGGGTTCAACCCTCCACCGAGGGTGGATTCAATACTATGCAGGAGAACAGAGGCGCCAAAAGGATAAAAGGAAGCTAAATGAGCTTAAAAACCAAATTCGTGGTAAATAGAGGAGGTAGTGGTGGACTTACCTCCACCAAGTAGACACACAACGACTGTAGTAAAGACAGTCAATATATTTTATTTATGAACTCCAAATATGCCTCTTCTACTGACCACATATGCTATTGCTCCGTTGTTATTGCCTGATGAAGCGGGATCAAACCTGCGAAACGCGTTGCATATCTGCAAGGAGTCTGTATGTTCTCCCCTTGTCTGTGTGGGTTTCCTCCAGGCACTCCGGCTTCCTCACACATGCAAAAAAAATATAGATAAGTCAATTGGCTTCCCCCTAAATTGGCCCTAGACTATGATACATGCATTACATGATACATACATAGACATATGACTATGATAGGGCCTGGATGGTGAGCCCCTCTGAGGGACAATTAGTGACAATATACACTGTACAGCACTGCGTAATATGTTGGCGCAATATAAATGCTTAAATAAATAAATTAATTATAAATAGAATCGGTGGCAATGCTATATACATGAGGCATCATTCCTATTGAGTGTTTTTAGAGGGGAAGTCTTTATAGGTGTCCATTTGTATGTCTATTAACTTGTTAAGTAGCTGCAAGGCGTTATATCTGTTAAAAGAATAATGCACTATTGCACACTCATGCAGCTTCTCTATTAGAGTAAAATTGTATCATTGAATGGAAGGCCGCTTGCTCCAATATAGATTTCAATTCACGTTTTCTCCTAAGTTTTCTCCTATGTGATATCTTCATAACTTTTCAACAAAGTGCCTTTGAAGCCACCAGCAAGCAAGAAAATATTCAAATAATTTTGATAGTACTTGTTCGCATACTTTTTGGTACTTTCTCAACTGCAAAATGCTGAAAAAAGAAGATGAAACAGTATCTCTTAGGAGAAAACTCAGGAGAAAAAGTGAAACCGAATAAGATCCATGTGTGAGTTTCATTTTGCACATTTTGTAAGATTATGTTTAGGGTATATTGACTGCTCTGCAGGGCCGTATTTCTGGAGAGGCCAAAAAGGCCAGGGCCTTGGGAGGCTGCAGCCCATGAAGACACCTGGATGAATTAAGGGTTGCTACATATGAAAGAGAAGGCTGAAAGTGAGGAGCAACACATGCAAATGGAAGCTGAAGCACAAGGGAGCTGTTCATGAAAGAGAGGGGCCGGAGTATATAGATGTTATACATGGAAGAGGGGGCTGCACATGGAATGGGAGGGGCACTGCTGTACATGGAATGGGTGCCACAACATACTAGGCCTAGGGGCAGAAAAGTATAAAACCGGCCTTGCTAGTCTGTTAAAATAAAAGAATAGCGGGTATTGTATTGGCATATGGTACAGCTACACATACGGGCATACAAGTTGGCACTGTGATTAGATGTTTTCCTGCCAGGCATCATATTTGCAGCTTGCTTTATTTGTGATGCTTAAATGTAAGCCAGAACTCTGGAACAGGAGCTGGGAAATGGTTTTCTGTTCTCTTGTAAACTAAAGTGCTTGAGAGAAATCCCATTTGCCTTATGAAGGATGTCTCTTACTCGGGTATTATCAATCAAAAAAGAATATGTGGTCTCAGGAGCACCACAGCAATTCGGCGCTCAGGCGCTTCATCAGCCCGCGATATATGCACACATATAAAAATATATATGTATATAAATATCTGCAGCGTCCACACCATAGCATGAAATTATTCACAGAAGTTACAATTTGTTCTGTAACATTTTATGCTTTAATTTCCTTCCTTCCTCCTATAAAACCTACCGTGTGCAGCGGTGCTTCATAAAGAGAGCCGCAACTGTTTCCTCATATCATTTTTAAGTGTGAGGGGATGTAGTGCAGAGTATTTCGCTTCATCATTCCATCATGGTTGTGCCCCACAATTAACAATTTATCTCTACCTGTTCAAATATTCCCTTCAAAACCAAAGAAGGAAAACTTGTATTATTAATACGTATGTATACATCCATGCATGTGCTGTCTGGTTCTTGCAACACACCCAGGTAAGGATGCCATCTGCATGGAGTTTGTACGTTCTCTCTGATGGAGCAGAGTGGTCTGTACATGTAGATAGGCACCTGATATAACATTTACTGAAGAAAACATGGCAGCCTGCGTATTTCTCTCAATTTAGCTTCCCTTGAAACAAACTAGATGTGAGAGGGATATGGAGCCTGACATATTTATTTCCTTTTAAACAATGCAAATTGCCTGGCTTTCTTGCTGATCCTCTGCCTTTGCTTTAAGCTACAGACCATGAACAAGCATGCAGATCAGGTGACCCAAGTCTGAACCCTAAATTAGCTTTATGCATATTTCTGATGTATGATTCAGACACTATTGCAACCAATGAAATCAGCAGGTCTGCCAGCAGCTGGTATTTTTTAAAAGGAGATAAATATGGCAGCCCCCATATGCATTATACTTCATGTTCTCTTTAAAGCAGAACTTCAGCCTAAACAAACATACTGTCATCAAGTTACATTAGTTATGTTAATTAGAATAGATAGGTAATATAATCTCTTACCCACCCTGTTTTAAAAGAACAGGCAAATGTTTGTGATTCATGGGGGTTGCCATCTTTGTCATGGGGGCAGCAATCTTTTTGGTTGAAAGGAGGTGACAAGGAGCAGGAGACACAGTTCCAATTGTCCTGTGTCCTGATAACCTCTCCCAGCTGCATGCGCTAGGCTTCAAATGTCAAATTCAAAATGTAAAAAAAAAAAATTGCACCAAAACAGCAGAACGAGAACAACAACATCAGAAATCCCATCATGCTTTGCACAGCATCAGGGGAAAAAAGCCCGGGCAGTTTTCTTCTGTGCAGCTAAAAATGAGGCTTGTATAAGAGAAACAAATTTCTGATACTGTGAAACTGTTAAAGAAACACCAAGCCATTTCAGAGCTGCTGAGTCGATTTTTAGTCCGGAGGTTCACTTTAAGCTTGCCCTTAGTGATGTGCAAAATCATTGCTGGTAAGGTCACTAGATTTTTGTCAAACTTCCAATCAGTTTTGCAAAGCTAGCAAAAAATGTCTAATCGATGTAATCGATCACAAATCAAAGTCAAATGTTTTAAGTCGAACATAAGATAATCATCTAAAGGTAGCTAAACAGTGTAGAATTTTTTCGCTCAAGTAGATATTCTACTCGATCATAAATTTAAATTATATTTTAAACATAGCGAGGGATAATTTACATCTATTAATATTAACGGTTAAAAATCAAAGTATTGATTGTCATTGCTGGTTCTTTTTAGTCAATTGTAAAATAATCAAGCTAGCATCAAAATAGTGGCAGTTGATGATCGATATAAGATCTACTTAATTATGATTGTTTACACAGAAAAAAATGGATTGCCCTGTGTACTACCTCTTTGCTTCCTAAGCCTGCCACATGGAAAATCTGACTGTGTCCGGTTTGTGAGAAGCAAGATTGGGGCTGATTCACTGCAAGGCCGAACTTGTCAATTTTGCTTGTTCATCCCTACTAACCCTACACAGGACAATAATGGCCCAATATGCCTAACTGATCCATCGCTAGTCCATAAGAATTCAATTGGATAGTGATCAACTGCTATAAATGCAAGCTTCAATCAAACTGCAAGCACTGTACTGCTTGATGCAACGTTAAGGGCCAATGGTTCTCTCCCATCACTCCAGTCCTGCCATCATTCCACAGAGATTTTCCAACGTGATCAAACTTTTGATCCATGAACAGCATAAAATCAATTAAAAGTCAATCTATTGGATATGTATGAGCAATAGATGATCGATGACTGTATGGCCAGCTTTAGATATTTTTTGCCTTACTCAGGTGATAAAATTAAGGCTAATTAGTTGAGCAATGACAAGAGCCAAATGAACATCACAAAAAGAACTCAAGGGCTTTTGAGCAGAGCAGATTATCCAAATGATGATGCTATCATGGAAGAAAAGTTTAAGTGAACCTAAAGCAAAAATGGCAGAGCCTGTCATGACAGCCTCTGTCTAAGTGATGGAGGATGGGATTGTGGGGTTAAATACTCACCTGTCCTGATGTCCTTCCTCCATGCAGATGATTGCTCCGCTCCCCTCTTAAAGAACAGAGTCTCTAGCCCTATTAGATGCCATAGCCTGAGTGGTGGCTGCCGATGTAGGAGCAGGCCGTGGCCATGCAGACAGGGGTTTCCAAAGATCTTTGGCGGTCTTTGGGAACATGGGCACTGCCACACTGCCAAGGAGGGAGGTGGAGCACCACCTGTGCCCTGAGGACTGCAGGACAGGTTTGTATTTAACCCTGCAACTCCCCCCCCCCCTACATCCTCATTCAGACATAGCCTGTCATTACAGGCTCTGTCATTTTTAACTGTAGGTTCTCTTTAACAACATATGTATGCTTCAGTCATTCCTTGCTAGCAAGCAGCTGTTACTGTGCTGAGCTAAGGGGAGGTAGAAATACACTGTGTGTGTAATTCCTTATCTCAGTAGCAGAGTATTCCTACGGAAACACTTGTTTTTTGGTTGTTTTTTTGTACAAACTTTAATGAGTACATTTTATACTCCTCCTCCCGACATTCTGGAGCGCTAAGCAACTGCTTGGGTTGCTTGGTTGGAAATCTGGCCCTGGTTGCAGGGGCTATTGTTGGACCTAGGATATTGGGTACCTTAGAAAAAAAAATTAGTCAGTAGATAAGTAGGTCTCAAGGTGGGACTTTTTAGGGTGGAGAAGTATCTCACAAGAAAGTTTGGTTGTTAAAATGTGTAACATTTATTAATGAAAATAATGGCTAAACAACACTCTATATTGGACATTTCTTTAGCCAAAGCTTGAGGCACATATTCAGTCTGTGTTGCTGAAACGATTTTTGTTTGAACTTGGGGCGACACTGCGCAGCATGAGCGCTATACAGACAAGCTACTTGACTATAGCTTAGTGACATGTACTGTTCAATGGAGTGAAGGGGGCATAGACATATAGGTAGAGACACAGCCTAAGGGCATGTACAATGATTGGTGATGAGGGAGCAGAGAGACATAATGCCTTTCACTCTAGCTGGAGTTTCTTCAGACATGATGCTTCATGGTATTTTATGCCTTTACTGAATGCAGAAGGTTGCCTTCAGCACCATATTTGGAAATGCAAATTGAGCTGGGCAGGACTGGATCTCCCACTGTACATCCTAGACAGGTGCTTGGGGCCTTGGTGTCCAGAGGCTTGCCTTCTGCCTCCTCTGAAGTAGTTAGCACTCTGGCTTTGCAGCTGTAGAGCCCTGGGTTTGATCTTTCCATATTTGTGTTGTCTTTCTCCTAGTATCCCAGTAAGGAACTGTTTATAGCAGTTACGTTGCCGAGCTTCATAATGCAACTGACCCGCAGCGCACTTAGAAATGTATCTAATGTCTTCTAATGGCTTGTTTCGCTCTATGCACTGTAGCACTATGCATCGTGATAATGCACTACCTGCAGCATTTGTGTGTGTTGTGGACCCAATACGTTAGGAAAAAACGTCCATCAACTGATTAACAACTGTGCCAGTTAAAGCATATCAGTTATTATTAGTTACCAGTGTAAACCCAACCTTACTGCCTGCAACCCAAAAACATATTGGGTTCTAATGGATTTGCCCATAGAATTGGACAGGACAGACAGTAATGTGCCTAGTTTCCCTGTCTAGGACAGTACAAAACATATCACCACTATATGAATTAAATGTGAAGAACATAGACATAAAAGTGAAAGCATTTCCAAATTAGACACTACACGGAACATGATTTCATTATAAAATACTCTGACTGATTGCACATTCCTAAAGACTGCTTTAAATACAAGTACAGGAACTTGTGTAGACTATACTGAAAAGATATATGAAGCAGGCAGGATGTAAGTTTGCCAGTAATTTTTTTTTTTTTTTTTTACCTTTGACCGAAATGTTCCTTTAAGGGTTTTGTCAAAAACATAATTGCATTCTGGAAGCCCTCCGTGTGAAGTCTGAAATCAGTTTATGAGGCTTTGAGTGCTGTTCATGTCATTTATCCATCAGCGCTCAGTCCATTTAATCCAGGCCTCTCAGCTGTACAGACCACAGCCCCTGTTGTGAGTGATCGGCCTGCTTGACTGCTCCCAGCTTCTCCTGTCACATCACATTTGCATAAAAGAGGACGGATAACCAAATTTGAGCACACAAATGAAAATGCTAAGCGCTGAGTCTGTCACAGTTGTTGTTCAACTAATTGTGAAAAATTTGATTTGCTTGCTTTTCACTGTTTATCATGTAGACCCCTTTTCAAATTTGCCTTGGTTTGTGCTTCTGAACATGTAGCTTTTAAACTCTATGCCTTAGCATCCCGCCCTTGGGATTACTTACCTCACCTACCAGCTTTTAATGTTGGCTCGTCTACTTGACTAAATTAGGCCACCGTGGCAAACAAACACATAATTAAAACCTGGAAAAAAAGGCAAGTATACTTACACAGCCGAAACGGATTTTTCTGTTTTCTTATACGCTGTCATATTTTACAATTTGTTAATATAACATTCACATGAACCATCTGTGTGGGCTCTGTAGCACACAATAAAATTGTCATTTCCATACTCCTTTTTAGTGCACAAATTAGTCTTTTCTGAGGTGTACTAAAGACTAAGTTCAAAACACAGCGCAATAGTTTTCCCATGTACAAATTGAGCAATAATGAGGTACATAGATTACACATACTTTGTCTTTTTTTTTTCCTGTGTGGCAGTTTTAGAAGTCATGCCATAGTGCAAGCTTTTTAAATATTTATGTCTGCTATTATTAAACTTGTAGATTCAAAGGTTTACATTGTTTAGATGATTATCGCTAATTGATCCTTGATTATGCTTTTATGTGCTTCGGATTGATGGTTTGTGAAGTAAAAAGCCATTTTTAATGCATGATACCATTTAACTGATAATTTTCCTAATGTATCAGTCTACAAGCAATGTACCGTAATATCGCTAATTAACGGTTGCTTTCTTTAGTTAAATATATATATATATATATATATATATATATATATATATATATATATATATATATAATCAGCAGCTCACAGTCCTGTTATAACATTACATCTAATGCTGCACAGTTGGTGAGTACAGCTGAAGGAGTTAATAGCAGGCCATGTGGGTTGGGTTGCTGCTCTTTGGCTGACCTCATCTTGTGGTTCAGATTGCAAGGCTGTGAGACTGTCTGAGGTGAGCACACCCTGCAGCTCTGGAAGCACGGGGCTAATCAGATTCAAAAAGTAATTTATTATCCATTGCAATATCGAATGCCGTTACTGTCAGCCACCTGATCGAGCGCTTGGGGCCAAGATTTTCCAGCTGGTCCAATCGATTCCTTTCCATCGATTTTGGCCCGAAATCAATTAAAACATCAATCAGGTAGACATGCTGCAGCACCGATTTTCCTCTGATTCAATAAAATGATAGTGAATTGAAAGGTTAATCAGCACTCAAAATCTCCTACTGTATGGCCACCTTTCCAGCTTAACCCCTGCTAATTCCAGTTCCCACTGATGAAAAATGGAAGCCAAAATCAACCTTAACTACTGTCAGGTACTTTTTATATGACATTATCTAGTTAAAGTGGAACTGAAAGGTCCTTAAAAAACAAGCGTTTCACGCCAGCTCCCTGCAGCCGACCTGTGCCCACGCTGTGACATACCGATCCTCTGGTCCCCCACGCCACGGCTCAATCTTCTTCTGGTAGTGTAAGTTGACTTCCACTGCACCCTGGCCTGCGTATCCTCGTACATGTTCTTGTGGCTAGGAGCATCCTGCTAAGGCGCAGTACAAGAAAATCTCTACTGCGCCTGCACAGTACACTTTCGGCGATGGGAGAGTGAACGAGGACATGCATGGCCAGGGCCACACAGGCGCAGTGGACACCCACTGCGCGAACTGAAAGTGAGCCGCGGTGTGGGAATGGAAGATCGGTATGTCACATTGTGGGCATAGGACGGCTGCAGGGGGCTGGCAGAAGCCCCAAGTAAGTGAAACTCTTATTTTTTAAGGCACTTTAGGTTCCACTTTAACGAAATGGTTTTTATAAATGTATTAATTATTTATGCAAATGCATAATAAATAAATTAACATATACTGTATATAATCGCATATAAGCCTAATTTTTCAACATAAAAATGTGTTGGAAAGTTACCCCCTTATATGTGAGTCAGTGGAGCAGCACGGGTGGTGGAGGAGGTTTTGTTAATGGCAGAGGAGCGTAAGGATTGTGCACTAGTGATCCTGCTCTTACCAGCTTGTGCCCTGCTGTGTCCATGCCCTCCATCCCCTGCAACATGGTGTGCAGAGTGTGCTGCTCAAGACTACCTGTGTCCCCTACCACCAGATAGAATGCCCCATTTAAAGACGTAAAATATAATAGTAATTACTCATCACATTCATGTAAAGTGAAAATAGTAGTCAATTTTATTGGGTCTTAACCAAACACAAAAAATAGGTTAAAAACAATGAATTAAAAGCCACCTTCTAAATCCAAATATAATTGGAAATCCACAGGAGCAGCAATTAATCTGTGTCACAATGTGAATCAATATCCTCAAAAACATATATAAAGTGCATAGTCCATATATTGCACAACCCGCAATATAGGTAAACAAGTGAAAAAATAGTGTTTACAAACTTCAAAAACCTGATGTGCAAATAAAGTGCTACGTGCTAAAAATACTAAGAAACTCACAGATGAAAAAACCAAAAGTAATATATATTACCAAGTGCAAATGCTTAATATATGTACATCGTGATCACAAACAGTGAACAGTGCTTACCCATATTAGTAGAGCTGCTGCTGTGGAGAAGGAGGGGGACGCCTTGCGCGTTCGCAGCGTGCGGCTGCTTCTATGGAGGCCCCTGTCTTGTATAGCGGAGTGTGCAAGCAACGTGTCAGCGGTGCAATGATCGGGGATTCTTCCTGTGTGGCAATCGCTGTGTCTCATATCTATGACGCCATCTAGTGGCTTCTCGAGGCACAGCTGTATGATCCTGGGGCACATCTGGATATGGAGAGGGGGCTGACTTTTACTGGGGGAACATCTGGCTATTGTAGAGGGGGCTATATTGGGGAGGGGCTTATACGCAAGTCTATCACTTTTTCCTGGTTTCTGAGGGAAAAGTGGGTACCTCGGCTTATACACTGGTCGGCTTACATGCGTGTCAATATAACAGTTTGCAAAGCACTAAATGCTAGGTTTTCTAATTAGCAAATCCCAAATAGCCCACATGCCTAGGGACTATTGACTTACATGCAGACAGTCGCGGCAGAAATCTGCCTGTAATGCGCTGTTGACTTTGAAGCGGGTCAGTGGTAGTTCATAAGCTTCCAGGCGCAATGCAACATCGTTAGTTTACTAGGCCCCATACACTTCCATTGCTGTTGAGTCCTAGGACCTGATCCAATTCACAAATGCTTCTGAGACATCATTTTTCAAGATATTCTTTGTAAAATATCTTTTCAGCACTCAGCAATTGAAAAAGTAAGTTAAAAACGTATTGTAAAAATGATTGAGTATTTTCTTGTTTTCCTGTGGTTTCAAAAGCATTTTATTGTGAAGGTGGTAAAATATCACCTAGGAGAAAACTTGGGCATATGGACCATATGAAATTATCTTTTTTCTCCTGAGTTTTCTCCTAGAAGATCATTTTTTATCCTCTACTTAGAATAATTTTTCAGCACTTTGCAATTGAAAAAATGCCAAAAAGTAGGAAGAAAAGTACTATCAAAACTATTTTAAGTATTTTCTTGCCTGCTGGTGATTTAAAATGCATTTTATTGACAAGTTTGAAATGATCACTTAGGAGTAAGTTCAGGAGAAAAGGTTAATTGCATCTGTTCGGAGCACTTCCTCCAAGAAGTGCAATAAAATGTCCAGAATTCCTGTATTGATGAAATAAAATAAAAAAAAAAACATATAAAACAACCGGAGGTGGAGTCAGTAGCGATAATCATTGCATTGGTGTACAATATGAGGGTACATGATCTACCCAATTACAGCAAAAATGCAACAATAATAAATAATAATTATAATGGACACTTAACAATTGATTTACATCCTTTTTTTTCCATATTCAGCAACTCCAAGACTGGCTACCAAGAATTCTAAGCCCAAGGGAGGATGGGAAAATGCCAAGGGATAAGGAAAAGTTAAAAAGAAATGTTATATTAGGGATGAGGCAAGCTGAGTAAGGTGGTGGAAGGGGATAGTGGCCAGAGCATAGGCAGTGACGTGGTAGTTGGAAATTAGAAAGGGAAGAGGGCCTGTTAGAGAGCAATCCGGTAGAAGGGTTTGGATAGGCATTGAGGGTTGTATGGTTAAGCCATGCCATATTTTGTTAATTATACCATGAAATATGCTGCTGATAAGCAGGAGGTGAGATAATAATAATGTGTGTGTGTGTGTGTGGGGGGGGGGGGAATAGAAGTGGTAAGACTGTACTGTCAAGATTGTGCCATTAATGGATGCATTCAGAGTGCATTTTCATGGTCCTCATTGGTGCCGTTTTCTCTCCAATGCCATTCACCCTTTCTGGGACTCATGAGTTTAGTGACCTTAGACTGTTTAGTGACATGGACATCACTAACCTTTGGACACAGTGGTGTAGTATATAGCACTCTTGTCGTCTCAGATCCAAGCCAGGGCACTATCTGCATGAAGTTTTGTATGTTCTTCCTGTCTCCACTGTGGGCTTGCTCGGGGCACTTCGGTTTCCTCCCACATCCCAAAAACATACAGATAAGTTAATTGGATTACCCCTAAATTGTCCCTAGACTATGATGGACACGTGACTGTTAAGGATTGGAAAGAGCACCCAAGGCACTGAAAAGCACCCCATTGTGAACCGGCTCTTAGAGACCTCTGATGAAAGAGTGTTTTAATTGATCGAGGTGATCATGTGATAGAACTCTTTGGAGTCAAAAAGACTTGTCTGTCAGCCTATGAGTCTTTTTGGTTTTACCGTGATCAGAGAGTGTTAGAGTAGAATATATATATTTTTTAATCCTCTCAGTGTTACTACTTGTTTTATTACCCTCGCCCCAACCGGTCTGTTGTTTTTGTTATGTTTCTCTGTGTTTTGAAGAGATATTCGGAGCATGTCACATTGTTGGTGCTGCATGAGACTTTTTCCTATCCCTTATATATGCCTAACCCTAACCTAGTCATTCTGTATTATCTAATAATCATTCCCTTATACCTATTAGCTCTGGATTAAACCTCTCTACATTCTTCCTGCTTTTCAGACATTAGGGTGACACAAAAGTTGCATTCTCAAAAAACCTTTATAATTGCTCTGTCAAATATATAACATTTATGTGTGAAAATTAGTAGTTTTTAGCATTCTTGTACCATTAGTTGTCATATTTTTGGTTTAAAGCGGGTACAGTTTAAATGTAAGGCCTTATTAGATACATTGGCAATGGGCAGCATACATGTGAGGTATCATTTTGCACAATAGAAGCTCTGAGAGTATTTTGAATGTTTTGATGAATAGGTCACTTGTGTAAAATCTAATTTGACAAAAAAGGCGTATGTGCAAATAACTGTATTATGGCATTGTTTTTCATGAAAAATGTTGCATTTTTCTGTTGCTTTTTGATAAATACATTAGGGTGCTAATTTTCGGAATGTAATCAGATTTGGGGGATGTTGTAATGTACTGGCTCCTCAGGGTATTGCATAAGACAATATGGACATACATATATGCACTTTGGGAACTGGTATCTCCATGCTTGTTTTGAGAATAAATAATAAATTGAAAACTGGAAAAATGTTTACTTTTATATCCCAGAAATTGGGGCAAACAAGAGAATATTTAATTTTTAGAGTTGTATTGGGTCCTACGTGAATTTTTTTTATTTGCATATTTTCCCCTTATCATTAGCATACATCAAACTGTTCATGACTGCAAACTGCAGTCATGTTTCAGTTGATGATTCAAGTTGCCTTTTAGTATATGTAAATGATCAAGTGAGTTTGCACAATTTATCTTTGGGAGGTGGTGGAAAAAAATGCAATCCATGATGGCCCGACTTACTTCACTTAAAGCAGACCTAAACCCAGGAATTCCTCTCTGCTCTGAAAGATAAGCAACAGCATAATAACCAGGGATGGTCGTAGTCAGCCGACTTCGCTACGCTGGAACTACGCGTAGTTTTACACAAGTATGCTTCGCCAAATTACGGCTTCAAAATCAAATATTCGCTTCGTATGCATTTCGTAGACTACATGTTAAAATATGCAATTACGCGTAGTGCGAAGCGTAGTGTATGCGGACGCTTATGCCCATGTGTGGAAAAATTTCCGCATTAATTCCTCTACTTTTAGGCTGCTTTCACAGTAAGACGTTACAGGCGCACGTTAGGGCAGCCTGTAACGCAGCCCAACGCATAGTAATGTAAAATCAATGTGCTGTTCACAGTGCCCACGTTGCGTTACAGAGTAACGCTGCACGTTCTGGGAAAGTGCAGCATGCAGTACGTTATATGCGGCTGTAGTCGCGTTAGACTGTGTCGAATCGTTCATTTGATCCGGATATTTTTTGTGAGTCGAATCATCCGGATCATCACAATGAAAGATTCGGTTCACAGTGGATGTCTGTCTGGAAGAAACAGGAACATACAGAATGAACAGTGCAGGGAAAGTCCTGTCCTGCTAGTCATTTCACCCCCAGTCTGCTTCCCTAGTAAAATGATTCAAATGATTTGGTTCAAAGATCCGGATCTTTTCAATGATCCAATTCAAATGATCCGAATCCTTAAAAAGATCCGGACTTCCTATCACTAACCTGGAGCGGCTGCTTTGAGAGCTGCATAACGCAGCTCAATCTGACGTTCAACTTCAACACCACCATGCGTTGCGTTAGGGGCATGTTATGTGACCATAACGTCCCCTAAAACGCAACGTCTTGGTGGGAAAGTAGTCTTAATGCTAATACTGGGAACTCTTATGTGTACATTCCCCTTTCCAATGCGTAATTTTGTAAGCATACAACTGTACGAAGAAAAATAGACGTGAGTAACACATTCGTAGATCACTTAGCAATACACGTTAACCACACGTAGCAGGGGTAAACTATGCGTAGTGGTACTTCGCTACGCGTCAATTCGTAAGCTTAGTTTTGAAACTTCGCCTAAGAACTACGATGCGTAGATGCGAACTACGATGCATAAATCCGCACTGGCGTTGTTTCTGCTCATCCCTGATAATATCCTTTACAGAAAAACAATTGTGTTACTGCTTTCAGATCTCCTCAGAAATGGTGCAGAACTGTTACTTCCTAGTTTGCTGGAAGCACATACAGGG